>NC_045551.1:3881098-4221098 GCF_009769535.1 Thamnophis elegans
AAGTTCTAAAGAATATTCACACATTCCTAGCAATGTTGCAAATTATTATCTACTATTTAGAGCAGGGACAATTTGCAGGACTCCAGATGTTACTGAAATACAGGCTTCTCCATCTTATTGTTGATTAAAGTGTACTGTATTAGATTTTTGAATGTATCACCAACTTTCATTTAATTAAAAAATACCTACATCCAAAAAGTACCAATCGCCATTATTAGCCATTAGTTTAAGATTCAATATCCATCCTCAAAAGCTTTACATTTTCAAAATGTAAAGATTTATATAGGTAGTCTTTGACTTGTAAAAGTTCATTTAGTGACCAAAGTTATATTGGCACTGAAAAAAGTAGCATGACTGTTTTTCACACTTTATGACCATTGCAGCATGCTTATGGTTATGTGATCAAAATTTAGCCGTTTGGCAATCGATTTATATTTATAATAGTTGCAGTGTCCAAGGATCATGTAATCTTTGTGACCTTACAAGCAAAGTCAATAGGGAAGCCAATATCAGTTTACTAATTTTATGTTACTAACTTAACAATTGCAATGATTGACTTAACAGCTGTGGCAAGAAAGGTCATGAAATGGGGCAAAATTCGTTTAACAAACGTCGCACTTAGCAACATAAAATTTTGGCTTCAGTTGTGGTCTTAACGTTACGAAGATCTGAATAGATGTGTTAACTGTGCTCAGGCTTTCCCCCCCATATCAGAATTTTTTATAACTATGTCTTGTCGCCTTTAACTCTAAATTCCAAACAAGTCATTAGTTTGGTTTGTGGCTGAGTATTATACAATATTCATTGCTTATTTCATTTATTTCATTTATTATATTTATATGCCGCCCTTTTCCCCCGAAGGGGACTCTTATATAAATATGAGGCTACCAAAGGTTGCTGGCTCTTTGATTATCTTAACAATTTCATTGAAATCAATTTAAGAAGTAATCCTACACATACTGTACTGACATAGATGTGTTCAACTTCCTTGATTGTAATGTCAGAGCTGATGTGGATACAGTTTGATAGAGAAAGAAGGTGGCAAATACATCTGATCCTTCTTCCTCTTCCTAGGCCAAAAGTCACCCAGCTGGTTTTCATGCTTAAGGCGAGACTAGAACTCCTAGTCTCCTAGTTTCTAGCTTGATGTCTTAACCACTAGACCAAAGGGGCAAAGGTTACATTTTTATTTATTTTTTTCCTGCAAGGGATAATACTGAAGTGTATTAATGGGTGTTTTTGCAGAGCAACAATACTTTGAAGTTGAAAAACGACTGGCTCAAAGTCAGGAGAGGCTTGTTAATGAAACACAGGAATGTCAGAATCTCCGGGAAGAGCTCACCAAGCTTAGTAAGTATAACTTTGTTTAATGGGTCACAAAATAATATTAGTGTAGTTATATGTCTCTATGAAATTTAAGACAAATACTGAAAAGCTTTGTTTTAGGAAATGAACAATGTGCTATTTCTTTATGATTCCAATCATTTTATACCACTTACTGTTCAAGGTATTAGGAATGAAGACTGAAAAAATAAGTACTAAAGCTATTTTTTTACAATAAATACAATGCAATAGCAGAGTTGGAAGGGACCTTGGAGGTTTTCTAGTCCAACCCCCTGCCTAGGCAGGAAACCCTATACCGTTTCAGACAAAGGGCTATCCAACATCTTAAAGACTTCCAGTGTTTGGGGCATTCCCAACTTCTGGAGCCCAGCTGTTGTCCTTCAATAGGCTGATATAAAAAGAAGGTGGCTTCCGGCATACCTTTAAAATTACACAAACCAGCATGGGGATTTTATAATGGAAAGAGCTTTTTTTTTTTTTTAATTATATAGTTTATTTGTGATTGAGGCATATTTGAAACGATTAGGCAGCGGTTTTCTGATTTCAGTACCATAGATGTTTAAGAATCTTAGGTCTGAGTATTCCTGGGATAGGAAAGGGTATTGTTTGGTCATGGGGTTGCTATTAAATGGTTTATTGTCATACAAAAGTGAGAATAGCCTTCCTTTTGTCACCTACAAAGCCCTTCATGGTATTGGATCTGGGTACTTGAGAGACCGCCTACTGCCAATTACCTCCACTAGGCCAATAAGATCCCATAGATTAGGCCTCCTCCGAATCCCATCAGCCGGCCAATGTCGACTGGCAACTACCCGGAGGAGAGCCTTCTCGGTGGCCGCTCCTTTGGAACCCTTTGGAACGAACTCCCTCGTTCGTACCCTCACCACCCTCCAGACCTTCCGCGTAGCCCTTAAGTCCTGGCTGTCCCGACAGGCCTGGGGCTAAAGACTTCAACCCCACTCGAATAGTATGACTGTTGTGCTTTTTAACGATGTATTGTCTTCATTTTTGTAACTTGTTTGTCCTTCCCTCCCCTTGAATTGTGAGCCGCCCTGAGTCCCCTCAGGGAAAAGGGCGGCATACAAATAAAGTAATCTAATCTAATCTAATCTTTTGAACACTCTACAGATGAGGAATTGAAGAAGCTCACTGAGAAAAACAAGGAACTGGAAGTTGCTCAAGATAACAATGTGGGCATACAGGTATGGATGCTGACAAGAAGCATTCAGAATTGTAATTTGTGTCTATTTTGTATATTTTTATCCTGTCTGTATTTTTTTTTAAATAACTCAAGGCAGTGTGCCTACTTAATATTCTTCCCTTCTCCTATTTCCCCCACAACAATAACTCTGGGGTTACTGGAGAACATCAGCAATAATAATGAAGTTGCTTTTGCAATAACTAGTGCAATATTGGTATCTTATACCTCTTTAGGACCTGACAGGATCTTGAAACACAAATCCAATCTGCTCAATGCATAACTATTGGACAGATGATTATTCAGTTTCTGCTTCAGCAATGGTGAACTTGCTATTTTATGTTGTATTAGCTGACAGCTTATTCAATCAAGAATGGTTTCTAGATCTCAAATCTACACCTAATTGCTGGTGGTTTTGTCCTTTGGCTTCTGATTCTGCCCTCAGAAATGATAGAGAATAAATCTATTCTTTTTTCCTTTTTGTTTAGAGTCAGCTCACCAGAGCAAAAGAAGAATTGGAAGCAGAGAAGAGAGATTTAGTCCGAACGAGTGAAAGAAGAGCTCAAGAACTGGAACATTTAAATGGTAAAAGGCTGTGTTGTAAGGTTCCACCACGAATCCGCGAAGCCCTTATCCGCGGAGACATAAGCGCGAAGACTAATTCGCGCCGTTCAAAGCGCTAAGGAAAACCGCGACCCTACCGCGATGACATAATTGCGGAGGGCAAATCCGCGCATTCCCAAGCACTCAGCATCCTAAACCTAACCCTAACCTAACCCTAAACCTAAACCTAACCCTAAAACAAACCCCTAAACCTAATCCTAACCCTTACCTTAATTTAAATCCGCTTTCTGCCGCCGCGCTGTTTTAAAGCGCCCTTCTGTTGTCGCGGCGGTGATGACGTCGCGGCTTTAGCGACGCGATTTTATCACTGCTATTTTGACGAGCGAGGTTTTGTCGTGCCACGGTATTGTAAGACTGTCTCAATCTTTATTGACTTAAAAAGAACTTAGAGCACAGATATTAAACTGACAGTGGGAGTTGGTAACAGTTTTAAGAAGTTGTAATACTTTTTTGAGCTAACTACTAGAGACCAACCACGAGTGAACTTGATGTTTACTGAATATAATGTCAGGTGAAATAATATTTAATAAATAAGAGCCGAGGTGGCACAGTGGTTAGGGTGCAGTACTGCAGGCCACTTCAGCTGACTGTTATCTGAAGTTCGGCAGTTCTAATCTCACCGGCTCGAAGGTCGACTCAGCCTTCCATCCTTCCGAGGTGGGTGAAATGAGGACCCAGACTGTGGGGGCAAGTTGCTGACTCAATTTGCTAAAAAAAAAATTTGTAAACCGTTTAGAGAAGGCTGAAAGCCCTATGAAGCGGTATATAAGTCTAATAAATAAATAAATAAATTTATTTACTTATTTTAGAAAATTGATATTGCCCCCTCGCCCATGGCTACTCAAGCAGCTTACACGAATATAAAAATGTAAAAATAATAAAAGAAAATAATGAAATAATAAACCATGTCTTCCTATGAAATACTGCTCAAACTACCACCTTGAAATATAAATAAATAAATAATAAAAATTACAGACAAAAATGCAAACAAATGCAGTATAAAGCTATAAAAGAAGTTGTCCCAAAGGTACTATTTTTTCTTCCAAGAGGCAATTGGAGTTTCTTGTTTTTTTTTGTTTACATTCTGGGTGTTTTTTTTCCTCTTTGAAGACATTCAGAGCTGAAGAAGCTTCTTGGGTGAGAAGAAAAAATGTCTTCAAAGGGAGGAAAAAAACACCAGAAAGTCAGCTGCCTCTTGAAAAAAAAATCACCTCTGGGGCAACCATAATCAGGATGAGTGAGAATCTCCATAAATAAAAGAAGTTATCAATATCAATAATTTTGCACATTTGCATATAGAAAAGTATTGAGGTTCACATAATTGCTATTCAGTTAAGCATTTAGCATCGAAACTAATTGTATTAAACATGATGCCTTCCCTGGAAATATATGGAGGCTTGTCAGGACCGAATAGGAGATTTCATTCCTCTTTTGAGCTGGCGTGAAAATGAATTAGTAGAGATATTATTAAATCAAACTGCCATACCAGTATAAATAAAACCGGGAATACAGAAGCTGACTTGTTTCTTAATGGACAGAAATCTCTTCTATGCAAGGATGTGTTTTAATCTAGCAACAAGAGCGGCAAAGAATGAGAGAGTCAACTGTCTTTTTTTTCATGGCTGCAGTTGTTATCAACAGTTTTACATGACCTGCTACCAATGGTGGGATTCAAATAATTTACCAACCAGTTCTCTGCCCTAATGACCAGCTGGGTAGGCGGGGCTCGGTGGTCATGTGATTATGTGGGCGTGGCCAAGTCAATGTCACTCAGGTCGATGGGCGCTTCGCCTAAGTTGTTACAATGGTAATAAGGGTTAACCGGAGAGGCAGTTTCTGTAAGCAGAGCAATAAAGATGAGGCTAGGAACAGCACCAGAATTTTTCCTTCCTGCCTTCCTTACAGGATTAGCCCCGTAAAGTGGAAAAAAACAAAAGGAGATTTCTTCCAACAACCGGTTCTCCGAATTGCTTAGAAAGTTACCAACCGGTTCTCCCGAATAGGTGCGAACTGGCTGAATCCCACCACTGCCTGCTACAGGATGTTCTTTTTGTACATTGCCACCCAGAAAGACCTCTCTGATAATCACCTGGGGTGATAGGTGCCTCATAAATCCAAGTAGGCATCCACCCTCCCTCCCCCCCCCACCCCAAAATTCTGGCTTGCACAAATGGATGCTTTTTTGTACCCAATTATTTCTGCCAGAAAAGAAGCAACACGTTTAGAATTGACGTGGCATACAAATCCTGTAAATAAATACACCGGGAGTAAAATCTTCAAAGTGAAACACTTTGGAGAGATGTGAGATGCCTTTCCTCTCTTCCTTAGGCAGTGAACTGCTTACTGATTCTGTTGAAGGAAACACTCAAGAAGTTGCTTTGATTGTTGAGGATGAGGGCAGTATGTGGGAAAGTGATCGAGAGAGATTTTCCTTTGGAAGCCCAGGTTAATGAATGATATCTTGGTGGTTAAATCTCAGCGGATAGGCATCTAATGTGAAGCCTGAAAAAGGAGCACGGTCCAAAATAAATGTCACAAAAAGTAACCAATAAGTTATAAACTGGGTCAGTTTCAATTTAGGAAAGTTGATTTTAACATCGGTTGTGTTGTCTCACTTTGGGCATTTTAACATCGTCTTGATGGATCTTATTTGTGTTCTTTTTTTACAGAGGATGTTAAACGTCTGAATGAGAAACTCACAGCAACAAATACGGCAAAAATAGAGCTTCAGTTAAAACTAGATGAGCTTCAGACATCATCCCTTTCTGTAAAAGTAAGTATTGGGGAGTGGTTAGTGAGACATCCTTTGTTCGCGCGGACAGGAGGTTATTGCAATTCTAACATCTTATTTCAGTTATTCCTTCTTAAAACTTATAGATATTTCTAAGCATCCTATTCTCTCACAATTGAAGCGTGTTATGTTCTGGGAAACTGAGCATTTTGTGACATTTCCTCCATTTCTAAAAAGCTTAATAGCAGTGATGTGACGATACCAGAGGGCATAGTTTTGAAATTGTGGGCCCTATGATTTCGCTTCTTTCCTTTTCATTTGGTTTTTTTTTTTAATTAGGCACATTAATATTTTCAGAAGCTTAAATTCCTGCTTTGCTTTTCCTTTTTGTATCCAGAATGCCTGTGTGCCACTGAATCTCAGTAGCTTGTTCTTAGAGAACAAAAGCTACAGAGAAGGGGTAGGACTGCCTGCAACTAGCATAAGAGAGAGCCGAGGTGGCGTAGTGGTTAGAGTGCAGTACTGCAGGCTACTTTAGCTGACTGCTAGTTCGGCAGTTCGGCGGTTCAAATCTCACCGGCTCAGGGTTGACTCAGCCTTCCATCCTTCCGAGGTGGGTAAAATGAGGACCTGGATTGTTGTTGGGGGCAATATGCTGACTCTTTAAACCGCTTAGAGAGGGCTGAAAGCCCTATGAAGCGGTATATAAGTCTAACTGCTATTGCTATAAGGTAGACAGACAAATTCAAAATTTAAAAAATAGGTAGAAGTCACAGCAGGATTGTGTTTGAATAGTTTATTTGAGCTATATGCATACTTAAGAATACTTTAATCCTCATTGATACATTCATAAATAGTCCAAAGTATTACTAATCATAGTTTACTGAATTAGTTAAGCATCAGACATCATTATATGGGTGAATCAAGTGCTATTGAGTTCAGTTGGATATCTTTCCGTACAGTACCTACAAAATACTATTAAGAAACTACACAGGCTTGATTGATATGAAGTGCCCCAAATATATCTTGACAGAACTTCCGTTCTATATTGTAGTATGTCTTTGAGCAACTTTAGCTTTTCATAAAAATATGGAATAAATATATTACGTATATTTTAAAATTATACTTACAGCATCGTGAGCAGAGGTGGGAACAAGAAAAGGAACTGTTACAGAATCAGAACACTTGGCTGAATACTGAATTGAAGGCAAAAACAGATGAGCTTTTGGTCCTTGTTCTAGAAAAAGGAACTGAAATCTTGGACCTCAAATATGGCGTGGAGAACAAGAAAGAGGAGGTAGAGGAAATCAATTTTCAATCAGTCAATATTACTATGGCAGACCGGGTGCTGGGCTCGTAGACTCCTTTTAACCTGCTTTTATTGTAGCAAATGTAATCAAAGTCACAGTTGGAAATGTTTCTTGCGCATAAAGTATTCTAATTCATTGTTAATATTCTCGCCTTCCAACTTTGAAAAACCATACATCTAAGAACAAGAATTATTCATGTTTATCTTAAGAGCCGAGGTGGCGCAGTGGTTAGGGTGCAGTACTGCAGGCCACTTCAGCTGACTGTTGTCTGCAGTTCAGCGGTTCTAATCTCACCGGCTCAAGGTTGACTCAGCCTTCCATCCTTCCGAGGTGGGTGAAATGAGGACCCAGACTGTGGGGGTGATATGCTGACTCTGTAAACCGCTTAGAGAGGGCTGAAAGCCCTATGAAGCGGTATATAAGTCTAACTGCTATTGCTATTATCTTGTGTCACACATCTAGGTTTCCAGACTGGAAGAACAAGTCACTGGACTGAAACAATCTAATAGCAATCTACAAAAACATGTGGAAGATCTTTTGGAAAAATTAAAAGAGGTACATATAATTGCTTTGTTTGAACTTTTTTTAGCAACCAAATTTTGCTCCCATTTATAATTTTCCTGTAAAGGATCTTTTAAACATCACCAGTAATTTTTCCCCCAAGGAAAAACATATATAGTCTCGGAGGTGAAATGTTTTAGTAGTTTCCTGAATTATACATATAAAGGTAGTCCTTGCTTACTGACCCCTTGTTCAGTAACTTTGAAATTATGACAGTGCTGGAAAAGGAGGTTTAAGACCAGTCCTTGATGTTGCATCCATCACAGCTCCTCAAATCATATGATCGCATTTCGGGCATTTGACAACTGGCATGCATTTACGATGGTCGCTGCATCGTCTGGGCTCTTAATTGTCATTTGCAACCTTCACAGCTGGGCTTCCACTAAGCAAAGACAATGGGGAAGCCAGCGGGAAGTTGTAAGTTGTGATCATGTGATGATTCACTTAACCACAACCATATCTGCGAGACCGTCTTCTGCCGCATACCTCCCAACGGCCGATAAGATCACACAGGGTGGGCCTTCTCCGGGTGCCGTCGACCAGACAATGCCGTCTGGCGGCTCCCCGGGGGAGGGCCTTCTCTGTAGCCGCTCTGACCCTGTGGAACGATCTACCCCCAGAGATCCGGATCCTTCCCACTCTCATGGCCTTCCGAAAGGCCACCAAAACCTGGCTATTCCGGCAGGCCTGGGGCTGTTGATCTCATGAATGAGGTCCAGCCCCGCCTAGATTGAGTGCATGAAGTGATCTTTTAATCTGTTTTAATCTGTTTTTTCTCTATTTTTAATTCTTTATTTTTTTTAAAAAAAATGTATTTCTGTAAGCCGCCCGGAGTCCTTCGGGATTGGGCGGCCTATAAATTTATTAAATACTTAAATAAATACCACAGCTTGAACTAACATAAGTTGGTGCAGCCATGTGACATTTCCCTTTATGACTTATTGCTTAGTGACGGAGTTGCCAATCCAGTGAGGACTATCTGTACTTTGAAAAATGCAGTGAAATCTATGGTATACTTAGATAATATCTATCTACGTACTATGACATTTCGGAATACATGGAAGCAACAATTGGTGGAAATTTAATTGAAAACTAACTCATGTTGCTAGTGTTAAGGATTTTATCCTTTATTCCAGGGATGTCAAACTTGCATCGTCACAGCGTTCTTCACATGATGTAGCGGAACTCCCCCCCCCTTCACTAAATGGGGCGGGGCTAGCAAGTGACGCATTTGGCCTGCGGGCCGCGAGTTTCATGCCCCCGCTTTATTCCATTTTAAATTATTCAGGATTTTTAAAGTATTGAATTGTTTTAGGAGTATAAGAATGTCTTGGTTGTTTCATTTTTAATTTGTTTCAAACTTTAGAGATTTAACTAAATACGTATGTTCACTTTTTAGGCAAAAGAGCAGCAAGCTAGTATGGAAGAGAGATTCCACAATGAACTAAACGCCCATATCAAGTTATCTAATTTATACAAGGTATGATTTCACTATTTGTTCATGATTTCATCTTCTGTATTTAGAAAAGGGTAGTCCTGTGAGGAGGCAGTTTGGATCAGCAAACTGGGGCCATGATTTTTATATTGTACAAATCAGTGGTGGGTTTCAAAAATTTTTCGAACCTACTCTGTGGGTGTGGCCTCCTTTGTGGGAGTGGCTTGCCGGCCATGTGACCTGGTGGGAGTGGCTTGCCAGCCATGTGTTTTCTCTCTCTCTCTCTTTCTCTCTCTCTCCCCTTCCTTTTTTCTCTCTGTCCCTTTTTCCTTTTTTTCTTTCATCTCTCTCTCACTTTTTCTTTTTTTTTCTTTTTTATTTCTTTCTGTCTTCCTTTCTTTATCTTTCTCTCTGTGTGTGAGTGTGTGTGTGAGTGGTGGGTTTCAAAAAATTTTGGAACCTCTTCTGTGGGTGTGGCCTGCTTTCCGGGTCCACTGGTGGAACCTCTTCTAACCGGTTCGGTAGATTTGACGAACCGGTTCTACCGAACTGGTGCGAACCGGCAGGAACCCACAAATTTTACTTCATATTCCCAGCAGTCGCTTACAGGTTTTCAACATTTGTCCACTTCCATAGGCTTTAGCTTTTAAAGAACTGCACATTTTTCTTAATAAATATGACTTATTCTCCTGGCTCAGTTAACAATACTTTTGTTTTTAGAGTGCTGCGGATGACTTGGAAGCGAAGAGCAATGAGTTGACTCAGGCAGTGGAGGAGCTGCACAAACTTCTCAAAGAGGCTGGTGAAGGTAAGGGTATCGATAGGAAGAATTTAGAATTTCGATTGAGGCTTTGTCGCTTCTCCTTCGTGCTTTCTGCAAACTGCCAATTAACATTTGTTGACAATCAAGCCTCGGCCCCCGAGTTACAAGTATGCCAAAGAAGGGCAATATGAAATAAGTCACTCTTTATATTTTGCCAAAATATGGCTTGTCATAGTGGTTGTTACTGTCTAAAATGGCAATAAAGCAACATTTTAAAAATCAGTGTTGGCTTTAAGTTGAAAAAAAGTTTCCCAACTCTTCCCCAATCCTATAGTCACAAAAACTTGCTATTGGTCTCCGGGCACGCTTCAAGGTGCTGGTTATTACCTTTAAAGCCCTACATGGCCTAGGACCCGGATATCTACGAGACTGTCTTCTGCCGCACACCTTCCTAAGACCGATAAGATCGCACAGGATGGGCCTTCTCTGGGTGCCATCAGCTGGACAATGTCAGCTGGTGACGCCTCGGAGTAGGGCCTTCTCTGTTGCCACTTCGGCCCTATGGAATGAGCTACCCCCAGAGATCCGGGTCCTACCCACTCTCATGGCCTTCCGAAAAGCTATTAAAACCTGGCTATTCCGGCAGGCCTGGGGCTGTTGACCTCTGGATTGAGATCCAGCCCCCCTTTGATTGGGTGCATGTTGTGTCTTTTTTAATCTGCTGTGTTTTATTTACTTTTAATCTTTCTTAATATTCTTATTTCTGTAAGTCGCCCGGAGTTCTCCGGGATTGGGCGGCCTATAAATTTAATAAATAGAAATAGAAATAGAAAAAGCAAGTCATAGCCACAAACATCATAACATTCCTTTTCCATTAACAAATGCTAGCTATTTCATCTGTTCGCCTTACATTATATGTATTTTGCTTCTTGGCTTGCTCACTTTCAAAAGATATTTGCTGTTTGCCTTGGGAAGAGGGAAGATACTGTTTGGGCAATGCAAGTCTGTATATATATATATATATTGTGTCTTCGTTGCCAATAATAATCTGAAGTGGGTTACTAAAGTGGAAGTAGCTGCCTTATTGTCCTCAATCACATGATCTTGCATAGAACATGCATCTTGTTGCTAATGTATTTTTCCTGCCATTCTCAGCTAACAAAGAAACACAGGATCGTTTGGCTGAGATGGAGCAAACGAAGGCTACAGTTGAAAAAGAACTGAAGGAGAAGATTAGCAAGTTGGAGAAAGAGTTGGACAATGCAAATGATCTCGTTTCGGCTACCAAGCGAAAAGGTCCGGTAACTTATAGGGAACGGACAGTTTAAAATTTGGAGCATTCAACATTACCATTAACGGATTAGCTGATTTCATTGTAGTATAAATGATTGTAGTACTAAAAATGAAATAACAAAAAAATGCTTTGAAAAACAAATTACTGTCCTTGGTGTGAATTTGCTAATTGCTAATCTCAATTTGTACCTTGCAAGAATTATATTAATTGAAACAGTGCAAGTGAGCTTGACCTCTGAGTAAGGCTATGCAAAGATCTGTATTTCAAGGGGAAGAGATGATTTGGACTGTACCATGAGCAAAGACATACCTCCTCAAATCAAATACAATATCACTCTTTCCTCTTTGAATCGAGACTATGGAATAGTTCTAATAAGTGGAGTCTGTAGTTTCCTAAACGTCTTCATTCAAACGATAGATTGTTTCATGAAGTGCTCTTGGCTTCTTTCTGGACAAAGGTGCTCTTTTTTTCGAACTTCTATTGTACAGCCAGAAGTTCAGAAGCTTTTGGTTAATATAGTTAAGTTATATCGTGTTGCCCAAGAGCTTCTAGTTATTGTCAATCATGGGCAACCTTTTTGATATTCAACTTTGAGATTTTCCTTAAATGAACCCTCATTAAACCTAACCAGTATTTGGAATGAGCATACAAAGGGTTTGGAAATCTTGGGCTCATTCTTGTGTTGTTTGGGGTTAATAGAGCACAGTTAATATGCTAAAAATCTGTTGAGAGGAAGATTGTTTAATTTGATCGCTTGTTACATAAAATGACCACCTTTTAGAAATGTGCTGTGGCCTTCATCTCTTCCAGGAGCCATACTTTCAGAGGATGAGCTGGCAGCTATGTCGCCTACAGCTGCCGCTGTTGCAAAAGTGGTCAAGCCTGGTATGAAATTAACTGAGGTGGGAATTAAATGAATGATATTTGTCCTCTTTACAAGTTCATGTATTTTGATGGTGACAACATTCACAAGAATAGTGTTTAAACAGAAATTTCTTTTCAATGTCAATAAGTAGTATTTGGGATTATCCTCATATGATATCCCTGGCCATATAATCCACATAGAAAAAGGAAGAGTATATAGCCAAAGATAAGTTACAGCATTTAATGAACAGACAGACAGGTCCTTGGCAACAAACCGGCACAGACAAGCTTGGGCAGCAATCCAGCACAGATAAGCTGTGGCAGCAATCCAGCCTGCCGGGCTCACAATAATGTTCTTCAACATTAGTTCCGGTGTTGACTTCTGCAAGAAGGGCGTGTGCACAAGCAGTCCTTTTATAGTCTGGTGAGGAGCCTAATGACCACCAGCTGAGTGCAATTACCTCCTGTACTTGCGCAACTGTTCCTGACGCCTATTAGCTCTTCGGTGCCAGGCATCCAGAAACAACTCACTGCTAACGTCAGGAACACTCTCCCTTGTCTCCTCCCCACTGGTCCAAGGCTCAGGCGGCTCCTGGTGGCCAACCAGCCTCTCTGCGCCCTGCTCGGAGTCAGAACCCTGTCCAGGGTCCTCCACATCCTCCAGAGCCGACTCATAGGGCCCCTCGCTGTCGGAGTCTGGTGGCAGCTCCAACGGCTCCTGCTGGGCCACAACAAGTAGTATTTGGGATTATCCTCATATGATATCCCTGGCCATATAATCCACATAGAAAAAGGAAGAATATGTGTGTGTCTGTGTGTGTGTGTGTGTGTATGTATATGTATAAATGTGTTCTTTAATAAGAAATGTGTTCCTTACTAATATTTAAAACTGGATTATAATTTACAGAAGTACTTTAATTCATTTTGGACAAATTATTTGTTACTTTTTTTTTTTAGATTCTTTCTCTCTGTGTATAGGCTGTTAGGAAAGCTTAAGAAGTCCAGATTGATTATATAGGAGGGTGAAGCCACTCAAACACATAACTGAATGATAACATTGCAAAGTTCTCCGGTTTTGTTTTGTTTTTTTGATAAAAAAGTTGGACAGGATTATTGACTATTTCGATTTGTTCACCACAGCTTTACAATGCCTACGTAGAAGCTCAAGATCAGCTGCTGTTGGAAAAATTGGAGAACAAGAGGATCAATAAATATTTGGATGAAATAGTGCAGGAGGTGGAAGCCAAGGCACCCATTCTGAAGCGTCAGCGGGAAGAATACGAACGCTCCCAAAAGGCTGTGGCCAGCCTTTCTGCTAAACTTGAGCAAGCTATGAAGGTCGGTATAAGACTTAAAGGAAGTTCAGACACAAAATGTAACAAAGGTGCTCCAGGATCCCACACTGTTTTTCAGCAATAAACTATTTTTCATTTGCAAAAGAGCCAAGGTGGCGCAGTGGTTAAATGCAGCACTGCAGGCTACTGCTAGATCAGCGGTTCAAATCTCACCGGCTCAAGGTTGACTCAGCCTTCCATCCTTCCGAGGTGGGTAAAATGAGGACCCAGATTGTTGGGGGCGATACGCTGACTCTGTAAACCGCTTAGAGAGGGCTGGAAGCCCTATGAAGCGGTATATAAGTCTACTGCTATTGCTATTGCAATTCACCAGCTTCTGATTTCAGAGCAAAATTTGATGAAGGATGTGTAGAATGTAAGAAAATGATAACAGAAAACAGATTTGGGGGATTAGACCTGTACTTTGCAATAAAGAAAATGCTGCTTTCAGTGGATGGTTAACATTTCAAACTTCATGTAGAGGTTTCAGATTTAAGAGTTTCGTAAATAAGAATGTATATATGCATACAGATACAAACGCTAACATTGTTCCTGGCAAATTTGCTTCTTGGTCATACATAGTATATTTGTGTTTATCTTAACAAGCAGTGCAGCTTATGGTATTACCACCCATATGTGTGATTTCAGTGATTGGGTGGCATATTGTCTGAGGATTCCTTAAAATTCTTCTGTAATTCGTTTGTCAAGAATGAGACAAAAATCTATTTGGTTTCAATATACTCCAGACTTTGCTTGATAAGGAACGATGTCGGGAATGGGATCTGGGAAGTCGGAAGGGGGTCTGGGAAGGGGGTTCATGGGGGAGAGGGGGGGAGGGTGGAAATGTAGACTCAATTTTTAAAACAATGAATGCACTTGGATACTGTTGCTTTTTTTTCTCTCTCTTTCTTTTTTTCCCTTTCCTTTAAATTTGTTTTTCTTATAATTTTAGTGTAAATTACAAAACGAATAGACCAATGAATAGTAAAAATACACCGAAGTGAGGAGTAGAGGGAAAGAAGAGGGAGGAATTAAGAGGGAGTGAGAAGGGAATGTAAGGAGGGTGAGATGGTGGGAAGGGGAGAAAGGAATGGTTGAGGGGGAGGGGAAGTAGAAGAGGGGATTGTTGGAGGGGAGAAATGAAAGTTGGAGGGGTAGAAGAAAGGGTGTATGAAGGATAGAAGTGTTATGAGTTGTGTTTATTGCTTTTTTTTTTTACTGCACAGTATTTAAGTGATTGTATAAAGGAAAAGGAAAATGAAATAAAAGATGTTAATTAAAAAAAAAAGAATGAGACAAAAATATGGAACAGAGGATCAGTTTATAACCTAAATGGTCCAGCTCCTTATGCTGTTTTTCCTCCCTGTTAATTATGTAAACATTGACCTGTGGTGATGAGTAATGTAAATAATAGGTTAGACAGAATGTGCTCCTATTTCAGAGTCTTCCCAAACTCTGAGGCCATCTTTTTTAGTTGGCTGTGTCCTTGCTATCTATATAACTTGCTATCTAATATAACTCCACAGCTTGAAAAGCTATCTTGTTGGATGCTCTATAGCTGTAAAATGCTTTCTTTATGTGTGCTGCTTTTCCCTTGGCATCCCACAAGCAATTTAAAACACATCTTCTGAATAACAATCTGATTACTACTCTTATTTGGATTTGAATATTTTATTAAGTTTAAGGGGATATTTTTTATTTTAGATGAGCCACTTTGAGATGATTTTAGTGAACATTCGTGTGATGTAGTAAAAAAAAAAAAGTAATGCTAATTTATTACAAAGAATAAACTTGTAAGTGATATTTGTCATAGCATACTAATTAGTAATACAGGTAGTCTTCAGCTCAATTGTAACGCGCTCAATTGTAATTATTGTAACACGCTCTACATGGGGCTGCCCTTGAAGAGTGTTCGAAGACTTCAGTTAGTCCAGAACGCAGCCGTGCGAGCGATTGTGGGTGCACCCAGGTACACCCACGTCACACCTATCCTCCGCGAGCTGCACTGGCTACCCATTAGTCTCCGGATCCGCTTCAAGGTGCTGGTCATTACCTATAAAGCCCTACATGGCATCGGACCTGGGTACCTGAGAGACCGCCTCCTGCCGATTACCTCCCATAGACCGATTAGATCTCAAAGGTTAGGTCTCCTCCGGATTCCATCCGCCAGCCAATGTCGGCTGGCGACTCCCCGGGGGAGAGCCTTCTCTGTCGCAGCTCCGGCCCTCTGGAGCGACCTCCCCGTGGAGATCCGGACCCTTACTACCCTCCCAGCCTTCCGCAAAGCCACCAAGTCCTGGCTGCTCCAGCAGGCCGGGGGGCTTGTGAAACATCCAGCCCCATGGAAATTGTGAATGTTGCGTCTTTTTTAAAGTGTTGTTTTTGTCTATTTATCCCCCCTCCCTTGTTTATTGTGAGCAGCCCGGAGTCCTTTGGGAGTGGGCGGCATACAAGACAAATAAACTAAACTAAACTAATTGTGGTCATAAATCGAGGAGTGCCTGTAGTAGGTTTGAATGAGCTGACATTACGAAGATATTAATATAATCACTTTCCCTGTACGCTATACAGGATTGTGAGCAGTTTCTTCTTTATATAGTTGAGCAACTGTTATCACCATGACTGAAGAACAATGGAGAGATTTAATTTGCTTGTTCTAATCTTAATATAGCATTTACATATCTTTCCTTTTTCCTCTTTCGAAAAGTCAGTTAAACCAGCAGTCCCCAAGCTTTCGGGCTCCAGGAGCTGGCAACAGAGGAGGGAGGGGATGTTTTTGCACGCATGCACATTGCTTGTGCAAATGGAGTTTCATGCACTCTCCGGTCACTTCTGCAGCCCTGGCCGTGAGCTAGTACCAGGCCGCAGATTGGGGTTGGGGATCTCTGAGTTAAACTGACTTCCAGGAACCTATTCGTTGCCACTGATACAAACATATATGTTAAGATCACATCATGAGTGATGAATAATGATATACATTATTTTTTCCTTCATTGTTTGCAAGTACTAAGATTTTCAAAAGCATTGAACAATTTTTTTAGTTTTAATCATGCTTGATTTTGGGTTACAGGAAATTCAGCGCTTGCAGGACGAGGCTGATAAAGCAAACAAACATTCTTCTGTCTTTGAAAGAGAGAACCAGAGGTTTGAAATTCAAGTGAAAGATCTTTCACAACAGGTTAGTTCTTTCTTGTTGAACCACATGACTTGAAAATCCAGGTGGTTCTTAACCTGTTACCCATTGCTTAATGGAAGTTGTAACAGCACACCGGTACCTATAAATAAATGCTTTTTATTGTGAAATTGGAACAGTGGTGGGTTTCAAAAATTGTTCGAACCTACTGTGTGGGTGTGGCCTCCTTTGTGGGAGTGGCTTGCCGCCCATGTGACCGGATGGGAGTGGCTTGCCGCCCATGTGACCGGATATGAAGATGCCGACGACACTTGTCAGAACCACCTTAAATTACCTCACACACAGCACTGGCATGCATAAGAATAGGATGTCAACTTGTTTTTCAAAAGGCATCTTCGGTTTGTGTTAAAACAACTTCAACACACGCAATGTTCTGATTGCACCACAAACGCAGTAGTCATCCTTACCTTCCACAGAGGCACTGAGTTTTATAAATATGAGCATGATAGTGTAGAATAATCATATCCAAGGACCAGTGGTGGGTTTCAAAAAATTTTGGAACCTCTTCTGTAGGTGTGGCCTGCTTTCCGGGTCCACTGGTGGAACCTCTTCTAACCGGTTCGGTAGATTTGATGAACCGGTTCTACCGAATAGGTGCAAACTGGCAGGAACCCACCTCTGAATTGGAATATCTGTAAACCTCCCATACAGTAGTAAAATGGGAACTGTTGAGCTCTTTAGTACAAGCTTTGTATATAGCTTTACTCTGTTCTCCCCAGCAGATGCTTGTTAAAATAGATTTCCTATATTCCATAGGAGGATGAAACATATAGATGAACTGCTTGACTGGCTAAGAGATCATCTAATACTTAACAAAAGAGGCTCAGAAACAAGAAAACAGACATAGAAAGACAACAAAGCTAGGAATAAATAATCCTATCCTATTTGTTCTATAATTTGGTTCCTGACCTAAAGGGAAAATAATTAAAATAGTCTGATATTTGGTTACTTTAACTCAAGGATGGATATATGTATAGCTCCTAGGCCTCCCATTTGCCTTTAACACCTAGAAATCCCGTTGCCAAATTTTGATTGCAAAAATGATTGAATGTTGGTATGATTTTGACCAGTTTGGAGATGGTTTTGAGAAGAATGGATGTCACAACCACCGGAAAAAAGAATGGTGGGAGGTAGTTAGGATTTAATTACACTAACTAAATGTTCATGAAACTTGAGTAATTCTGGAAATGGATTTGTGTGATAATGGATGATACTCTGTAAATTTGAAAGAACGGAGGGTATGTATTTATTTGGTGGAAAGTAAAAGTTCTATAACGCGAATGAACTATTCTTCTGTCTAAAGATAAGGGTATTATTGATGGAGCTTGAAGAGGCCCGAGGTAATCATGTCATCCATGATGAAGAAGTCAGTTCTGCAGACATCAGCAGCTCTTCTGAAGTGATAAGTCAGCGCCTGGTTTCCTACAGAAACATTGAGGAACTTCAGCAGCAAAACCAACGCCTCTTGGTAGCACTTAGAGAGTTGGGAGAGGCTAAGGAGAAAGAAGAACAAGAAACCACTTCTTCTAAGTATGTTCCAGCTTTGACCATGAATTTGGAACACCAGGAGTTGGTGTCTAGAATCAAGGTTCTATTAGTACTTACATTGGTGTCCAAGTAAAAAATAATTTTGTAAGAGCTGTCTAAATCAGTGTTTCTCAACCTTGTCAACTTGAAGATGTCCGGACTTCAATTCCCAGAATTCCCCAGCCAGCGAATGCTGGCTGGGGAATTCTGGGAGTTGAAGTCCAGACATCTTCAAGTTGACAAGGTTGAGAAACACTGGTCTAAATTAATAACGGTAAAATTTATAATGCATGGGGCTAATCCAGTGTTCAGGATCTCTCCCGCTGTAAAAAAAAAAATAGTATGAAGAAATATGGGCAGAAATAAAAATATGTTCGTTGAACATTTTTTCAGAAACTTTTCTGCCCGTTTTATAAGCAAAAAAATCAGTGTACTAGGGGAGCTAAATTCAAAATTCTACTAGTGCAATTTTATTCCTATTTTTTTTTTTAATCATTCCTCCATTTGGGCACCGTAATTTCTATACGTTGTCATAAGTAACCTTTTCTTGCCATGACAGGATTTCTGAGCTCCAGAATCAACTTGGAGAAGCTATTACTGAGCTAGAAAAGCTGCGTGAGGCACGCCGCCATCAGATGCAGCTTGTAGATTCCATAGTTCGTCAGCGTGACATGTATCGGATTTTGCTGGCCCAAACGACTGGAGTTGTCATTCCATTGCAAGGTCAGAATTGGGCAGGGATGCAGACATTCTTTTATTGATTTTTTTTCTGAACTGCCTCATTGTTTTGGGGTGGGGGATCCTGTCCAGTCTTTTTAATCATTAAAATCAGCCACAGTGTAGGTTTTCACCATGGTTAGCTGTTGTGGCCCAGCAGGTGCCGTTGGAGCTGCCACCAGACTCTGACAGCGAGGGGCCCTATGAGTCGGCTCTGGAGGATGTGGAGGACCCTGGACAGGGTTCCGACTCCGAACAGGGCGCAGAGAGGCTGGTTGGCCACCAGGAGGCGCCTGAGGCTTGGACCAGTGGGGAGGAGACAAGGGAGTGTGATCCTGACGTCAGCAGTGAGTTTTTAATGACCACCAGCTGAGTGCAATTACCTCCTGTACTTGCGCAACTGTTCCTGATGCTGAGTAGCTCTTCGATGGCATGCATCCAGGAACAACTCACTGCTGGTGTCCAGATCACTCTCCCTCGTCTCCTCCCCACTGGTCCAAGGCTCAGGCGCCACCTGGTGGCCAACCAGCCTCTCTGCGCCCTGCTCGGAGTCGGAACCCTGTCCAGGGTCCTCCACATCCTCCAGAGCCAACTCATAGGGCCACTCGCTGTCGGAGTCTGGTGGCAGCTCCAACGGCTCCTGCTGGGCCACAACAATGGTCAAGTGGTTTGATTGTTAGTTTGAAACAAGGGAGCTTGGGGGTTCAATTCTTCAGCCAATTATAAATCCCTTTAGATCCCCTTGGGTCAGGATTTCTCTTATCTGACTTCAGTGGGATGTTGTGAATTCAGGGCACTGAACTCCGTACAATCTGCGTGGATTCCAAAATGTTCTTCTTGGTATAATTCAGCTTCAAGCATCTTGCCTGAGGAGGTGTCTCTGACATCAACCCCGAAGCGCCTCTCAGGTTCCCTTCCAGCTTCGACTCCAACTTCAATCCCAGTGATCGAGTCAACGGAAGCAGCAGAAGCGAAGGCTGCTCTTAAACAGGTATGGTTTTTTGCTTCTCACACGCTTAACAAAATCAAATATAATACAGTTTTTTCTTCTGTTTAGCCTTCTCTATTTACCTCTGTATGGCTTTGTTTATTCCACGCACTCCACAGCTGCAGGAATTTTTTGAGAACTATCGGAAAGAAAAGGCAGAGAATGACAAGCTGCTTAATGAGCAAAATGAAAAGCTTCAAGAACAGGTTACTGATTTGAAGTCACAGAATACGAAGGTTTCTACCCAACTTGAATTTGCCTCTAAGCGGTAAGCTAAAATCAGGAACACTCATTAAAAGAAATCCCTTCAGAATTGATTTAGCATGCTTTGCTACTAATAAGGAAATTCCAGATATCAATTAGCCTATTTCTTGGATAAAGTGTTTGAAAATTATGCATTTGGTCAGCGTAACAGCAATAGCAGTAGCATTTAGACTTACAAACCGTTGCTTGCATCTGTCTGAATGGGTCTTTTCTTAATTCAGAGTGGCAGGCTACCTTTAAGTATTTTCAAACACTAAATAGACCCTCATTAAAAATATTTAAGCAAAGTTGAAATTTTGTGTATGTGTACAGGTGTACAGGGCACATCGCTTCAAAAAAGAACACCTTGGGTTATCTGAATGAACTTGGAGAGTCTCCAGTGGTTATGAGTACAGAGAGGGGGGAAAAAATGGAAGAGAGATTTATTTATTTCATGTATACTTTTTGAATAATTTAATAATTTTAATAATAAAAGTACTCTGCTACTACTAGAATGGTTGAAACCTTGAATAGAAAACATTCCCCATTATAACATTTTTAAATAATTAAAATTTATTTATTTATTAAAATTCATAGGCTGGTCATCTTACTGCAAAGCAAATTATTTCTGCGCTTATTATCATGCTAATACAACCACTTCAGAATCTTCCCAAAAATTTTTTCTTTCCCCTTGTTTTCTCCCTGTACATTTTGATAAGGCTCTTTTGTTCTGATTTTCCCTCTCTATTTCATTACATCAATTTCAATGGAATAAAACCTTTCTGGTTTTTCCTCTGGTGAAGTTATGAGATGTTGCAAGATAACGTAGAGGGATATCGGCGAGAGATCACCTCACTGCATGAGAAAATCCAGAAGCTCTCGGCCACTACTCAAAAGCAAGAACAGATCATCAACACAATGAGTCAAGAATTACGAGGAGCCAATGAAAAATTAAATGTTGCAGAGGTGATTGCTACTGGCTATTTTTTTTTACAGAATTGTTTATTTTGTAATGGTAAAGACTTCTAATAAGCTTAATCCCAATTCGGGATCTTCCAGAAATGTTTTATTTTGCCTGTGGAGGGTTCTAAGGATTGAAATACAGTTTTTCTGCATCAGGCTTAATTGGATGAACCATCCAACTAATTATCTGTGGCTCAAGGTGGAACTGTGGAGTTCCTGTGCTTTCTGAATTTGGTTGTTTGCTTGCATTACCCAACTAAGTAACATCGATCAGTGATGTTGCTTCTTTCGTGATCAATAAATAGGATCCAGTGCATAAAGAGACATTTGGCCCAAGAGGCCCAGCTCCAAATCTCCTTTCAGCCATGAAGAGTCTTAAGGAAATCTTAAAGAGCAACTTGAAATCTTAGGCTCCCTGCAGATACTTACAAGTCTTCATTGTAATTGTCCCAAATGTTGTGGAAGGAACTCTCTTCTGATCCAAAAGCTTTAAACGTTTTCTTTCCTTTTAAATAGACCTTGAAAATGTAACTCTTTGAACATGCATTTAACAACAAATCAATTTAATTATTCTATTTTTAATATTTTAAGTAATTTGTACGGTTGTAGGTTTTCTGTGAAACTGCTTAAGAGTAAACAATATATAGTCTTAAAAGTATGAGTAATACGTAAGCCTAATTGAATTTGGAAGGAATGTGAGATAAATATACAAGCATAATAAAATAGAGTTATCATGCTCTTTCAGTTATCATGATCATTAAACTAACATTGTTAGTTTCTACTTGGCTCTTTCTGGTGTTTCTGTAAGTCTGATGTTGAGAAATAACAAGAGAGGTTTCTTTTAAAAAAAAAACAGACACAAAGAATCGAGTGGAAGGAGTATAATAATTTCATAAGATGCCCACACCTAATGTAGAATCACAGTGTTATTTTCTTCTACAGAATTGCTTATATGTTCCTACCGTATAATCTCCAAAATTAGAAAAAAAGAGCAGAACTTATCATGAGTTGATTAATTTAGTTTAATATAATACATTCAGATGTTGAACAATGACATTGGATTCAAAATACTACCTGAGTTGAATTAATTAATGCAAAAATGAAATATCTCTTCCTAAGGTGAGAGCAGAGAATTTGAAAAAAGAAAAAGATATTTTAAAAATGGCCGAAATTCGTTTGTCTCAGCAAAAAGAATCTTTAGTAGCAGAACACAGAGGACAAAACCTGCTCCTTACTAATCTGCAATCTATTCAGGTATGTTCAGTTGTATTGCATTATTTTTCTCTCTCTCTATTCTCTTTAAAAAGTGTTTCTCAACCTGCATGACTTTTAAGATATTGGGAGTTTACATCCCAGAACTCTAGAAGTTGAAATCCACACATTTTAAATTTGCTGAGATAGAGGAAACACTTCTCCACAATATGTAATGATATGGACCAAAAACATCCTGAAGCATCATTAAGTTCCAAATGCTACAAATCTGTTAATACTGTTATTGGCTATCAATTTAAGAGCCGAGGTGGCGCAGTGGTTAAATGCAGCACTGCAGGCTATTTCAGCTGACTGCAGTTCTGCAGTTCGGCTGTTCAAATCTCACCGGCTCAGGGTTGACTCAGCCTTCCATCCTTCCGAGGTGGGTAAAATGAGGACCCGGATTGTTGTTGGGGGCAATATGCTGACTCTGTAAACCGCTTAGAGAGGGCTGAAAGCCCTATGAAGCGGTATATAAGTCTAACTGCTATTGCTGTTAAGTGCTTGATAAATAAATATGAGCAAGATTTGGCAGAAAGACTACACAGCATAATGCATTTTATTTACCAGGTAATTTTGGAAAAGGGAGAGACAGAAACTCGACAGAGGCTCAATAATCAAATAGAGAAGTTGGAAAGAGAAATCACCCAGCTGAAGAAAAAACTGGACAATGAGGTGGAGCAAAGACACACGCTTTCCAAAAATCAGGATGTAAGTATTGGAAACTGAAGAAATTCCTGTATTTTTCTAAGTATACGACGCATCTTTTCCCCCCCCCCAAAAAAGAGGGTGAAAATCTGGGTGTGTTTTATACACTGAATACAGCACTTTTTGCCTCCCAAACCCCCGCCCCCTTCACGAAAATGGACGTGCATAGGCTTTGGGAGGCCTGCAAAGTGCTCCTGGGGGCTGGGGAGGGCAAAAATGATCAAAAAACGGCCTGTTTTTTTCCCCCGTTCCCCTCCCCTGCCCCACCCCCAGGAGCACTTTGTAGGCTTCTCAAACTCTCTGCATGCCCCGTTTTCCCCCCAAAAAATGAGGCATGCAGAGAGTTTAGGAGGCCTGCAGAGGGCCAAAACTTTTTTTTTAATTTGCCTCTTCAAAATTTTGGTGCTTCTTATACTCTGATGTGTCTTATAGTCTGAAAAATACGGTAGGCATTTGGATGACTTTGCTTAAAATGACTATATTTGCATTTGGAATTCGGATGGAGGTGTATTAATGGATCTCCAACATGACTGGCACAGATAGTAGATATTTTGATCATACCTGCCAGTAGTAGGCTTTTCCCCCTGCTTCCGCTTCGGTTCAGTTTGTCATCTGGCTTCATTCACGTCCCTTGGCGCGCCAGGATCACGCCAAGGCACATTATGTGCACTGCACTTGTGATGTTGCATATTGTGATCATCTTGTAAAAGAATTCATTGTATTTGAACTAGTATATCTCTATTGACTTCCAGTCCTTCATGTGTTGCTGGATATGTATTATATTTTTCTCCTTATCTTTCAGTTCTGTTTCCTTAAGAAAGCCAGGGATTTACAACAGTGCTCTCTAGCCCTAGGCTTTCTTCTATGCCTTTGGGAGGCAAGATAATATTCTCTGGATATTTTGAACACTAAGCCTTGGAGTGCTTTTATATCAGTGGATGCAGTTTTTTATACCACACAAATTATCTTCTATGTGGGCAGAATGGGGAGTGATTGATTTCAGTTGCTAAGAAAATCTCGACACCTTTACCTGTTGGGGTAAAGAGTTTTTAATATTTAGCAATGAAAATATGTGTTAGTGGTATATCTCCGTTGGGAGACAGAAAGTAGTGCAGCGGAATGTACAGTTAGAGAGAAAGAATGTTGCTAGTAGAAACACACGAATAGCGTTTCAGACACTGCTGGTAAAAACAAGTAGCTTTACTACTGACAATTGCTTCACAAGCAGTGATAGTAGATATTAATCCAAACACAATTCAAAGAACAAACAATAGCTTACAGTCGCAGTTCACATTCCAGTCATCAAGCATAGGACAAGCAGAGAGAGAGAGAGGGAGAGAGAGAGAGAGAGGGAGAGGGAGAGAGAGCTCTTGATTCCTTATTGTAAAGTTAATTACAGCTGTTAAGTACATCCACCCATTTAAAGCAACAACGACCATTTGTTGTTGTATAAAGATATATATTGCCTACCCTACACTAGGAGTATACTCCCAACATGATGGTAAGTTTAAATGTTCTGTTTTGAGTATATTTTTGAGAGAAAAAGCCAAAACAATCTTGATATTTAGGTAAAGAGTTCATTTTAAACTGTTTTCTGGGTAAATGAAATGTGCTGAAATATGTGAAGTAAGGCCCTGGATGTTCCTTCTCAGATTCACCTCCTGGATGCTAAAAGACAATGTGAGACTGAAGTGAATCTTCATGCTAACACGAAAGAGCTGCTGAAGAATGCTCAGAAGGAGATAGCAGCGTTAAAGCAACAACTCCACAATATGGAAGCTCAAATAGCTTCTCAGTCATTGCAGAGAGCTTCTGGCCAAGGTAAGGTGGGGGGAAGGGTATGTTGCCAGCTAGAACCCATACCCAATGTGAGAACCATGAATATAAGGCTTGTGTCAGGCCTGCATTTATATTCCTTTTAGAATTTTGGCCTGCCACACTTTCTCTTATTTCATTACGCTGTTTCTTTAAGTATAGTCAATCTGAGGGGGGAATAGACAGGAGTAGGATTGTGGAATGTATTGTTTTTCATTCTTCACTAGAAGCAAGGTCATCCTTTGTTCTCCGCACTTTCACACCTGACCGTAAGCAGCTGGGTGGAGATGCCAGCGTGGAAAAAGAAGATCGGACCATGTGATGGATTGTGGGTGTGGGGACAAGATCATGAACTTTTAACTGGGTGGGATTCTGATGTAACTTCCAGAGTTGGGATTAACACAGATGTGCCTAAGATGTCTGTCTTATTAAATTGGAACAAAAAGGATCATTTTGCCTTGGACTCTGATTTAATTCTGCACGATACTTGGAACGCTGACAGCTTGCGTGGTGCTGTTTTGTGATGGCTTTTAAAACACATCTTCGAAATGATGCAATTCAAATTTTAATTTATTTTAACATTGATAATTGGTGGGGGTTTAACTATAAATTTTTTTGTGAAAGTTGAAGATATTGCATTAGGCAGGGCATTGTTAAACAGGCAGAACTATAGCCTATGTAACAGTAGACTGACATTCCCTTTTTTCCTGGGTTGTGGGAGGATCGTTATGTTGGTTTACAATCTGCAAACCAAGTTCTGGCTTTCTATGATGAGTGAAATAGCTACAGCCGATTTTATCCATTTTCTAGCTTCACAAGCACTTAAATTTCATAGCATTCTTCGTTGATAATAGCCTTTCTTCTTTTGTGCTAAAAAGCCTTTGTGAATAAATATTGAAAGTTATTCAACCGTTGAGAAAAGATTATGTACTATAAGAAAATGTACCATAAATTTCCTATTAATTCAGATAATAAATCTATTTAATAATTGCTTTAATAACTGCACTGGTTGCTGGTTGTCTTCCGGGTGCGATTCAAGGTACTAATTATGACCTTTAAAGCACTCCATGGCTTAGGCCCAGGGTACCTGCGAGACCACCTACTGCCACCGGTAGCCTCCCACCGTCCAGTGCGATCCCACAGAGTTGGCCTCCTCAGGGTGCCGTCGGCCAGACAGTGTCGGCTAGCGACCCCCAGGGGGAGAGCCTTCTCTGTGGGAGCGCCTTCCCTCTGGAATGAGATGCCCCCGGAGCTTCGTATAATCCCCGACCTCTGGTCCTTCCGACGCGCCCTAAAAAGTTGGCTTTTCCAGCAAGCCAGCCTGACCTGAACAAAACAAAACAAATTATTGATCATTGTTAATTTTAATTCGATTTTTTTAAAAAAAAATGTTATTGTTAATCTTAATTGGGTTTGTTTTTTGGATATTCTATTTATTTATTTTTTAACTTTTGTAATATGTGTTTTTTTTTTAATGTTGTACGCCGCCCTGAGTCCTTGGGAGAAGGGCGGCATATAAATCCAATAAACCAAACCAATTGCTTCCAAATTTTTAGGTCAGTCTAGTATTGGAGAGGATGTGGATGATCTTGTAAGTCGGTTGAGACAATCTGATGACCAAATTAATGATTTGAAGGAGAGGCTGAAGACTGCCACAAGCAATGTGGACCAGTACAGAACGATGGTTGTGAACCTTGAAGAATCCCTTAACAAAGAAAAGCAGGTAATACGTTTTTTTTAATATTATCCCCTACATATAATTCAACTATGGAACTTCGTTTTCCTGATGAAAATCCACCTGAGAATTTTCTCATCGGGAAAATTCATGTAGCAAGACAAAAGTATTCCTTTTAAGGATCAAAGGAGCACTTGGCCCTTCAGCCGTGTTCTTGACTGACAATAATTTTTTTGTCCCCTACATCTGATCTAGGACAAATTTGGGGTTGAATGGCCATAAACAAGGTTGGTTCAATCCTTACGAAGTTATTCTGGTATGCTTAGAAGGTATTTCTGGACAGTTTCAGAATGTTGTAGCCAGATTGTCATCTAATGAAAGACTTCCTGATTGTATCGTCTATATCATGGGTTGTCAACCTGGTCCCTACCACCCACTAGTGGGCGTTTCGGGATTCCAGGTGAGCGGTAGGGACTTCGGAGGTTAAATCCTCCTTTTGAGCGAGTTGCAAAATAGGAGAAGCAAACACGTGGGAAGGGGAAAGGGGGGGGGGTAGCAGGGACAAGCAGAAGCCCAACAGAGCAGTTGCAAAATAGGAGAAAGAAAAGTTATAGGCAGGAGAGAATTGTTGGCTAATAATAAGTGGGCTAACTAGCTCAGCCTTACTTTTGTACGTTGCCCTTAGGAAGGTAAAAAAAAAGGAGATAAAAAGGAAAAGATTAAAAAAAATAACAAAAAAAGGGAAGAAAAATAGAGAAAAGGGGATAAAATAAAGGAGGAGAGTAAGCAGTGTTTAGTCTGGCTCATAAAGTTAAAAACATTCTAAACAGGCATAAAGTAGAAATAAAAAGATAAAGGTCTCTTGTGATGAGCCGATAGACAGAGAATGGAAGCAGTAGACTTCCTCCCATATTTGGGCATTCCAGGGGTTGTGACACTAAATACATACCTATTTCCCTGGCTCAGCTGATAAAGGAGGAGAACCTTGTGGCTTAGTGGTTAACACATCTGCCTAAGATGTAATACAGCACAGGTTCTAATCCCAGTAAGGGTATGGCTAGCTGATGAGAGCTAAATAGCTTGAAATAGATCTATACTAGTCTCCCTTTATTTATTTATCAGCACAAATACACACAAAAAAAGATAAATATACGTACATTTCTTTTTTTTAAAAAAAACACCCTCCTTTCTAAAAAATATTCCGCACTTGCGCAAAAACTGGTGGGTGGCAAGGAAATTTTTCCATCAAGAAAGATCCATTAAAGTGGGTGGTAGGTAGAAAAAGGTTGACTACCACTGGCCTATATTTTGTTTCAGTGATACTGAATGTCCGTTTCCTTTTAGATGAAATTCAGACAGCTTGTTCTTTCTAGCTTTAAGCTAGAACCAGCCAATCTTTGGTGGCCCAGGACTGTACTTAATTTGGCAGAAGGAAGAAGGGAATGATCAAGTCTTTCAGTAGTTGGTTAATGTAAAGTAGCTGGTGGAACATCCTACACACATGGATGGGGCTGTCATTTTGAGCTGTTTTTCCCCCCTTGGTTTGAAGACGCATAGGGTTTCTTTTATTTAATGGATTAAGCCTACTTCACAGGTATTTTATCCCCTCAAAATATCAGGTAACAGTTATTCATTGATCAAAAGGGCTTTTGAAAATACAAAGCAAGCATTAGGGGAAGCTGAGTTTGCCCACCCATGCTGTAAAAAAATTGATACATCAAAAATATATTTTTTTTCATCCACTTAACCCTTTGTCCTTCCTTATTTCATTTGAAAACATAAGTCAGTTTAAAGTTGTTTCCAAAATGATCTCTATTTTTCTTTTCCTATAGCAGAATACTTCCTTTTTAAGGCTCGGGACTGAATTAATTGTTTTGCTCTAAACTTTTGACTGGTTAATTATTCTGCTAGGTTCTTTTCAACATTGCTTTTCAGAATGTAGTAAGCCACCTTGGTGGCAATAAACAGACGAGTAAGTAGTGAATGTTTTGTACAAAAATTGATGTACGTCCTTGTAAACTGATTTAGCTTCACTGGATGTAATCCCTTGTAAGATACATACCGTATATACTCGAGTATAGGCCGACCCGAATATAAGCCGAGGCACCTAATTTTACCACAAAAAAACTGGAAAAGTTATTGACTCGAGTATAAGCCTAGGGTGGGAAATGCAGCAGCTACCGGTAAATTTCAAAAATAAAAATAGATACCAATAATGCCATTGCCCATTGAATAACATATACAGCCTGCCTGTGCCCATTAAATATACAGTAGCCATTGTAAAAATTTGCTCTGCATAACAAATTATTATCACACAATACCGGTGTATTCAATGAAATACTTCACTCACCTCATGATGCTGATGTCCCGCTGTGATGATGATGTCCCGCCTCCTATGACACACGGCACAGTGATTCCTATCATTGGATCACTGTACCAGAGGAGGTGGGACATCGCTATGTGGCTGCTTGCCATAACAAGGAGGAGGTGGGACATCGTTGCAGAGCGGCAGGAGGGGGAGGAAGGGGAGTCGTAAGATAGCCCTGCATTACATTAGAACGTGAGGAGGGGGGATGGTGCGGTGCGCGCTGCGTGGCAAACTGACACAGAGGGAGGGGAAACTCAGGGGCGCTGGGCCATTCACGAGCGTCACCCAGCGGCATGGCCCCGCCCCTTTTTCTCCTCCATTTCGGGCAAATTTTTCACTGACTCGAGTATAAGCCGAGGCGGCTTTTTTCAGCTCAAAAAGTAGGCTGAAAAACTAGGCTTATACTTGAGTATATACAGTAGGCTCTCTGAATGTCTGGTGCCTCTGAATGCATTGTAGGAAGAGAGTATGATGATAAGAAATCATGAAATTCGTATCACCTTTTCATTTTTTTTTAAAGTTTTTATTTTACACACATAAACACATCAACAAGAACACATCAACAAGAACAAACACATGACTTAAGACAACATAGGAACAATAAGTTCCATCGTGTATCATACAGCAGTTCTGTATCGGTTTCTTTGCAGTTAGTGTTTTCCCCTTCTATAATTAGTTATTTATAACCAAATATTGTTTATCTATGATGTGCTATATATACATACAATTCCAGGTAAACATTCACGTGGTTATTCTTTTTCTTTGCCAATCTTATACTACTGTTATTCCCTTTAAGAGATTATAGAGTATAGTTTGAGTTGTATTATTCACCACCCCAAGCATCTATTATGGGTAGCATTTTTTCCAACTAAGCAAAATAAAAGATTTTTATTCGCAAGGCGTTCCTGACTTCATCAGATGCTGTAATATGACTAACTTTTACATTCCTCTTTCTATTGTTCATTGATTGAGTCAGATGAATCATCTGAAACAATATATTTTCAAAATCCGATAAGAGCACATAGATGTTGTTCTGATGGCATTGCCTTTCTCCAAATGTAAATATTTTATTTATGCAGGTATTTTGCTTGTTTTTGAAACTCTAAACCATAAGCATGCTCTTATTCCATGAATGCATTTCAGAATTGTTTTATACTTGGAAAAATATTCCTTGGGCTATGAGAAAACTAACTGCTAAGTCAATTTGGAGCCATAGAAGTGCCTTCAAGATGCATACGTTACACTTTCCACGCTGAAGAAACCTGAAATACAATTGCATCGATGCATTTCTCTTATATATACTCGTATCTTGATTCCATCTTAATGTGTAGGTGACTGAAGAGGTCCGGGCCACTGTTGAGACCCGCTTGAAAGAATCCTCGGAGTATCATTCCCAGCTAGAGAAGAAACTAATGGAGACTGAGAAAGAAAAACAGGAGCTTCAAGATGAAAAACGTAAAGCCATAGAAAACATGGAACAGCAGGTATAACTAACACGATTCTTTTTTTGCGTCGGACTTTCTTGTTATTGTACATAACTGGAAAAGAGAAGTAGCATAGGGACAGCCCCTAAGAAGTTCTTAAAGTGTTCCTTAAGAACTTCTCATATGTTGTCCCTATGCTACTTCTGTTTTGGATTGTCATTTTTTTTCTTGCTGAAGCATTTTGGAACTTGCTTTCAAAGTTTGCCACGTAACTCAAGGAGAAGTTATTTTAGACGTTGGGAAGTTGCTCTGCTTTTATTGGTCATCCATTATCCATTATATGAGCCGAGGTGGCGCAGTGGTTAGAGTGCAGGCCACTTCAGCTGACTGTTATCTGCAGTTCGGCGGTTCTAATCTCATTGGCTCAAGGTTAACTCAGCCTTCCATCCTTCCGAGGTGGGTGAAATGAGGACCCGGATTGTTGTTGGGGGCGATATGCTGACTCTGTAAACCGCTTAGAGAGGGCTGAAAGCCCTATGAAGCGGTATATAAGTCTAACTGCTATTGCTATCCTGTACATCCTGCATTATTTTCTTCCAAAGAATTGCTGAAGAACTGAAAATCAAGCACTTCGTCACTCGTTTCAGCACAACTAAGATAGAACTTGAACTGATTTTCAAATTTTTAACCCGTTTCAAATGTTTCTCCGAAACATTTTCTTTAGAAATCATGTTACAAGATGCAACTGATTGCATCTTTATTGATGGAAAACTCTAATCCAGGGGAGCTTTCTATCAGAAGGGTGAGGGAAATGAATTTTGGCTGTTTTACTGTCAGTGCAATTTCAGCTGGGAGATTTTGGAAGTTACGGAAATTTGGAGTGAAGAGAAAGACTTAACGCAGAATTGCTTCCCGCACTGTTCCATTGATGGAAACCTCCATCAGCTTCAGCTGAATTCTATTACTTGAATATAAATATGTTAGCAATTGGAATCAAAATGAATCATGATAATTCATTCATATTATATTCTCTTTCTGAAATGTTCCCTGTCCATCTCTCTATCTCTGTCCTCTTGCCAGAATAAGTATCTTTGTATCTCTGTTTCTGTCTTTCAAGGTCAAAGACCTTGCATCTGGCTGTTTGAATATGCCTGGCATGGTATACAGCTGGTTAAGGGTTAAGTAGCTTCGTAAAAGAACATCCAAAATAATAATAATAATAAAAAGTTTTTAGAAGCTAGTCGCTGTTTCTTTCTCTCTTTTTCTTCCCAGATTATTCATAACTAAAACATATAATTTTAATTTACTCATTAAAATTAGTGGCAGCAGAGAAAGGCTGCACAAAAAGGTTTAGAGATCTAGATACTTTTTATCTGCAATTTGTGTTCTGTACATTTTAGTTTGTAGAAGAAAGATTCATTCAATGATGGTTTCAGTCACTACGTGTTCAGAGGTCTAAGGATTTATAGGAAAACTTGTATTTCCATGTCTAGTAAGAATATCTAGTATCGGATTTCCTTTTCCATCTCTCTGCAACGCCTGTAGTTTGATCTTTCACAGATCAGAAATCTGGTATGAGATAGGCCAAATTGAAGTATGCTGAAGAACAGGAAATGGAAGGTTGCAGATATGGAAAAATTTAAGTTGTCTGATCCTATCTCATCCCGAAGCGAAATATCTATGATTTCAGTTGAATCCCCTCCAACTGCAAGCTGTACAAGATCATTTTAAGGCACCCTCCCCCCCAAAAAAAGATGTAATAACATAAATGTCTCTTAATTCACTTCTACAGTTTGCAGACAGGCAGTATCTTAAAAGTCCTTAGATTCCTCTATAACTCTTTATCAAAAATATTTCTTTGGGAATATCTGGAAGCAGAAATGCACTTAAGGATATTTCTTTGGTAAGGAGTTTCATTGTCTAAAGTGCTACAAATATTTGACCTTAAGTTAGGCAAGCCCAGGACATTTTTAATCATTGTTTTTTTTTAAAAAACACAGCCCTATACTATTCTTTTAGATAAACATTTTTTTAAGAGAACTGAAAATTTGATCCTTAATGCTTTGTTTGTAGCTTTCCGAGTTAAAGAAAAACCTCTCCAATATGAAGTCTGAACTTCAGGAAGCTCTCCAGCGAGCGAACGCAGCACTCAGCAATGAACAGCAAGCTAAACGGGACTGTCAGGAGCAAGTACGGTTCTCAAATGTTTGGCTAACTTTTGCAGTCGAATTAAGTATTGATTAAATTGGTTAAATGGTTAAGAGTCACTTTTGCATGTCGGTAATAAGTGTGCACCAATTACGAAGAAGGCATTCTAACACTAATGTTTCCATCTCGCAGAAGACGCTTTAAAATTAAAGGCTCTGTTATGGTTGCTGTTCTGTGATGTGGAATGATGTTTTTTTCCTTGAGAGTCTGAAAGAGATTTTTTATTTTATTTTACACACATAAACACATCAACAAGAACACATCAACAAAAACAAATACATGACTTAAGACAACATAGGAACAAGAAGTTCCATCATATATCATAAAGCAGTTCTGTATTGGTTTCTTTACAGTTAGTGTTTTCCCTTCTATACATTTCTATCTTGCATTCATGAACCTCTTATTCATTATCCATTTTTATGTACTATTCTGTATTTATTTATACTTAGCTATTTACAACAAAATATTGCTTACCTATATTATGATTTATATTCTTACTATCATTTATTCTCTTACATACAATTATAGATATACATTCACATGTATATCTACATGTATTATTCTTTTTCTTTGCCATTCTTATACTTTTGTTATTCCATTTAAAAAGTTATAATATACAGTTTGGGTTTATTTGTTTACCATCCCTATCGCCTGTTGTAACACCACCTTATTTTCTCTTTCTTTTCTTTTCTCTCTCCCTTCCTTCTCTACTTACTTCCTTCCTCCTCTCCTTCCCCTTCTTTCTTCCCTTACCTTTCCCCTACTCTTACCCTCTCTCTTCCCTTTCCTACCTTCTCTCCTTCTCTTTCTCTCCCATCCTCCCTCCTCTCCTTCTCTTTCTCTCCCTTCCACCCACCTCTCCTTACCTCTTTCTTCTTCCCTTACCTCTCCTCCACTCTTCCTCTTGCTTTCCTACTATCTCTCCTTCTCTTTCTCTCCTTTCCACCCTCCTCTCCTTTCCCTTCCTTCTTCCCTCCCTTCTCTACCTCCTTCCTCCTCTCCTCTCCTTCCTTCTTCCCTCCCTTTCTTTTTCTATTGTTATAGGTGTCTCTTTCAAATCTCAATTTATGTTTTCTTGGGGATGGTATTTCCACAAACCCTTATAGTTTCACATCATTTCCTTTTTTCTCCTGAAAGAGATTTAATACATCAGCTTTTATTTCCACCCGCAGATCCTTAATAAATCAACAGGGGGCTTTTTTCACCACCCATTATGTTTTCATACACATAAGTCAACGGTTAGCCAGCAAGTATAAATCTCTTACTTAGGAGATAACCATAAGGAAAGCATTGAATTTGTCACAAACTCTGAAGCAATGATAATTCTGGCTTCTTGTAGGCAAAGATAGCTGCTGAAGCGCAGAGTAAATATGAACGGGAGCTGATGCTTCATTCTTCTGACGTTGAAGCTTTACAAGCTGTCAAGGAGCAAGTTGCAAAGAATTCAGCAATAAAGCAGCAATTAGAGGAAGCAGCCCAAAAAGCAGAATCCACGTTACGAGAGAGCAAAGCTTCATGGGAAGAACGAGAAAGAGCATTAAAGGTGAAGGGTGTTTTTTTGTTTCTCTTTTTGCCTCTAGCAATCTGGTAGGTTTTATGACCCGGCCTAGTCTTTGAATTTCAAGTTTATTTGTTGAAGCGTGTGTTTTGGTCTTCTCTCTTAGGATGAAGCTTCTAAGCTTGCATCTCGCTGTCAAGACTTAGAGAAACAAAGCCAACTGTTGCACGAACAGCTGGAAACTCTGAGCAACAAGATGATGGCTTCAATGAAGGAAGGCGGCTCAGGGGCCCTGAATGTGTCTCTCAGCGAAGAAGGAAAATCACAAGAGCAAATGGTAGAAATTATCAGGTATTGTTGAGTTCATTGTATTGATCCAATACAGTTTTGATTACTGCTTGCATGGTACCTGGTACCTGTTCTGACCCCCCTCGTCCCACACCAACACACTCCGAGCCAAAGATAAGTTACGGCATTTAATTAACAGACAGACAGGTCCTTGGCAGCAAACCAGCACAGACAAGCTTGGGCAGCAATAAACACAGATAAGGCTTGGCAGCAATCCAGCCTGCCAAGTTCATAACAATGTTCTCCAACATTAGTTCCTGCGTTGACTTCTGCAAGAGGGGTGTGTGCACAAGCAGTCCTTTTTATAGGCTGGAGAAGAGCCTAATGACCACCAGCTGAGTGCAATTACCTCCTGTAACTGCACAACGTTCCTGACACCTATTAGCTCTTCGGTGCCGTGCATCCAGGAACACCTCACTGCTGGCGTCAGGCTCACACTCCCTTGTATCTTCCCCACTGGTGCAAGTCTCAGGTGCCTCCTGTGGCCAACCAGCCTCTCTGCGCCCTGCTCGGAGTCTGAACCCTGTCCAGGGCCCTCCAGAGCCGACTCATAGGGCCCCTCGCTGTTGGAGTCTGGTGGCAGCTCCAACGGCACCTGCTGGGCCTCAACACATACCATACCCACATTTTGCAGCTCACTTTGCACGCCGCGTGTGAGAAGATGAAAATATCTTCGAAGCAGCGCAACTGTTAGAAGACCCATGCTATTGAACAAATAGTCTGTGCTTTCTTTCTCTTGGATTTCTACCCTATACATTCTCTACCCTATTTAACTACTTGTGTGATCATAGGGAACAATGATTGAGAGATGAATCGAAATTCCCACTCTAGCTTATATCTTTTTTGAGGTTTGATTGTCTCTTGTTCATATACTCATTAATGCAAGCTCCCCAGGACTGGGAGGACAACTCAGTCCTTCATTCTTCATTCTCCGACATTCGCTCCTACGCTGACTTTTGCAAGAAGGGCGTGTGCACAAGCAGTCTTTTTATAGTCTGGAGAGGAGCCTAATGACCACCAGTTGAGTGCAATCACCTCATCAAAACCATGATGCCATGTTCAGATCTAGAGTACGATGATGCCAAAACTAAATCCCAGTTTTGGTGAATTTTAGAGGTGTATATTTTTTAGAGGTATATTTTTCAGGTGTATAATGATTGATTGATTGATTGATTGATTGATTGATAGATAGATAGATGATAGATAGATAGATAGATAGATAGATAGATAGATAGATAGATAGATTTAGAGTCACAACCCCTGGTAAGCCCCAATTATGGGAGGAAGCTAACTGCTTCCATCATCTGTCAATCGGCTCGTCACAAGAGTCCATCATGACAGAAACCCAATATTTTTACTGTTGCCTTTGTTATATATTTTTTTTATTTGTGCTGATTTATCAGCACAAATAAAACACACACACACACACACACACACACACACACACACACACACACACACACATATATATATATATATATATATATATATATATATATATATATATGTAGGTCTCTAGTTGTTCGGGTTTTCTCCCGCGTAGAATTGGAGATGTCTTGGCGACGTTTCGACGAAGTCACATTCGTCATCTTCAGGCTGCTGCTGACTACTTCAGGTTTGGTGTTTCCAGGAGTACTTCAGGTTTGGTGTTTCCAACTCCTGGAAACACCAAACCTGAAGTAGTCAGCAGCAGCCTGAAGATGACGAATGTGACTTCGTCGAAACGTCGCCAAGACATCTCCAATTCTACGCGGGAGAAAACCCGAACAACTAGAGACCTACATACTAACACCCGCGAAAACCTCAGAAAACACACATATATATATATATATATATATATATATATATATATATATATATATATATATATATATATATATATATATATATATATATATTCTTTTAGCGGTGTATATTTAAATTTAAACTTTTTTTAAAAAAATTAAATTTAAATATCTAAATGTTTAGATTTGTGGACAAAAAACACCCCCCATCAAAGACTATTTTGGAGAGCTATAAACTTAACCTAGATTTTTTTCTTCTTCCTATGACAGGTTTATTCGCAGAGAAAAGGAGATTGCAGAAACTCGATTTGAGGTTGCACAAGTGGAGAGCTTACGCTACCGCCAGCAGGTGGAACATTTAGAAAGAGAGCTGCAGGAGCTTCAGCAAAGTCTGAATGCAGAGAGGGAGAAAGTGCAAGTATGTATCCACACATTCCTCCTTATCCTTTTTTTTTTAATGATGGTCCTTAGACAATAAACAAGCATTACAACTTATTGCGAGACCGCACATATTATTAAGGAGTATCAGTATAATCGTGACCCGACAATTGCGCGATAGAGATACGCACGCCGACAAAACCGTGCCGATTAAAACGTGACGTCAAAATCGCGCCCACAAATTCGCGACAACAAAAGCGCGACAACAAAAGCACGATGACAAGCACAATAAGATCGTAAAAATTTTAGGGTTAGGGTTATAAGGTACGTATACGCCTCCCACTATGTTAAAGGCTATAGTTTGTTGATGACGCGATTTTGTCGGCGCGCATTTGTCGAAAATCAATTAGCGATTTTGACGGCGCTCATTTGTCCGTCGCGGTTTTGTCGGCGCGCATATGTCCGTCGCGCATTTGTCGGTGAACCCACTTTAATAATATCTAGGCAATACCACTGACCTGTTTTTAGAAATGCTACTTGTGATAAATAAAAGAATGCCCGATATGCGAACATGAAAAACTAAATTAATGGTCCTCGGAAAAAAAAAAAATCATGGTATTTGTCTAAAGAAAGTGTATAATTGGGGCCATGTTACCTTGGAAGATGATTTGTTGTATGTGTAGAATAATGGTAAAACCCAGTGTGGCCTGGTTGACATGTAACAGTTGGCTATGAACTTGAGTCCTAGAATGTCCTAGAAATTTTTGTTACTACATAAGATTATGTGACAGAAAATGCATGCTATATAAAGGAGAAAAAAGGAGGAGGAAGAGGAAGCTCAGTCCTCTGGGCACATGGATCTTATTAAATTCTAAATTATATTTCATGTATGACCTCAGTTTGCATATTTTATACATACATATTTTACATATAGTTTAGTATAAATATTTTGTGGCAAGTAATCATTTCTCGAGAAAATTTAACAGTGGAAAGGGAAAGCAAGTTAGGAATTTGCAGATATATTTGGATTTGAACCATGCATTGTATTGTAGGTGACTGCAAAAACAATTGCTCAACATGAAGAATTAATGAAGAAGACAGAGACCATGAATGTTTTGATAGAAACAAACAAGATATTAAGAGAGGAGAAAGAGAAATTGGAACAAGAACTTCAGCAAATGCAAGCAAAAGTTAGTATGAATTTTAAATTTGTCCCTGACGTGTCTAAAACAAATTCTCTAAATCCGTCCTTTGCCTATACAGTTACAAATCGGTGATTTTTCATTCAATTCAGAGAAAAATATTGCACTATTGGTACTTTAAAAAAAAAAACTGTTTTGTTCTCCTAAATTTTGCAGAATGAATAAGATCTGATTATTGATTTGTGGAAAGTTGGAAAATATAAAAACTCCTTTGAAATATCTTATCTATCTACGGTTATAACCCACAGTCTGTTTACCAACAAACGGGTGAAATATTAAAAGACATAGAGAGATTGCCAGGGAGGGCAGACCATTTTTATCTAGGCTTTCTCCTCCAGGACACTAACCCGGTTACCACGTATGCAGTGGCAAAGTTTTGTGCTGCTGCAATGTCCATAAGAAAAAAATTGGCTACAGAAGTATAGTACCATCTTGTACCAATTATCTGGACATACCTTTAACAATCTTTGGACCATAATGTTATTATCCACTTTTAATGTAAATACTTTTAATCATATTTTAATGTTAGTATTTTTAATATAGTGTAAAAACAAATGTATATTGCTGGTCTTTTGACCGTAATAAAGATCTTACTTACATAAAGCAACAATCTATTTATATCCTCAAACAAATGTATTTGGACTGTATGGGGAAACAATGCTCCCAAGTAATTATCCCAAGTGCGTATAATTATTTCGGTTCCACCACAAAACTGTGGTAGACAAAAGCGCGCTCGACGAAAGCGCGTACGTGACGTCATCACAGCGTGACGAAAACATTGCGCTGTGAGCGATAAATTTAAAATTAAAGCGAAAACCTTACCCTAACCCCCCCAAACCTAACCCTAAACCTAACCCTTAACCTAACCCTAAACCTAACCCTTAACCTAACCCTAAACCTAACGCTAACCCTTAACTTAACGCTAAACCTAACCCTAACGCTTAACGTAACCCTAACCCTAAACCTAAACCTAACCCTTACCTTTATGTGAATCGGCTTGCTTTAATTTTATTTTATTTTCAATTTAATTTATTTTTAATTTTTTTCGTCGCACTGCTGATGACGTCAGGTACGCGCTTTCGTCGAGCGCGGTTTTGTCTACCGCGGTTTTGACGGGTCACAATTATTTCAGGTGCGTAAGCTGGAAGCTGATATCTTGCCTCTGCAAGAATCGAATGCTGAGCTCAGTGAGAAAAGTGGGATGCTTCAAGCAGAGAAGAAGCTTCTGGAAGAGGATGTCAAGCGTTGGAAGGCGCGGACTCAAGTGAGGTCCTTTTAGATTTTAGCGCATGCGTGATATTTCTATAGATTCTATAGTTGTTTTCTTAACAATGGTTGAAAATGTAGGAAGAACAAGAGAACAAAAGTAAAAAAAAAAAGGTTAACAGTTACTGTTGCAGGTTGTGAGTCCATATAAGACTCATGTAGGAGCCGAGGTGGCGCAGTGGTTAGAGTGCAGTACTGCAGGCCACTTCAGCTGACTGCTATCTGCAGTTCAGTGGTTCAAATCTCACCGGCTCAAGGTTGACTCAGCCTTCCATCCTTCCGAGGTGGGTGAAATGAGGACCCGGATTGTTGTTGGGGGCAATATGCTGACTCTGTAAACCGCTTAGAGAGGGCTGAAAGCCCTATGAAGCGGTATATAACTCTAACTGCTATTGCTATATGTGATGTACCTTTTGCTATATAGAAAAGAATGAAATTAAGAGAGAAAGCAATTAAGGTATGAAGGAGCTTGAAGAATGAGATCGATAATGAAATGTGAGAAGTTTCGTAGGTGCAGATTATTTGAGAAAATAAGAATGTTTGGGAGACCAAATCTTGTTTAAACCGGAAATTTTTCTCCTAGGTACAATTCCAGAGGGGTATAAGAAAGATATACTTTATTTAATTATTCATGTGCTAACTGCGGTGCGTATAACTCATGCACAATATTGGAAAAAAGAAAATACACCATCAGAGCTAGATATAATCAGAAAAGTGTTGGCCTGTGTGGAAGCAGATCACTCTTGAACTTAAAAATAAAGGGGAATCGGAATATTTTGAAGTCTGGAATAGATTTTATGACTGGTATAAGACAAGATGACAAGACTGGAACAAACTGTATATACTGTGATTGGACAGAAGGATTGATAATGTATCAAGTAGGCTAATTGTCAATAGTTGTGATTAGCTGTATATATTGTGAATGTATAGTCACTCCGATTTCACGGTACTGCATTGTTTTAAACGTAAAAATAATAAAAATATATTGGAAAAAAAAAGAAGATCCATGGGTACAATTCCCCTAAAAGTAAAGTTATAAAGAATTAAATGTTAGTATTTAAGTTTTCAAGTTAGTATTTAAGTTTTAAGTTAGTATTTAAGATTTTTTTCTTCTAAAGTATCAGTTATAAGTGGCGAGGAAGTAGTAGTATACCAGTATAAATTGTTGTTCCCCCCCCTCCTCATGTTTGTGTGATGTGAATGGTGTACGTTTCTCCAGCTCCTTTGTCCAAGCAACAGTATTTTTTACTAATGACGGCCTATTTTTAAAATGTAAATGTGTAATACATTAGCTCTTCTCTTTCAAAGAGATTGTTGTAAAGAATATAACAACAAATCTCGCTGGGGAAAGCATTAATCAATTTTAATTCTGTGAGCCAAAAAGGTACACATATCTTATACAAAATGTCTATCAATAGTGAGTTTAAATAAATCTTCTTTACGTGTCAAATTTGTACCCTAAATTCCCAGAATCTCTGAATGCCTATTTATAGCCTTGGTTTATAGCAAGGGTAGTCAACCTTTTTATACCTACCGCCCACTTTTGTATCTCTGTTAGTAGTAAAATTTTCTAACCGCCCACCCAGTTCCAAAGTAATGGTGATTTTATAAAGTAGGGAAGTAACTTTACTTTATAAAATTTATAAAGCAGCGTTACAGCAAACCCCCCACCGCCCACCATGAAAGCTGGAATGCCCACTAGCGGGCGGTAGGGACCAGGTTGACTACCACTGGTTTATAGTATCTAGATTAGGGGTCTCCAGGCCCTGGTCCGTGGACCAGCACTGGTCCACACCATATCAACAACCGGTGCGCGCAAACAAGCGAAGCCCCATCACCAGGATGCAGGCAGCACATGAAACAACTTGCTGCCTCCGGGGAAATCTCTCTCTACGGAACTGGCCCTTGATGCCAAGGTTTGGGAGTTGCTGATCTAGAAGAAACCCTTTGGATATTGTCATTTTAATCCAAGTCTTGGTTCACTTTTACATTCTTTTGCTTTTCTGAAATGCAGAAGAGTACTAAATCAAAACTATACCTGTCTTTAAGTTTATGATTGTTTAACGTTCTCTTCCAGCATTTATTGAGCCAACAAAAAGATGCGGATGTCGAAGAATATCGGAAGCTTCTTTCGGAGAAGGAAGTGAACAACAAGCGCATTCAGCAGCTAAGTGAAGAGATAGGCAGGCTTAAAGCAGAAATTGCAAGGTGATTTGTAAAGAATGCCTTATAATCTGGGGGGGAAAAACCACTGGGGTACTGTGAGATCTTTTCTGAAAACTAATATATTGTATTCTTTTATTATGAGCTCAAAACATCTTCACCGAACATTTTAATCCATATACGTTTGTTCCAAGTTTTACTTGCGGAGAATTGTATGTCCTTGTTCCACTTGCCTAAGTGGGTATCCTTGTATTGCATTTTCTTTTCTGAAATGCACTGCATCTTGCTTTCCGGATATTCCGTGTTTGACGGTTCCCTCCTTCCTGCAATGTGGATAAAACTGAACCATTTGATAGTAGCTGAAAAGCTTTCGTAATAGAACAAATGCTTTACATCGTCATTTTACTCACCTTCATCCACTTATAAAGCCCTTCATGGTATTGGACCTGGGTACTTGAGAGACCGCCTGCTGCCAATTACCTCCACTAGACCGATTAGTTCCCACAGATTAGGCCTCCTCCGAATTCCATCCGCCGGCCAATGCCGACTGGCGACTACCCGGAGGAGAGCCTTCTCTGTGGCTGCTCCGACCCTCTGGAACGAACTCCCCGTGGAGATTCGAACCCTCACCACCCTCCAGACCTTCCGCAAAGCCCTTAAAACCTGGCTGTTCCGACAGGCCTGGGGCTAAAGAGCTGTTGTCCCTGTCTCGAATGGTATGACTGTTGTGTGTTTTTAAATTATGTATTGTTATGTTTCGTCTTTTTATTTTCTGTCTGTACCCCCCTTCCCTGATTTGAATTGTGAGCCGCCCTGAGTCCCCTTCGGGGGGAAAGGGCGGCATATAAATATAATCAAATCAAATCAAATCCCCAATTCAATTATCTCAAATGGCAGGATGACAAAAAAATCTTTGCCCAGCTCCAAAATAGAGTTTTCTTGACAGATTAGAATAGCATTTGCACAGAATACTGTCACCATATTCTTCATACTTTCCTGACCCACTACCCCATCAGTCATTTTTCAGAAACGAGAGTATTAAGAATCAGGGAATGAGGGCCCAGGAAAGACCTTCGCTGCCTGAGCAAAATCACAAATTTCCTAAACTCTGACCAAAAACAGTTTTCTCCTTTGGTTGGCATCTACTTGTTGAGTTCTTCACAAGGCCCTGGAGTAGCCAGATGTCGTTGTTTGCTGGTGTTAAAAGTAACCTCACAGGGTGTAAGCTGCTCCAATAAAGCTACCTTTTGCAATTGACAGGGGGCAATTTTGTAAAGCCAGTGGTGTTCAAGAGGTGCTCCAGATGTTTTAGGGATTGTACTAAGGAGCCTACCTTCTTTGCTTCATTTTATCACATTTGTCCTAATTCTGTTTACGGGTCTTTGCATTTTCTGATTTTCACCAGTTATTTCTCGTCTGCTTAAGACAAAAAACTGGAGTGTTATGTGCACGTGCTTCCCTGTTTGAATTCTAAAGTCCCAAAATACTTTACCTTTTTTTATTTCTATTACTTTGTATAGTTTGTGGTTCAGGTAAATGATATTTCTTGCAGATATTAGATTTTTTATCTGCCTGATAAATGTTACCTGAAAGTTTTAACATTTCTTTGAAACTTTTCAACTGGATCTTTGAAGCCAAATATTCATTTAAATTGCTCAAATTTTTAAAAAGTACAGCAGTTGTCTGTTGTATTCATTTGTGTTTAATTCTTTTTCGATTAATTTTAAGAACAAATGCATCACTGACAACAACCCAGAATCTGGTCCAGAGCCTCCGGGAAGATCTAACAAAAACAAAAACAGAAAAGGAAAACCTTCAAAAGGACCTGGAGGTGAAAGTAGTAGATATCCAAGAGAAAGTCAAGACAATAACTCAAGTCAAGAAAATTGGACGTCGCTACAAGACTCAATATGAAGAGCTGAAAGCACAGCATGATAAGGTGAGGCTTTTGCCATTCATGGTCCGTGAAAGTTGACTAGCATAGCTCAAAAGCACCTGATAGTTTTCAGGTTTATGTAGTCTTGGTGAGTACCAGTGGTCATACTTCTGAGCCGAGGTGACGCAGTGGCTAGAGTGCACCACTGCAGGCCACTTCAGCTGACTGCTAGTTCAGCGGTTCAAATCTCACTGGCTCAGGGTTGACTCAGCCTTCCATCCTTCCGAGGTGGGTAAACTGAGGACCCAGATTGTTGGGGGCGATATGCTGACTCTGTAAACCGCTTAGAGAGGGCTGAAAGCCCTATGAAGCGGTATATAAGTCTAACTGCTATTGCTATTGCTATTCTGTCTAGTCTTCATGCTTCCTGTTAATGTCAATGTGGTTAAGCTACATACTAAATCTGAAATTACCCTAGGAGAGAGAATCTGTATACTTAAGAGGCGTTCAACAACGCTGAACATTGATGATACCTTTTTTTTAAAAAAAGATTTTTTATTGTTTTTATTACACACACAAAGAAAAAAAAGAATCATCTTCCATTACGTCTTGTAGAAAGCGTGTCCATTGGTTACAAATACATTTCATACGTTTCTTCCCCAATCATTACCTATACTTCATTCTGTGCATTTCTTCCACAATCATTACCTATACTTCATTCAAATTAAGTTGTACATTTTAGAATTTATGTATTTTACTATCACTGTATTTGATTACAGTTACTTAAGCTTGTTTTCTTTCTAAAATCATTTATATTTAAAGACACAACCACCTACTGGCATACTTTCACAATCTCAATGAGTCTACCATAACTTTACATCTTTATAACATATTCTAAACATATAACATATTCTAAAAGAGAGTCAGTTAGTAGGGTATCTAACATTCCCTCCCCTTTTTTCTCCCCCAACTCACAAATTAGTACTTCTGTCCGAATTACTTTTACTAATACAACACACCTCTATATATCATTAAATATTATCCAGATGATGCCTTTTTGATTTCCTCAATATCTTTTCCATGATACTTAAGAGAAGCCACTTCTGTAACAGTGATCTGATTGTGCTGGCTACCTTAGGCTAAGTCTCACAAAACCTCCTTTTCCTCAGCTCACAAACACATACCCATCTTCTGAAATAACCAGTCTATGTGGAGGGCCTGAAATGCTCAGTGATCTTCTATAATGGCTACATGGGCTTCATGCAGCCACCCCTGTCTCTTTAAGCATGTGCTGTAATTTGGTTGAAAACAATCGGTATGGGTTTTTATTCTCAGAAAACGAGAGAAGTAAAATATACGTACGTATGTGTGTATTTATCTGTATGTGTATCTGTTCAGTTTCCAGAGTGAGGTGTGGGAGGAGTAACAGATGGGTATTAACCAAGCCCCATTGCCCTGGAGTCTGAGGATAATCTTTTGAAGCCACGCCTCTGATCCTCCTCTTACTCTCCCAGATTAACCTCAGACTCCAGCCCAGAAGGAGTGTTTTCTGACTCTCCCTCACTTTGGAAGTCTTAAGGGTTTTTTTTAGTGTAAGTTTTTTTCCTCTAGCATTTTTTTCCGCTCACCAAGAAGCATCCAGCGCTGCATCTCTCTTCCAACGTGCTCAGCGCTGCTAGCGAAGGCCTTGCTGGCCTGCTAGCACGCGTGCGCTCCCCAAGCGGCCGGACAGTCGCGCAAGAGGGGAGGAAGCCTCCACACCGATCGGAGTGCGTGGAGAGGCCTTCGCACTTCAGCCGCCCGATTAGGACTCCGGAGGACCGGGGGTCCACAGGGGATCCCAAATACTAGGGGAAGAACTATTTATTTTGCTGTTTAATTATTAAATTTATATGCCGCCCATCTTACTATCCAAAGCAACTAAAAATATTAGCCTCTAGCTGCAAAACAGAACAAAAACTCCCAATGCAATTGAAGCTTTCTTGTTATTCCCGCAACGTTGAATTTCATCTCCGCAGCTTTAGTGCAGAAAACAGGCCAGTGTGTAGGATTCCTGTACCATGTGCTCTTGTAGAAGTTAGTAGCGTATATAAGGCTGGGTATCGTTGTACAAACATTATTATTAACGCTCTGAAATTGCAGATGGTTGCTGAGACTGCCACGCAGGCTTTTGCGGAACAGACGGAACAGCAAATTTCAGAGAAAGAACATCAGGAGGTGAAAGAGGCTCTAAGCCAAGCGGAGGTCAAAATAAAATCTTTAGAGGGGCAGATTGAAATTCTGCAGAAGGTAAGAGAACTTTCAAGGGGTAGTATCTGTGCGGCTCTGATTGTTATTTACTTAGCAAAACAGAAGTAGAGTTTGTCACTCGAAAACTAAGTCACGTTTAAGCCCCTAAAGCAGAAGTGTCAAACTCATTGAAGGCTGCATCATTTCACCTCGGGAGGCGGGATGGACATGGGAAGGGTGGGTGTGGCCAGCTTGACATCACTCATGTCGGCACCAGTGGTGGCCCGAGCGCTCTGCCAGCGAAAACGGGCTCCCGAGCTCCGTTTTTTGCCACTGCCTGCGAAAAAGGGAGCTCCAAGCTCCGTTTTCAATGACCGGTGGCTGCAGGAGGCCGTCACAGCTGAAAACAACTCAGGAGCCCATTTTTGTTGGCAGAGGCACCGTGGGAGAGTCTTTCGCTGTTTCCAGGATGACCCCATCTAAGCACCCTGCAGACGACATGCGGCCCACGGGCCTTGAGTTTGACACCTACTCTAAAGCTTAAGCTTTCACAAATAGTGGTTAGGAGAGTAAAATAGGAGATTTCCCTCTGGGCACCTGAAGTGCTTTAAGGAAATTATACGGTAGAAAAAAAAGGTTTAGAGAATCTATTCATAGGTATACCACGAGCCGAGGTGGCGCAGTGGTTAGGGTGCAGTACTGCAGGCCACTTCAGCTGACTGTTATCTGCAGTTCAGCGGTTCTAATCTCACCGGCTCAAGGTTGACTCAGCCTTCCATCCTTCCGAGGTGGGTAAAATGAGGACCCGGATTGTTGTTGGGGGCGATATGCTGACTCTGTAAACCGCTTAGAGAGGGCTGAAAGCCCTATGAAGCGGTATATAAGTCTAACTGCTATCGCTATATTATACCATAGGGGGGAAAATAAATGGAAGTCTGATCAATAGCAAGCTGTAAGGCGGGTAGGGTATAATTTCTAGCATCATACCAACCCATCAGCTATGGAAACTTGCAGTGGCCTAATGTTTCATGCCTGGGTTTCCATAGACTCTAGGAGAGAAGGACACCGAAGTGAAGAATCTTCAGGATCAAGTATCCCAGTTGCAATCCGACCTTTCCCGCCTTCGTCAAGATCTACAGGAAAAAACATCCCAGGAAGAACAACTCCGACAACAAGTAACTGAAAAAGAGGAGAAAACCAAAAAGACACTTCTGGCTGCCAAGCAGAGGATTGCACAGCTGGCAGGTAAGTTGGCTTTGCATATTTTAAATTCTAGAAGAAATAAGTGAGTTTGGAGAAGATTCACCATCTGATTTTGATTTAAATTCGCTTTTGGGAATTACTGGTTTTTCAAATGATGGTTCAACGAAGTAGCATACGGGCCAGTGGTGGGTTTCAAAAATTCTTGGAACCTACTCTGTGGGTGTGGCCTCCTTTGTGGGAGTGGCTTGCCGGCCATGTGACCTGGTGGGAGTGGCTTGCCGGCCATGTGTTTTCTTTATTTCTCTCTCTCTCTCTCTCTCTCTTTCCTTCCTTTTGTCTCTCTGTCTCTCTCTCTTCTTTTTTTCTTTCATCTCTCACTCTTTTTCTTTCTTTTTTATTTATTTATTTCTTCCTTTTTTTCTTTCTCTCCCTCTCTCTCTCTTTCCTTCCTTTTGTCTCTGTCTCTTTTTTTTCTTTCACCTCTCTCACTCTTTTTCTTTCTTTTTTATTTATTTATCTCTCTCTCTCTCTTTCCTTCCTTCTGTCTCTCTGTCTCTTTTTTCTTTCATCTCTCACTCTTTTTTTCTTTTTTCTTTATTTATTTCTTCCTTTCTCTTTCTCTCTCTCTCTCTCTCTCTCTCTCTCTCTCTCTCTCTCTCTCTCTCTGTGTGTGTGTGTCAGTCTGTCTCTGTGTGTGGGGGGGGCAGTGGTGGGTTTCAAACATTTTTGGAACCTCTTCTGTAGGTGTGGCCTGCTTTCTGGGTCCACTGGTGGAACCTCTTCTAACCAGTTCGGTAGATTTGACGAACCGGTTCTACCGAATAGGTGCGAACTGGTAGGAACCCACCTCTGATATGGGCTGACACAAAAGAAGAATCTTCGTTAGATAATTCTAATTCAATGCTAGAATTGATCACAGTTGCTATTCTCTTGGAAGAACTTTAATGAGAACAGAGAAGGAAGGAGAACTAGAGAAAGTAGAGATAGATAGATAGATAGATAGATAGATAGATAGATAGATAGATAGATAGATAGATAGATAGATAGATAGATAGATAGATAGATAAAGATATATAAAGATGTAGATATAGATAGATAGATAGATAGATAGATAGATAGATAGATAGATAGATAGATAGATAGATAGATAGATAGATATCTTTACTAAAATACTTTGGTAAGCACTATCAAAATGAAGTGATTGATTGTTCTCTCCTTTAATTCAGGGGTAAAAGATCAGCTGACTAAAGAAAGTGAGGAATGGAAGCAGAAGAGCAGCACATTGGAGGAACAAAAGTCAGAATTAGAAGTTCGGATGAGCGCACTTAAATCACAATACGAAGGCCGAATTTGTCGCCTAGAGCGAGAACTCAGAGAGCAACAAGAGAGACATCACGAACAGCGAGATGAGCCTCCAGAATCTACCAACAAGGTAGATATTCTGTGCTATACAAAGACTTTTATAGATTGGACATTTTTATGTTTTCCCTGCCTTTCATCCTCTGCATAAGTTTGATGAAAGAGATTGACTAAAGTATCACTGATGATGTTACCTACCTTGGGTAATGAAATGTTTGCAAGAAAAAGTGCATTAAGGAGTCCTCATCTTCATCTCAACCCTGAGCTAAAGATATTCTCCTTTATTAATAGATTGCTTTGGAGTCTATTTTTCTAAACTGCCTTCCCAAGCGTATATGTGGGAAAACACCATATATTTACCAACTGCTTACCTGATAAGATTGCAACAAAGGCTCAGGTTAAATAGCAATAGCACTTAGACTTCTGTACTGCTTCACAGTAAAATATAGCCCTCTCTAAGCAGTTTACAGAGTCAGCATATTGCCCCCCCCCCAAAAAAAAATTGGGTCCTCATTTTATCCACCCTATCCTGAAATTTCTATTGATTGTAAGCTACTTCAAGATTTTGTAGCAGTATTCAAATATATTAAATGAATAACTTAACTACATATATATTGGTGGTTATCTTTTGCCTCCTCTGGCTTAAACTAATAATTCTTATCGTTAGGCTCCAGAACAGCAAAGGCAGATCACTCTTAAATCAACTCAAGCTGCAGGGGACCGAGGAATGTGAGTTCTTAAATCTTTTTTCTTTCTGTTATACATTTTTGAACCGTCTCAAACTTAATTTAGAAGCAAAGCATAGCACATTTTGTCTCGTTTCTTTAGTTTTCCTCTTTCATAAGAATGAAAGTTGCTGAGTTTCTACTAATAAATAGTGACAATAATAAAGACCACCAAATGGGTATTTCCAAACCTTTTTTCCATTGGAAAGGGCAAATTCCATTGCAGAAATAATTAATTAACCTTTACGTTATAACACATGTAGACAAATCTGTGATGCACCACAATTGAAATATCATAAACTAGGGGAATCCAGAGTGGTCAGTAATGGTCAAGGTGGTCACTATCATACAATCAGGCCTACAGTTCGAGTTCTTTCTGCTCCTCTCCCTGATTCCTGCCACTTCCCACAATACCTGTGCCATGAAGAATTATGGTCAGCCTACCTTCATAAGGATCTTGAGCTGAGAAACATGTATCAAAAGATGTCCAGAACTGTCAAGAGGCTGGGGCACTTCTCCTTTGAGGGAAGATTTCTACCTTTTAATCTTTTTTACGCAGAAAGAAAAAAAAAAAACAAAGTCTAGAATTTTTGGGGTTGGGTTGGTTGGTTTTTCCTTTACTAAAGAGAAGCTGCCTTGTACTCAGGATTATATGCCTAAAACATCCACTAACATATGGTTCCCCGACAAATGCGCGCTCGACAAAAGCGCGCCCAACGAAACCGCAGCGACAAAACTGCGAGTTCTAAAGCGCGCCGAAGAATGAGCGCAGAAGCACGCCGACAACAGCGCGCCAACAGAATCGCGCTCTAAACCTAACCCTGAACCTAACCCTGAACCTAACCCTTACCTTAACTTAAATCGCATTTCTGTCGGCACGCTGTTGTTGTCATGCTGTTGCCGGCGCATTGATGACGTCGTGGTTTTGTCGCTGCGGTTTCATCGGCGCACTTTTGTCGTGCGTACATTTGTCGGGTCACGCTAACATATCATTTTGGATTATTTCTAGAGCTAGTACTTCAGATCCACCAACAGCCAACATCAAGCCAACTCCTGTTGTGTCGACCCCGAGCAAAGTGACAGCTGCTGCCATACCTGGGAACAAGCCCACCCCAAGGGCTAGCATCCGTCCAATGGTTACACCCGCTACCGTCACCAACCCTACAACTACTCCAACGGCTACCGTTATGCCAACAACACAAGTGGAGACTCAGGAAGGTAATTTCTGATTGAAGCGTACTGAATTAAAAAATAAATGTAAAGACATAATGAACAAATGCTTACTGTTTGTAAGAAATTGGATCGAAGTCAGAAGGTTGGCCCAACTGCTAGTATACAGCACTACATAAAGCCCCTTAATTGCTTAAAGAAAGAAAATGTATATCCAGGTTGAAATTGAGAAAAACCACAGATATGTGAAAGGTCATAACATCCCCTATCATAATACTTAGGTGTCCCTAATTCAAGGATTTTATGCAGCCTGAATCTTCTCATTAAAGTCTAAGATCTCTGGATAGTATCATGTGAAATAGCATCATTGCAAAATCTACTTAAAAACCAGTTTAAAAGTGTGAAAAGATGAGAAATGGAACTTGAAAAAAACATAATTTGATGGGCTGTAATATGAACTCTTTTATGATGGAAAGGATAACTTATTAGAACGCATATCTGTTAATTCTAGGTGGTTCTGCTCCTTGTTGGTGAAAATAGCATGCATTTCACAGTGACAATGTCTAATGCTTTTTGTTGCATATTTAATCATAAATCTTAACATTGTAACAGATGCTTGTCTCAATATTTAAATGTCATACTATATTAACATGAATCATATTGCAGTATAACAGTTACCTGAGGATAGAAAACTGAAATATAGATTAATTTGACTCTATCAGCAACATCACTATTTTTTTTTTAAGAAAGTGAGATGACATAACTTCTAGATTTTTTCCCCTCATTCTGAGCCGAGATTCCAGCCTTCACCTTAAGCAGTGAAAGTGACCAGTGTCCTAACTTCATTTTAAGCCATGCAGTCAGAAGGACCAGTTGAACATGTTCCAGTCTTTGGAAGCACAAGCGGATCTGTGCGTTCCACCAGCCCCAATGTGCAGACATCTCTTTCCCAGCCCATCCTGACGGTCCAGCAGCAAACTCAGGCCACAGCTTTCGTACAGCCTACCCAACAGAGTCATCCTCAGATCGAACCAACAGCTCAAGAACCATCCCCAGCCATCATGGAAGTGGTGCAGAGCTCCCAAATGGAAAGACCTTCTACCTCAACGGCAGTGTTTGGCACAGGTTAGGTCGCTGCCTTGGTGGGACATTCTCCAGGGGTTTTGGGTTTTATTGCACTCCCCTCGAAAGGTATTAGCTCCGGGATGAGTGCGAAACTGAGATCTTGCTTAATGTCAGGGCTGCTTTCCTCAGTAACCAAAAAAACAACTCCATTTTGCAGAATTAAGAGTACTTTTACTGGTCATGAGTAGATAGTAGCTAGGCAAAGCAAGATCTGAGGCAAAAGCGCATGTAATCATAGATATCAATATGTAACCCAGCCCCCTCCCCTTGGTAACCCCATCCCATAGTCCAGTGCGTACACCCCACGGGTGTCATGTGGGAGACATCTTCAAAAAGCATCATCAGGTCGGTATGCCGGACAGTTCGCCTTGGCGGCAACTCCTCTATCTACAGCATGCGCAGTGGATGGTGAGAACAACTCCCTTTTGACAGTCACTCCTGCACTGAACAATTCCCCCACCCAAATACCATGCCCCCCCCCCTCCCTGTTTCAATGGCAGCCGAAAGCAAGCAGCAAAACAGAGGCTGACATCAGTTTTCTGGAAACCACCACATCCATCTTCTGCCTTCAGTTGTCTAGATTCAGTTCTCAAATATTCAGGAAAAAAAACACCTCACTTTGGCTGGGAGTTGAAACCTATCTAGATTGTACCCAGATTAGGAAATATTTGTATGATAGCAATAGCACTTAGAGTTATATACCACTTTACAGCCCTCTCTAAGCAGTTTATAGAGTCAGCATGTTGCCCCCAATAATCTGGATCTTTATTTTACCGACCTCGGAAGGTTGGAAGGCTGAGTCGACCTTGTTATGATATAAATGTTGACCACGTGATGTAAAATTAAGCAAGTATTTTCAGCATTTTAGAAGTGTCGATTATAAGCAGCCATTCATTCATCATGCAACCAACTATTCATCAAAAGAAGAACTCTATAGCCACTGTTTGTTTTTTTCTTTTTCTTAGATCTTTAATGTGATGTATTTGACTAAAGGGAAACATTATTCTCTTTCAGTTTCAGCAACTCCCAGTTCGTCTCTGCCTAAGCGAGGACGAGAGGAAGAAGAGGAGAATAATGTTGAAAACTCAGAACAGATTCCCGAGGAAATGGTTGATCTGCCTCTTGCAAAGAAACTGAGAACTGTACAGAGAGTTGGGCCAGAGGTTTGTAAGGAGAACTACTGGACTATAAGCATCTCAAGTGGGAAAATGCAGTCTTAGATATTGGCTTTCAACCATTTTGAATATCAGACTGTATTAATTGATCATGTCGTTTCCTTTTGCGACCTTCTGACAAGCAGAGTCAGTGGAGAAGCAAGATCATTTAACAAACAAGTTAGTAACTTAACAGCTGCAGTGATTAACAACTGTGGCAAGAATGGTCCTAAAATGGGGCAGAACTCACTTTTCTGCTTAGCAACAGAAATTTTGGGTTCATTTGTGGTTCATAGGTCAAGGGACTACCTCTATAAGCATAATCTTTATTGTCATTGTACTTAAATAAACGAAATTGGCTACCATGTTTTTCATTAAAATTGTCTTACATATTCATTTGTCAGCTATCAAGTGTCAAGTAATAGAGTGATTGCAGATTTAAGTGATCTGTATTGGACCAGTTTTTAATAATTAAACATCTTTAATATTGACAACTGACCATGTTATTTAAAACTTTAAAAGGTTTGACTTTGGTATTCATGGATCAGTAACAATATTAACTAAGGTTTGCAAATTATCACAGTTACAGTAGAAGCCTCTACTGTAAAATACTGTGTTTTTGATGTGCAGTGTACATGATCTTAATATTTCCCCAATTAACGTCATTCATTTCTATATTTCAGGAGGAAGTGACTGCAGAAGAGAGCACGGACCGAGAAATAGAGGCTCAGGCTTACAATCAGGATTCGCAGGATTCCATTGACGAAGTAAGTTCCTGATTGCAGGAACAATTTCCACGTCTTATTTGTCTGTTGTAGCAACACCCAGAAATATCCATGTGAATGAATTAGGGTTGCTTAACAATTTTTCCCTCCAGCAATGGTGTCCATAGCTCCTCCAATCCTCATATAATTTTTATTATAAGAGGATTTTACATGGGCCTTTTAAAAATATCCCCTAATACTTGTGCAGGACAGGAGGTGCTACCAGAAGAGTGTAGCAAAGCAGCGTATATGTGTGTATGCATATATACATGATACGTTTGCATATAATACTGTACTTCTCAGCCTTTTACTCAAGTACAGCCGTGACCCGTCAAAACCGCGCTTGACTAAACCGCGTTGCTGACGTCATCAACAGGGCGACAACAGCCAGCGCGGAGAAAGAAGGGCGCTTTAAATAGCGCTTTGAAAGCAAGCCGATTCAACTTAGGGTAAGGTTAAGGGTTAGGTTAAGGGTTAGGTTAAAGGTTAGGGTTAGGTTAAGGGTTAGGGTTAGGTTTAGGGTTAGGTTAAGGGTTAGGATTAGGTTAAGGGTTAGGTTTAGGGTTAGGTTAAGGTTTAGGGTTAGGTTTAGGGTTAGGTTTAGGTTTAGGGGGTTAGGTTTAGGGGTGTTAGGTTTAGGGGTTAATTTTAGGTTTAGGGTTTACAGCGTGCTTCTGTCTCTGCGCTGTTGTTGCCCTGCTGATGACATCAGCGACGCGGTTTAATCGGACGCGGTTTAGTCAAGCGCGGTTTTGTGGTGGAACCAAGTACAGCTGGTCCTCACTTTAGCGACCTCAATTGGGACTGGCAACGAAGTAGTTGCTAAACGTGATAGTGACATCTATTTGTATAAGTCATGCTACTAATTTAAACTTCTACGAGTTGGGTGCAACTGCCTCCATCCTTTCTTTCTCTGGGGAAACTTTCCTTTGCAGTGCTATTCTCCTGGCAGGCATATCTGATTTCTTACTACCCTCTTGCTTAAACCAGCAGTTTCGTAGCTCTACTCAGTGATTAGGAGGGACTAGGAGGTCTTTGCAGTAGTTAATTCCGCTTTCCCTTAAATACCTGTCAATTTCAGGGACATACCCTCTGAAGAAAGATGTTCTGAAATGGCTGGTCACATGGCTTCAAGGTGCTTCGTGTTTCTCTCCATGTTCATTCTTAAAGTTTCACCAATAGTTTCTACTTAACATACAGGCTTCAAAGTCAGGAAGCATAATAGTGTCCATGGGGCGAAGAGGACAAGGGAAGGGAGTCAAGCAGGGGTCGGTTTTCAACCGGTTCGCGGCGGTCCCCACGGACCGGTTGGTTGGTGAACCCGGAAGTAAATAACTTCCGGGAACACCGAAGGGCCTGCCCGCAGTCCTTACCGGTCTTTGAAGGCTTCTGCGCTTCCACGCAGGCGCATGGCACATACAGCGCCTGCGTGATTCTCCGCGAGCAGCTGGAGCATCGCGCAGGCGCTAAGACGCATGCTGTGGAACTGCGCACGTGCACGAGGACGCCGTCCGGCCCCGTTCCAACGTACCAGTTGGAACGGGATGAGCAACCCACCACTGGAGTCAAGTGATGTCAGCAGTGTTGCAGTGGAAGCCCCACCCCTTTTCTTCCTACACGGTGATGTCACGTATTCAAAAGGGGCAAAGTTTGTAATGCAGAGCCCAGTTATTACTAGTGCGTTGCTCAAAATCGAAGCGTGGCTTCTTCCTTGGAGCAGATCAAACCCCAGTTTCCTATTTGCTACAGCCTTTAAAACTGAGCTAGTGAAGGTTTTAGCCCCACGAAGAGCCTTTCTTTCATTTGTGTTCATTTGTGAAAGAGAAGAAGAAGAAAAAAAGGTGTGAGGATGGTTGTTAATAGTATTTTGTTTTAATTTCCCTGATCGCTATTGTCTTCCTCTTTATTGGAAGGGTGTCACGCAGGGCGAGTATACGCCCATGGAGGATAGTGAGGAAACTTCTCAGTCCCTCCCTATAGACCTTGGACCTCTTCAATCAGATCAGCAGAATACAGCCTCATCCCAAGAGTGTCAGGGCAAGAGAGATGATGTCATTGTCATTGACAGTGATGAAGAGAGGATGAAGATGAGGAAAATGATGGAGAAGCAGAAGTAATTTGTACTACGTTTATTTTTCTTATTTAGTGCGGACCTGTGAGTGAAGATAGCAATTATTTAACACCCCACCCCCCAAATTCCTATGATAGCTCCTCAGTTTCTACGTATTCTCTCTCATTGAGTCTTATTGTCTTGGTTGTGACTTTTTGCAGGGACTCTAGGAGCAACCATTACGTATCTTTAAATATCTTTACATATCATTACATATCTTTAAAGCCAACTAATTCATCAGACTTTGATATTTTTACTAATGTAAAAATGCATCACTGTTTTATTTCTAAAAGTTACGGAAATTCTGAATTGAAGGTTGTGTTTCCAACTGCCGCTGCTAGGAATAATTTCAGACATTCATCCGAGAACGCAGTTATAGTTTCACTTTTTGACCTTTCTGCCGTTTGTGACAATATAACACTTTTATTATTTGAAATATCGCCGCTTTTAATTCTCAAAGAAAGATCCCTTTTAGTTCCCAAGCCCATTACTCAGCGCATTGTGCATGGTGTTCGGTATACTTAAGAGAAAACATTTTTTTTTTTTTTTTTTAGGAATATGAAGAAGATGAGGATGAGGACGAGGATGAGGATGATGAAGACACAGGAATGGGAGATGAAGGTGAAGATAGCAATGAAAGCACTGGCAGTGTGGATGGCAATGATGGGTACGAAGCAGATGATGCTGAGGTATGATATTATTTGTTGCTGAGCTGGATAAAAATGATTCTGAAAATCACCTTTTACATGCAAATCTACTTTAACTTCTTGGGGAAAATAGCAATAGCAGTTAGACTTATACCGCTTCATAGGGCTTTCATCCCTCTCTAAGTGGGTTTACAGAGTCAGCATATCGCCCCAACAACAATCCGGGTCCTCATTTTACCCACCTCGGAAGGATGGAAGGCTGAGTCAACCTTGAGCCGTGAGATTTGAACAGCCGAACTGCAGTCAGCTGAAGTAGCCTGCAGTGCTGCACTCTAACCACTGCACCACCTCGGCTCATCAATATATTCTCAGAGTTCTCATAGTACTGATCTGTTGTAGAAAATGACATGACACCCACGGCAGCTCTTCAGAGAAGGAATAGTTTATTTGCGCAGGTTCATAGCAAAGAATAAATGGCCTGAACACTGAGTGAAATTCAGGAACTTCCTTATATAGTTCATCATTTTCAGCTAAAGCCATCTGTTAGTTTTGGAAACACCCTTCAAGATTTGCCCTTGAGTTACAGAAAGTATGTCTACAGAATATCATAATACATGGGTCAGGTAACGGACATGCATAGCTCGTATTTTGAGGAACTAACAATATGTGTCTACCAAACAGATTAACAGTCAAGCTAGCAGATGGGCTAAAATAGATGTTTGCCTCAGCATATTTCATGTACAGACTTCCTTCTAACCCGTGTCTAACCGCACTATGTCCTAAAAGCAAACCTTGCAATTTCTATGTGAACAGTTAAAGCTTAATATCATGAAACCCTAGTTTGGTTCAGGCTTGAGGCCTACCTTGGTTCAGCTTGCCACCTCAGATCAAGACAGATAGATAGCTAGTATAGACAGACAGTATAGGTGGATGGAGGAAAGAAACAAGAATCAATGAAAAGAATATAACAAAACTCAAAAAATAATAGTTATGAGTAAAATAAGAGGGTTAAGAATGGTGAAATCCAAATGAAATACAATAGAATGGGAAATAATATAAGGTGAGCGTTATCGATTGATGATTGCTATTATAAAGAACAGGAAGTTCCTTATTGTATTGTATAAATGTGGTGGCATCTAATTTTTGTGTGTGTGTACTTTACATGTTTGTTAATAAAAGTCTTTTAAAAAAAAGACAGATAGCCATTTGGCTTGAAACACTGGAGGTAATTTTTCAGTTCAGAAAGAATTCACGGGAGGAAACGTCATTTTTTCCACTTTCCACCCCTGTTGCTATTACAGCTAATTTCTGATATCCACTCTTTACTTATTTCAGGGTGCTGATGGGATGGATCCAAGTACAGAAACTGAAGAGAGCATTGCTGGAGGTGAAAGCAGCCAGAGGGCAGCTGACTCCCAGAACTGTGGTATGATTAACTGTAGGTTTTCTGTAATAGTTTAAAGGAAACAATCTTTTGGGCAGGTTATTCACTAGAGGTATCCATGTTTTATGCCCTTGATTTTAGAAAAAAATATGTATAAATGGTTTTAAGTCATTGAAATCCTTTTAAAACTTGATATATATATATATATATATATATATATATATATATATATATATATATATATATATATATACACATACATACATACATACATACATACATACATACATACATACAGGGTGGGGCATAACCTTTTCCTAGGGGGTCACAGCAACACTTGTAATACAACACAAATAATTCATACACCATTCGAAAGCCCATCAAAAACTGAGTTTATTGACACGATTTAATAGTCAGTATGACCACCATTAGCCCTTCGAACAGCATTCAAACGAGGTGGATAAGAACACAACAAATCTTCAAACAGTTCCGTTCGATTTTCCAGATTTTTCAACACAGTTTCCAAATTCATTCTCAAAGTTTCAACCGAATATCGATTTGACCTTGCCTGAATCATCAGAGCTTCCACTTCATCCTTAATTATGGCCCCAATGTTCTCTGCCGATTGAGATCTGGCGAATTTCCCGGCCAGACGTCATTGCCCCAAAATTCGAGCCTCTCGAAAGGCAATGCTTTATTCTGTCAATGATCCTTTGTTCTTCCGAATCGAATTTTCCAGCCATTCTTAAAGCAAATTTAACATTTAATAGCTCATTCAATTCAGTTTTTTATGGGCTTTAAAATGAGGTGTCGCGGAAGTTGTAAACTGCTGTCGATCTTGCTGTGACCCCCTAGGAAAAGGTTATGCCCCGCCCTGTGTATGTATGTATGTATGTATGTATGTATGTATGTATGTATGTATGTATATATATATATATATATATATATATATTATATATATATATATATATATATATTGGCTCATTGCCTCTGATTTTTTTTATTGGATGAACATCTTAATTCCTTATCTCAACTAAGCAAAGATGTTTTGAAATCTCTGAAGATTTAAAATCAGGCCCCTCTGCCTTGACAAAATTATCTTGTTTTGTTAGCTCAAGCGTCAGGGTTCCAAATAGCATCCAAAATTAAATCAGAGTCCAAGCCCCAGCATACCACCTGCTGACACATACCTCCCAGCGGCCAGTAAGATCCCACAGATTGGGCCTCCTTCAGATGCCGTCAGCCAGACGGTGTTGGCTGGCGGGCCCTCGGAGGAGAACCTTCTCTGTGGCTGCTCCGACTCTTTGGAACCAGCTACCCCCAGAGATCCGGACCGTACCCATCTCATGTCCTTCAGGAAAGCTGTAAAAACCTGGCTGTTCCGGCAGGCCTGGGGCTGTTGACCTCATTGTTAGGGTCCAGCCCCGATTAGAATGAATGTATGAGGTGTTGCTATTTTAAACCGTTTTTTTCCCCCCGTTATGTGTTCATTATGTGTCTTTTTTTCTCTCTCTTTTTTGTAAGCCGCCCGGAGTCCTTTGGGATTGGGCGGCATATAAATTTATATATAAATAAATAAATAAATAAGGCAAATTATTACTCAAAGTTTCAATGTATTAAGAGAGCCATGTTGGCACACATGGGAAAACCCGAATTTGAAAGCTTCCCGGTTTTCCCCACCCAGTTGAAAGTTCCAAGATCTTACCCCCACACCCACAATTCCATCCCATGGTCCAATCTCCCGCTGCCATGTTGGCAGCTTCCACCCATCCAATTCTGGTTAGGTGCAGAGACAAAGGATGACCTTGGCTTTCTAGAAAGAATTTTGTTGTGGACTACATAGTATATGACTCCCCCCGCTCCCATTTCCCCTCAATGGAAAATGCATAGCAGAATAATAGAAAGTATGGCAGGCCAAAGATATGGCTGCAGGCCTGACAGGTTTTTTTTTGTTGGTGATATATTAGCAATAGCAGTTAGACTTATATACCGCTTCATAGGGCTTTCAGCCCTCTCTAAGCAGTTTACAGAGTCAGCATATTTCCCCCAACAGCAATCCGGGTCCTCATTTTACCCACCTCGGAAGGATGGAAGGCTGAGTCAACCTTGAGCCGCTGAGATTTGAACAGCCGAACTGCAGAACTGCAGTCAGCTGAAGTAGCCTGCAGTGCTGCATTTAACCACTGCGCCATCTTGGCTATATATTGAACTACTCATCCAAGAAAATATAATTGAGAGTGGTTTAGGAAGCAAGAAATGATTTGGAGTTACAAATGTGCCTTTGTAATTATAATTATAATCTAAACATAAGTATTATATATATATTTCCATATCCATCAGGCGATGGGAGCACAGGTACCGTAGAGTCTACGTTCTCTCAGGAAAGTCCAAGGGAACAGCAACCAACCTCTGCTTCTGAGAGACAAGTTCCCCGTCCACCTCGGCCTCATCCTTTACCTCCACGATTAACTATCCATGCGATTCCTGCTCCACCTCAGGAACTGGGACCTCCAGTACAGGTGCGAGAATCACAGGGAAGGCTACACTGAAATTGTTCTTGCCCCTGTGCTTTGAAAGATTTGCTCCTTGCTTATTTGTATCGGCAAAATACAAATCCTCTCTTGGGTAGTTATGATGTAGTGAAGCCAAGTTCTATTTTCCTTTACATATTTTACAGCATATTTGCACAAAAAAGAGCAATAAAAATGCTCGGGATTATATGTGTTTGGCATATATTTCAAAATTTAACCCTTTTAAACTAAAATATAAATGATAAAAGGATTTATTTCTGCATATTTATCCAACGGGCCCAATTTACATAATAGTTTACCAATAGTTGCAATTCATAACTCTCCAAAACGTGTTCAACATGAATGTTGGGCTATGCAGAGATTTTTTTTTCCTTATGTTGGTGAAGCTAGATAGAGAGCTAGTGATCCTTAGTTTAGGATAGAGAGAGAGGTAAAGCTTTTAATTTTAATGGAAGATCAAGTTACTCTGTATTCTTTATAGCAATGTGAGATTTGAGCTCAAATTTCCTAGTTGTACAATGCAATCCTACGCAGCCCTCTTCGGAAGGAAATCCTACTAAGAAGATTCAGTAAGCAAGTAAGCAATCCATTTACACGTATAAATGGGCAGTCTAGGGCCCTTCAAATGTTTTTGCACTGTCATCACCCTCATATCCTCCTCATCAGCACAGGTAGTGGTCACTGGAGCCAAACAACTTAATAGTGGAGACCAAAGATTGCCTTTGATGTCTGGGGTTGTATCTTGCCCCCCTGCTGTTACATACTGCTATTTTAGTTTTATTCTGGCTATTCCCCTTCCCCAATTCAGATCCATTGGCCTTAGTTTTCTTAAGTTTCTACATTGCCTAACCCCAGTGGGCTATCCAAAACACATCTCTGGGCCTTTGCTCTGTGCTTTCATATTATCTCTCCTAAATGCATCAGCCTCTCCAAAAGGATTGGCACTGTTTAAGGATAAAGGAGAAACAGAGTTCTCTCCTCTTGCTCTCTTGCTTCCCATTAGATGATGTGGTACATCTAATGCTTGTTTTTTGTGCAATGAATCTAGACGATTTAGAAGAGTCGTCCCGAGGAAGTTCATTAATAGCAATAACACTTAGACTTATATACCGCTTCGTAGTGCTTTCACAACCCTCTCTAAGCGGTTTTACAGTCAGCATATTGCTCTCAACAATCCGGATCCTCATTTTACCAACCTCAGAAAGATTTAAACCGCCGAACTGCAGCTAGGAATCAACTGAAGAAGTCTGCAATGCTCCACTTTAATCACTCTTATCGAAGTAGTTCTTTAAAGATAGGATGTTCTAGAATGAGATTTTAAAGTGAACCAAATTGACTGTGATTTTGTGGTTTCGAGTCTGAATGTTGTATAGTGTAGCGTTTAGATTTTCTGGATATTACATTTCTCCTCACCAGGAAAGAAATCCTTAAAATGCTTACGCATGCTTATTTTAAGCAGAAATGTATTTCTAAATGCCAGAGAATGTCTATCTGAGAAAATACATCAGAATTCATAGTCAAGTGTAAACCTATGATTTCAAAAAACAGATTAGCAGGAAAATAGATTCAAGGATAAAAGATTTGCAGAACTGACAGTGGCTGACTTCATACTTGCATTCTGTGATATCTGGGGAAAGCAATAACCAACATAATACTGAACCATAAATCATTGTTAAACACTATGGCTAGATGCATCTAGCATTTCAAGCTAAAATCAACCAAGTCACATTTTGGAATAGCACAATGGAAGAGTCTAATCAGTCTCAAAAGAGAACAATATCCCCAACCCTATTTTTTTAAAAACTGACATTTTCTACTGAAATCACTGAAGCATTTTTAAATTTTCCTTGGCTATACAGAGGATACAAATGACTCGGAGGCAATCTGTGGGACGTGGACTCCAGCTAACTCCAGGCATAGGCGGCATGGTAAGTAATTACCATTTCTAAATACAACATTTGTATTTCACCCGTGTTATGGCAGTCCCTTAATTTACTGCTCTGCTTCCCTGCGCTGTTAAAAGGATCTTATTGAGAGCCAGAGGTGTTGTTTGAAATAAGTTCCATTTTGGTTGAAGAAAAAACAATATGTGTTTGAGTTGAAAAATGAAAAAGGCTTTGTAATAAAGACGTGCCTATCCCCTCCGATTAAAAATGGTTTGGTGATGATACTGTAGCAAATACTCCCATTCCCAAGTGGACTTCAGTGGGACTGCCTCCCTGCTGGAATTTGGAGTTTTTCACCACTAAATGACCTATTCCTGTTTCGTGACAAAAGCACGCATGACAAAACCACGTCGCTAAAACTGCGACATCAACACGCCGGCGACAGAAGGGCAATTTACAACAGCACGGTGACAGAAGGGCGATTTAAGGTTAGCGTTAGGGTTAGGGTTAGCATTAGGGTTAGGGTTAGGTTTACAGCGCGCTTCTGTCGCCGCGCTGTTGTCGGCGCGATTCAGGCTCATTCGGCGGAGCGCTTTAGAACTCGCGGTTTTGTCAGGGGTTAGTCAGTCGCGCTTTTGTCGGTCACCCTTTTGTCGGTGAATCTTCCTGTTTAATTGGGATGGCACTCTTTATCTGCTGGTATAATCTATTTTGTTTCCTTACCCTTAATAAACCAGATGGGTCAAAGGTTTAGTAACAGCCCTGTATTCTTTCAGTACAAAATTCTTCAACTGAGATGTTTTAGTTATTCCAGAGTTTCCTCAAAATACTCATTCATCAAGTTGTTCGGTGATCCAAAGCACAGACTGCTGATTTATAAAAGTAATCTAACCTTTAAAAACTTGTTTAATGGGGGACATGACAGGACAGATGATACTTTTAAAGGAAAACAATGTCAACAGCTGTTAATATCTCTTTCTAGCAGCAGCATTTCTTTGATGATGAAGACCGGACAGTTCCAAGCACTCCAACATTGGTGGTGCCACATCGTACAGATGGATTCGCAGAAGCAATTCAGTAAGTGGATTCTGACCAGCAAAAGACCAGCAAGCCTTTTAAATCCTACAGAATTATAGATTTCTTCACTTGGTATATTAATCCTGTCTCTTACTTTATTTATTTGTTTGTTTGTTCAATTTGAATAGCCACCTGTTCTGACCCCCCTCGTCCCACACCAACACACACTCCGAGCCAAAGATAAGTTACGGCATTAATTAACAGACAGACAAGCTTGGGCAGCAATCCAGCACAGATAAGCTGTGGCAGCAATCCAGCCTGCCAAGCTCACAATAATGTTCTCCGACATTAGTTCCTGCATTGACTTCTGCAAAAGGGGCGTGTGCACAAGCAGTCCTTTTATAGTCTGGAGAGGAACCTAATGACCACCAGCTGAGTGCAATTATCCTGTACTTGCGCAACTTCCTGATGCCTATTAGCTCTTCGGTGCCTTTCTGCCCCATAAAACAATGCCAAGACAAGCTTAACTGAATGTACTTTAATAGCAAGACACCAAAACCTCGGGGCTGAAAGCCAAGCAGAACAAACAGATAAGGACCTTGGCAGCAACTCAGACAAGCCTTGGCAGCAATAAACACAGATAAGGCTTGGCAGCAATCCAACCTGCCAAGCTTACAGTTGTCCTCCGACATTCAATCCTGAATTGACTTCTGCAAAGAGGGCTGTGTGCACAAGTAGCTTTTTATAGTCTGGAGAGAAGCCTAATGACCACCAGCTGAGTGCAATTACCTCCTGTAACTGCGCAACTTTTCCTGACACCTATTAGCTCTTTGGTGCCGGGCATCCAGGAACAACTCACTGCTGGCGTCCGGCTCACTCTCCCTTGTCTCCTCCCCACTGGTCCAAGGCTCATGCACCTCCTGGTGGCCAACCAGCCTCTCTGTGCCCTGCTCGGAGTCGGAACCTTGTCCAGGGTCCTCCACATCCCCCAGAGCCGACTCATAGGGCCCCTCGCTGTCGGAATCTGGTGGCAGCTCCAACGGCTCCTGCTGGGCCACAACAGCCACCCATCTCACATACACGACTCATGGAAAAACAAAAACACAACCAAAGTCGTAATGATGAAAAACATTTAAAAACAATGAAAAATATTAAAGCCATAGGAATGCAATGTTAAACACCCTTATAGAAATATATTCCAGTTGCCAAGAATAATTTACTGTAATTTCTTTATAATTTCAATTTTTTCCTAACTCTTCTAGTGATGCAGAATTAGTTACTGTTGGGTAAAACGGAATGTAATCTGTCTTCCAGCTCCCCTCAGGTTGCTGGAGTTCCTCGGTTCAGGTTTGGTCCTCCTGAAGATATGCCACAAACCTCTGGACAGTCAGATCTGGGTCAACTTGCATCCCAAGGAGGTATAGATATCTGAACTTCTGTTTTATGTTTAGATGGTGTTCTACATGGGGCAGCCCTTGAAGAGCATTCGGAGACTTCATCTCGTCCAGAATGCAGCCGCGCGAGCGATTGTGGGTGCACCTCGGTACACCCACGTTACACCTATCCTCCGCGAGCTGCACTGGTTACCGATTGGTTTCCGGATACGCTTCAAGGTGCTAGTCGTCACTTATAAAGCCCTTCATGGTATTGGACCTGGGTACTTGAGAGACCGCCTGCTGCCAATTAACTCCCAAAGACCCATCAGATCCCACAGGGTTGGCCTCCTCCGGGTTCCGTCTACCAGCCAATGCCATCTGGCTACTACCCGGGGGAGGGCCTTCTCTGTGGCAGCTCCGGCCTTTGGAACGAACTCCCGCCGAGATTCGGACCCTCACCTCTCTCCAGGCCTTCCGGAAAGCCGTTAAAACTTGGCTGTGTCGGCAGCCCTGGGGTTGATGAGTTCCCTTCCCCTCTTGATTGTGTGTTGGTTATTTTAATGCTTGTATTTGTAGTTCTTGTGTTCCCTTCCCCTCTTGGGTTTGTGAGCTGCCCTGAGTCCCGCAGGGAATAAGGCGGCATATAAATAAAACGAAACCTGAAACCTGTTCTGTTCAAGTCAGTGTTGACTCTGGGTGACCATCTGGACAAGTCCCTGCAGTTTTCTTGACAAGATTTCAGAAGTTTGCTAGTATCCTTCTTAGGCCTGAGAGAGAGTGGTCTCCCAGCTGGCTTTGCTCTTGTCTCCTAGTTTTCTTGCCTTATCCTTTAACCACTACACCAAAATACCTCCCTTTATTTTTAGTAGGCAGCATTAAACGTAGGTCAAAAAGAACTCAAACTGGAGAACTTTCTGCTGCTATTCTAAGAGAGAAGTGCAAATATGGGGGGGGGGGGAATCTCTGATACCACTTTTTAGATCATTCGCTGCCTTTTTAAAAGCACATATCCACACATTTCTCTACACTCGGTTAATATTTGCACTGAGGAAATTCTCTAAATCATTTATACAATACAGATATCGAATATAAAAGGGTATGAGAGTTCATATCCCTTAAAACAGTGATCCCCAACCCCGGTCCGCGGACCGGTGCCGGGCCGTGGAGTACCTGGCACCGGGCCACGCAGCGGGGGGGCCATGATCGCTGCAGCGACCGGGGGCCATGATCGCTGCAGCGGCCGGGGCCATAGTTTCTTTCTGTATGCAAATTAGGGCTAACTGGCACAAGGGGTGTTACTGGACCGCTGGTGGCACTCTGACGTCACCAGCGGCCCACCGCCCCCCTGTGTCCAGCGCCGCCCTTCTCATTCCTTTTCAGCGCTTCAGCGCTGGCCGATTCCTGAAAAAAACCTAAGAGAGCCCTGCGCAGCTACGTAGGGCTAGCGTAGACAGCGCTAGTAGCGTAGCCTTGCACTTTATATTTATGTAATTGTATTTTATTTTGTAAGGCATGTTTAAATACAATAAAATAAAAGTTGTTTAATCAAAACAATCTGATATATAAACAATCAATGTGTCGTCGCGAACAACGCCCCACCCCTGCGCGCGCTCAGCGGGCCACGGTAAAATTATCAAAGGCTGACTGGTCCGCGGCGATAAAAAGGTTGGGGACCACTGCCTTAAAACATAGATAATAGGATTTCAAAGGGAACTTTAGCTTGCTACTTTTAATTGTTGCATTAAGCCCAGTATATATATTTTTAAAAAGTCAAAAATGTTTCCCAGATAAATTGCTGTATTTCTACTTTTTCAAAGTTTAGGTGAGTTTTGAATTCCTTAAAAAAAAAAAAACACCTGGCCTTTTCTGTTAAGGTAACATAGAATCAAATGCTTTCTTGGTTGACTATTGTGCCTTTGAGACTGCATCAAAGTATTTTTTCCCCCCAAATTTTTGATAGGGCTAGGAATGTATGAAACACCTCTCTTCTTGCCCATGAAGAAGAATCAGGAGGGCGTAGTGTCCCAACAACTCCACTACAAGTTGCAGCACCTGGTGAGCTCACTTTCTAGAGATTATGCGTTCCTAATAGCGTCATTAGAGCAGAATGTTTATAGAAAGAAATGGTACTATTTGGTGGGAAACAGATGTTGGTGCTTTTAATCCAGAGAACACTGGCTAATAGTTCTCAACTTGAGGTTAAAAACAAAGACATCTCTGTAAGTAGAGCAGCATCTGGGATGTTTAAACTTCTTATGGTCTGAACAAAGAATCCATTATTTTTCAGGGAGCGTTAAGGGCATTTTTAGAAAAAGAAAAACCAGAAAATCTTAACTGATCTCTAGAAAGTTTGTATCAAGGATCGAAGTTTATTATCACATAACAAAAAGTGTAGTTTATGACCCTCTACTTTCCTCCAGTCCTCTGATGCTGTGTCTATTCATAAACAGATACCTGTTTTTCATGTAAAATCCCACGAATCCCTAATTCATATTTGTTCTGATCCCCCTCGTCCTACACCAAAGCACACCGAGACAAGGATTTATTAACACACAGACTAGACCTTGGAAGCAATCCAGCACAGATTAGACGTTGGCAGCAATCCAGTACAGACTAACCTTGGCAGCAATCCAGCCTGCCAAGCTAGCCACGATAGTTTCTCCAGCTCTAGTAAATACGTTGATTCCTGCGTGTGGAAAGTCATTCCTTTTATAGTCTTGAGAGGAGCCTAATTACCACCAGCTGAGTTCAATTATCTCCTGTAACTGCATAACTGTTCTTTACACCTGTTAGCCCTCCGTTGCTGGGCATCCAGGACCAACTCCCTTGTCTCCTCCCCACTGCTCCAATGCATGACGTCAGGATCACACTCCCTTGTCTCCTCCCCACTGGTCCAAGGCTCAGGCGCCTCCTGGTGGCCGACCAGCCTCTCTGCGCCCTGCTCAGAGTTGGAACCCTGTCCAGGGTCCTCCACATCCTCCAGAGCCGACTCATAGGGCCCCTCGCTGTCGGAGTCTGGTGGCAGCTCCAACGGCTCCTGCTGGGCCACAACACATATTATCCTCTTTCCTACCCCCAAATCAATTCAATACAACCTCCAATTCAATCTCAAGGAAGGCGGAAGGCCATTGCTTTACAACCAGAGACTTCTAAGCACAGATTACAATTTTTTTCTATGATTAAACATGCCCTGAAAACATAAACATATTTTTGTTGCATTTGTAATATAGTGATAAGTAATTTTGGGGAAGCTAGGTTCGTTTTCAACTTTTATGAGAGTCCAGGATCATGATGTGTGGAGTTGGTATTTAATTTGATAGCTCTGGGCTTAATTTGAAAGCAGTGTTAAACCTTTTCAGGGACTTGGTAAGATGCTACACTGTAGGGTGTTTTAACAATAGGTGCAAAGACAGTATTTTTCATATTTTGATGCTGCCAATTATTCCGACTGGCATGTAACAGAAGTAAGCATGTTTAACAATATAAACGTATATAGTAACACACATTTCTACTAAAATTTTGGGCCTTTTATTATAGCATTTGGTGTGATGTGGAGAGAGAAAGGGTCATCTTCTTGGATAGGTTTGGCTTACACTCTGTTTCCCCCGCCCCCTCTCTATTCCCAGTGTCCGTATTTACCGAAAGCGCCTCCGCTGATGCTTCCGAACACGCCTCCCAATCTGTTCCGATGGTAACAACTTCCACTGGCAACTTGTCAACCACTTCAGAATCCGGAACAGGTGTGATGATGGTGAGGGTTTGTGGAGGCAGAATCAGAAGGGTAAGATTAATGTTTCTGTTGGCTAAGATCAGAGATATATATCTATATCTATCTATATCTATATCTATCTCTATATCTATCTATATCTATATATATATCTATATATATCTATCTATCTATATCTATATCTATCTATATCTATCTATCTGTATATCTACTATATCTATCTATCTATCTATATCTATCTATCTCTATCTATCATATCTATATCTATATCTATCTATCTATCTATCATATCTATCTATCTATCTATCTCTATCTATCTATATCTATATCTATATCTATCTATCTATATATATCTATATCTATCTATCTATATCTATCTATATCTATCTATATCTATATCTATATCTATCTATCTATATCTAATCTATATCTATCTATCTATCTATCTATATCTATCTATATCTATATCTATCTATATCTATCTATCTACTATATCTATCTATATCTATCTATATCTATCTATCTATCTATATCTATCTATATCTATCTATCTATATATCTATATCTATCTATCTATATAATACATATATACATACATACATACATACATACATACATACATACATACATATATATATATATATATATGTATGTATGTATGTATGTATTATATTTGCCTGCAAAAGCACCTGAACAAGATGGGTACAATCTAACTGAAATGCTGACGTTCTGATCATCCATTACATATCACTGAATCTTTATATTTTTAAAACAAACCATATGGGGGTTTGACCTACCACAATATTTCCATCTCTCCTAATATACTCTTCACATGTGTTTGGGCTTGGTTCTGGCAGATCCACTCTACTTCCCAGTCTCATAAGCCCAAGGAGGAGGAGAGGAGGTTTTGTGCCATAATTTGGAGAGGAGGTTTTGTGCCATAATTAAAAAAATTAAGAGAGAATCGAACCACTCCTTATATTTACCTTTAAAGCCCTACATGGCTTGGGAACTGGATATCTGCGGGACCGCCCCCTGCCATACCTCCCAACCTATAAGATCCCACAGGCTGGGCCTCCTCCGGGTACCGTCAACCGGGCAATGCCAGTTGGCGACTACTCGGGGGAGGTCTTTCTCTGTGGCTGCCCCGGCCCTGTGGAATGATCTACCTGCAGAGATCCAGACCCTTCCCACTCTTGGCCTTCCGAAAAGCCATTAAACCTGGCTGTTCCGGCAGGCCTGGGGCTGTTGACCTCAAAATATGGTCCAGCCCCATTCAGAATGGAGTGCATGATGTGTTGTATTTTATATCTATCTTTCCTCCCTGTATCTTACTTTTCTTTATTTTGATTATTTTTTTGTAAGCCGCCCGGAGTCCCACGGGGTTGGGCGGCATATAAATGTTATTAAACCTATAAACTTATAAAAGAGTAAAAGAATAGAAAGTTTAGGACTTCTTAGCTCATCAAAGAGGTGACAGAGAGGAGATATGATTGATGTATATAAAAATCAGGCATGCCATGAAGAAAGTAGATAGGAATAGATTTTATTTTTTTATTTATTGCAACCCAAAACCAGGTTTATTCAGACTTGGAGGAGAGAAAAGATGTATTTCTTCATTCAGAATGTAATTAACCTCTGGACTTCTTTACTGCAAGATACGTTGATGGCCAGCTTCAATATTTTAACTTTTATGAAAGAAATATTAAAAGAATAAAAACCATGCACACATTTTTAAAAAGAAAGTAAGGAAAGTGAGGAAAAGTAATAAGTGGAAAAGTGCAAAGAAAGAAATAGAAAAAAGAAAAAGTTATAAAGAGGCAGTTGCCCAGGGAAAATTTCAATTTTACATTCCTGGCCAGAATGACTTGTATTTGTGGCATTCTGCCAATTATCTATTAGTAGTGTTCCTTATGAGTTGCTTTTCCTTTTTGATCCCTCTGCAGGAATATAGTCCTTACATAAAATTGCCAGATGGTTCCAGGGAATTATTTGCAAGTTCACTAGTTCATAAGAAAATAATCAATAACTAATTCAGACTAGTTCTCTTCTGATATCGGGGATATTGAAATTTAACAGCAGGTAAAATGGAACCACCAGTAAATTCTTTGGAGACATTACTCTGCACTGGATTGATTTTTTTTAATCCAACTTTGTTGCTCTGGCTAAGGCTAAGTGTAGTTAATTCTTGATGATGGTGTACTTTTTTATTTATCACAAACTGGCTAAAGATCCAATTGAACTAATTTTGATAGAGGGATTCAATAACTCATTGGTAAATTTTCCCAGTGTTGTTTCCCAATTGAGCTTTTTGCAAAACTGACTAAATTTTCTTGGAGCAAAGCATAATATTATTATTTTTTCAGCTGTAGTAGTCTCAGTATATATTGCTTATAGTAAAAATCAACAGAGAACTGAGCCAGCCCCTCCCTGAGAAAACCAGTGAGAGATTCACTTCTATGCTTCCATTTTTTTCTTGCCCCACCATTAAAGGGAACAATCTTTCCAAAATAAAAGCCTCCATACTAGTTCTCACAGATATGGTAACTGTTACTTTGCTAGAACAATGAAGATGAAATCCAAGTTTCACTGCTGAATATGTCGTGTGCCATCCAGTGGTGGGTTGCTAATCCCGTTCCAACCAGTACGGTTGGAACGGGGCCGGCGACATCCTTGTGCATGCGCGCAGTTTACACCTGCGTCTTAGCGCCTGTGCGATGCTCCAGCTGCTCGTGGAGAATCGCGCAGGCGCTGTATGTGCCATGCGCCTGCGTGGAAGCGCAGAAGCCTTTAAAGACCGGTAAGGAGCGAGGGCGGGCAAGTGGGCCCTTCGGTGTTCCCGGAAGTACTTACTTCCGGGTTCACCGGCCAACCGGTCCACGCAGACCGGTTGAAACCCACCCTGGTGCCATCGCTAGGTGTGGGTGAACATAAAGTCGGCTGCTTTCAAAGTAAGTGTTGCATGGTTTTCTGAATAAAATTAAGGTGTTTCAGATGGCCTTAAAAGCCTGGCTGTTCTCCTGGGCTCTAAGACAGGTTGGTTGAAGCCCCTAGTGGGATGTGTTTGTATATCTTTTACGTGTTGTTGTTATTCACATTTCTTCCTTGTGCATCCCTTTTTGTTCTAGAATTTCTTCAGAGGTAGGGCTAGACATTGATAGCCAGCAAGAGGAAGAGTCATCTCAAACTCCTGATGAAGCAGATCTTCCTTCTACCAGTCAAGATCCTCCTTCTAGTTCATCTGCAGGTATATACCTCCATCAAATCCTGGCTCTAGAGAACCATCATTTGAAGTGCAGGTAGTCACTTAAGGACTGGAAGTTATGATGGAGCCCTCCCCCCCCCCCAAAAAAAAGAGCCGTGACCCAACACATGCATGCCCGACAAATGCGCGCCAACAAAACTGCGATTAGGGTTAGGGTTAGGGTTATAATGTTGTTTTCACGTCCCACTATGTTTTGGTCGGTGAACCAAAAAAGCTACTTAGGATCCGTTCCAGAAGTCCAGTGGCCTGCACAATCCCAGTGGTCACATGACTGCATTTCAGGTGCTTGTCAACTGGCTCATCTATATGGCCGGTTACAACATTTCATTGGCCTTGATTTAGGAATATTTTGCCAATTTCCAACCAACCCCTCCCCCCATGGGAATATATGGATTCACTTAACGATTGTGGCGTTCATTTAACAACTACCCAAAAACCATAAAGGTCAGGTGGGTGCCTTGACTTAACAACTGTCATGATTCATGATGGAAATTCTGGTCTACGTTACGATAATAAATTGAGGACTACCCACACTTACGAATTTTCATTGATATGGGTCATCAAACAAAGAATAATTGAGGCCCTGATAATTTTTATTTTTCCACCATTTCAGCTTTTATGGTAGAAAAAATTGCAGTCCCTAGATATGAAAAGAAAGAATTGTCACTAATCGTTCTCTGCAACTTAAAGATCCATCGGGGCATGAACTCGCTTATCAATCCTCCAAATGTTTTACAAACACTTTTTTAAAAGTATATAGAAATTTGCTTGTGTTTCCATTGATTAAAGCTCCATACAAAATAACCATTCACCTGTTCACACAACAAAGTTGTGTGTAGGGAAAAAACCTGCCACTTATTTTCTAGTTAAATTTTTATTTGTTATACCCACACACAGTCCTGCAGTATAGAAATCAGGTATAATACTTCTATGACCATGAAAAATCGATACACCACTATTTCTTTTGCAGATACAAGCAGCAACCATCCCAAACCCTTCCGACGCGTTAGACTTCAGCCTCCAACCTTAAGGGCTGGAGTCCGCGGTCGTCAGTTTAATAGACACAGAGGTGAGTATATTTCAACCCCAGTAGGGCTTAGTTGAATAAGTTAATTACTGTGAGAAAAATGAAGTATGGATTTTGACCCCTGCTAGCTTGCATATTGTAATAGAAGGAATAGCAGAACTTGGCGGCAGAGTGAAAAGAAGGATCAGCCTGGAATCCATAAGCAAACTAGATCTAATCCCCCTTAAATGCCATTGCTCCTTATCTAACTTATTCAGGTGCTGATCCTTAATTGAGAAGATTAGCAACAGCAATAGCAGTTAGACTTATATCCGCTTCATAGGGCTTTCAGCCCTCTCTAAGCGGTTTACAGAGTCAGCATATCGCCCCCAACAACAATCCGGGTCCTCATTTCACCCACCTCGGAGGGATGGAAGGCTGAGTCAACCCTGAGCCGTGAGATTTGAACAGCCGAACTGCAGTCAGCTGAAGTAGCCTGCAGTGCTACACTCTAACCACTGCACCACCTCGGGCAGATTCCTGGGCATAGTGATAAATCATCTTAATTGAACCTTCCCATTCATACTTGACATGTATATATACCAACTGGGTTAATTGTTTCAGTTACAAAGAAAATTAAAACATTTAAAGAAAGAAGAGAGTGTAGTAAAGAGATATGACTCACAGTAAATAGCAAAAAAAAAAAATACATTATTATATGGACAAAAAGAAAAGAAAATGTGATTTCTTAAGCTGAAACTTTTTAAAAATTGAAAATCTCGTTAGAAGCAATATCTGCAGTTACATGAAGCTGTTTGTCTTAAACATGGATTTAATTCACTTAATGGTAACTGACCTCATTTTTATTAATCATGTTGCCGTAATTTCCAGAATTCCCAAAACCTGTTCCCATTATTTGAATGAAGTTTAGGATGTTCCCCATTCAGTTTCCAGATCTAGTTTTGCTTGAGATAGGTGTAATGGAATAGATTCTCCAATCCAAATTGAGGATGTGATGGCTGTTAAGATTTGACAGATATTCAAAATAAGATAGGGCATGATTATTTACAGTAGTAATAGTGCAGGGAAATTCTTGTAATACAGATGGTTAAAATATCAAGAGGCAAATAAAAAATTAATTGAAAGAAACATATAACTGCTATATCTTTCTTGCAGGTATAACTCATGCAATGGGTGGCAGAGGAGGCCTGAACCGGGGCAATATTAATTAAACGCTGTACAGATTTTGGAAATGGTGTATGCGGTTTAGTCTGCCTTTATTCTGCATTAGTATAATAGCTGCCAAGCTTAAAGCAGCCTTTTTTAAATGTTAAAAAAGGATGTTGTATGAACATTTGATGTCTTTTATTAATAAAAGCTAGAGAAACTGTCACACAGAAGCATTTCTTTCAGGTTGTTTGAGTGTCTCAAAGTACTCTGCAGGACACTTGTACCAAGCGTTGGACACACTCTGCCCAGTTTGTGTTGTAACTGGTCTTGCTATTCTGCTGCCACGTCCAACTGTAGTAGTTATCTGAAAGGGAATGGGACGGGAGAACAGGGTTGTTAAATCACGCCACACAAGTATTAACAGTCGAAAACAATTGATCCTGTAAATCCTCAGGGCCTTTTTTTCCATGCAATTTTGGTCATTTGGAAAAAAAAGCAATAAAACAGTTCCTCTGCCTTGTTGCAGAGGAAAGCTTGGTGTATTTCATAGCGTGGCACGACAAAAGCGCGCTCCACTAAAGCGCGCCCGATTAAACCGCGTCGCTGACGTCATCAGCAGGGACAACAGCGACCGTGGAAAAAAGGGCGCTTTAAATAGCGCTTTGAAAGCAAGCCGATTCAAGTTAAGGTAAGGGTTAGGTTTAGGGTTAGGTTAAGGGTTTGGGTTAGGTTAGGGTTAAGGGTTAGGTTAGGTTTAGGGTTAGGTTAAGGGTTAGGATTAGGTTAAGGGTTAGGTTTAGGGTTAGGGTTAGGTTTAGGGTTAGGTTTAGGGTTAGGTTAAGGGTTAGGTTAAGGGTTAGGAGTTAGGTTAAGGGTTAGGTTAAGGGTTAGGTTAGGTTAGGGTTAGGTTAGGGTTAGGTTAAGGGTTAGGTTTAGGGTTAGGTTTAGGGGGTTAGGCTTAGGTTTAGGGGTTAATTTTAGCTTTAGCGTTTACAGCATGCTTTTTCTCCGCGCTGTTGTCGCGCTGTGATGACGTCAGCTACGCGGTTTAGTCGAGCGCGGTTTTGTGGTGGAACCATTTCATAGATTCCTCTAGAGGACAGATAGCACTGAGCACTCAAGCAATTGCAAATGAATGAGCTAAGGTACATTTGCCTCATTTATCTGCTTACGTTGGGGGAAATGGGGTTGGATTTTCAGTTAGACAAAACCCTAGAAAATTCGGTCAACTCAAACCAGGCCAGAGAAAGGGGCTTTTACTTATTTTTGAAATGCATAATGGATCCTAAGTTTTCCTTTCAGCACCAGGCCCTTTACACAATAAAAAATCCACCAAAAAGCTCAACTTTTGTCTATCAATAGACCAGTGATGTTGTAACCATGCTAAGCTTTTTAAAAAAGTAAAGGAGGATGGAAGAAACCTCTTGACCATTTAAACTTGTAAAAAATAAGTGCAAACTCTTCCTATCTTTTGTTTTCTACCCAGAATGGACAAATGTTAGCTAACTATGGTCCTTCTAGCATTTCTATCTATTATCTATTGAGATTAATGGTTCTACGGAGAGCAAACATCCAAGTTCAGTTGCAGCATGATCCATGGGATTGAATTAGTATCCTGCATAATTCAGTGCTGTCTGATTTTATATCTCGCACAAAGTCATGTTTTTTCTTACATTGTGGCCAACATCTAATTTAAAGTTCAGTTGCAGCAAAAAAAAAGGAATATTTTACACTACACAATGCTTACCATGCTAAGGCACAGTGGCTATCGGAAAGTGAACAATAATATTGTTTTGTTATTTTGAATGGTATAAAAATATAAAGGCAGATTTCTCAAAAAAATAATCGCTGTAAGACAGTAGTTCTGAGCTAAATAAATAAATAGAGCTGAATCCTTCCACTCTATTTCTTCCTGAACAGGTGGCAACATGGTTCTTACGTGGCCAAATAAGGTCAGATTAGTGGTACAACAAGGAGTTTCTCAGAATTTTAGGCTTGTTTACACTAGGAATTTTTTAAAAGCTTTCTGAAAGAAGGTAATGGCAATACTTCCATAACTCTGTCAAAAAAAAAATTCCATGGATGTGATTGAGGAGTCAAGCCGATTTGAGGACTTTTACTGGGTTTCTTGATAAACTTTGTGTGCAAGATTTAGCACCCCATGAAAGAATGCAGTACCATTCCACCAGAAGATATTTTTATCAGTGGGTGTTATTTGTACATACAATAAAATGGGCTGTAAAAATGGCTACTCAACAATTATTTCATATTTGAAATTCACATAAACTGCATCTGTTTTTCTATTTAAAATTTCTAAAAATGGAGTACTCGTACACGATATTTTTCACTCGCCTTTCAAAGCTATGTTTTTATCCAGCTTTTCAAACTATTTTAAGGAGAGAACAGAAATGTGATACAGGACTGTTCGGAAACTGAGGATCTCAAGAGGAAATCTTAAGAGAAACGGCCTCAAATAGCTGGCAGCATCTGAAGTGATTGTCATAGCCACAACATACCTTTAGCAAATGCGTAGTAATCGTACCCCATCCCCTTCTCCTCATTAGGAACAGAAATAACAGAATTAAATTCTTTTGGAAATCCTCTCCAAGGAGGTAATTTTAACCTCTGGCTGCAGAACTCCTGCAAACACAAAACAATCTCTCTTGAAATTGCGAAGATATAAATCCATTCAGAAGACATTTAATGGCACACAAATGTTTAAAGAGCAAGATATCAATCTACAATTGGTCCAGAATGCGCGGCGCGCGAGTGATATGGGGTGTACCTAGGTACACCCATGTTACACCTCCTCGGGGAGCTGCACTGGCTTCCTATCGGTCTCCGAATGCACTTCAAGGTGCTGGTCGTTACCTTTAAAGCCCTAATGGCTTGGGACCTGGATATCTGCGGGACCGCTTCTGCCACATACCTCCCAATGACCTATAAGATCACAGACTGGGCCTCCTTCGGGTATCGTCGACCGGGCAATGCCGACTACTTAGGGGAGGTCTTTCTCTGTAGCTGCCCCGGCCCTGTGGAATGATCTACCCGCAGAGATCTGGACCCTTCCCACTCTCTCGGCCTTCCGTAAAGCCACTAAAAACCTGGCTGTTCCGGCAGGCCTGGGGCTGTTGACCCCAAAATACGTTCCAGCCCACTTAGACGGAGTTTATGGTGTTTTTTAAATCTATCTTTTCTTTCTCTTCTTTTGATTTATTTTGAATTGTAGCCGCCCGAGTCCTACGGGATTGGCCGGCATATAAATGTTATTAAACTTTAAACTTTAATCTCTATACAGTTAGGCTGCTTCATTTGGAGCTGTAGGATTGCACAACCCAATTAACATAGCCTCTAAACGAGGCAAAACAAGGACCATGCCTGTTGTATGGTGGGTGATCCGAATGACTGGGTACTGCCTTATCCGGATGGTTCGGAAGATCTGACGAGATTGTACTGCGCGTCTAAAGCGTCTCTGCCTCAGGACAAAAGTCTTTGGTTTATAAACTGGATAATTCACAGTTACGACTTTCTTCTTGCACTTCTTCGGTTTTTTTTGTAGACATATCGTTGAACGTTGCCACCTAGAAAAGTAATACAATGAAACCCAGTTTTTAAAACCTAGCGTAATAACTGATTGCATTTCACAAACGACATAGATTGCAGGAAATTTAAAATAAACATTTAACTGCCTCGTCCTGATTACGTAGCATCCGGCGGATTTGAACATTACTGCATTCAGGGAGGTGTCTGGATGGAAATTTAGCTTTTTTTTATTGAAAACTTTTGAAAAAAAACTTTTACAAATATTGACCTGCCTCCCCCTACCCATTGGGGACTCTGGCAGCAGCTAGCCCAGCCGACCTCAGCAGCTCTTGCTTTTTCCTTTTACAATTTTACATTCATATGGCATGGCAGAAGCAGAGTTGAAATCCTCTGTGAAACAGCTGGAAAAGGTATGTGGGTCGGAGGGAGGGGGAGGAATTCAAATTAATGTAATTTGCAAGTAAGAGCTCGACGGGCGAAAGAAAGCGCTTTAGACAGTGGGGTGTTGGGGAGAGGACTGCCTCACCAGCCATAAACCTCACCGCACGTCACTGATTCGCAGTAGGAAAATATGTGAAGGTCATTCCACTGCACAGCTAAAATCCCACTGTGCAGCCAGCTTTATTGGACAGAAGCCATAGAAGAAGATGTTGCAGGCAAATGTTCACTTTAGTCACAATGGCAAAAGCATCAATTCACACTACACAAGGGAAGAACAGCAGTAAAATACTCCTGTATTTTACCAAGACATAGATAGATATAAAAAGGATTTACCACTTCTTTGTGCCTGATAGACACAACAGACCTACCTTCTTGAAAAAGTGTACAGATTCTGGCTGGTTCTGTACGGAGCCACTGAAAGCGCTCCCGTAATTTTCCCATTCAGTCCTCCAAATCCTTTCACAATCAGCTTAGGATAGCCAGTATCCATTACATCATCGGTGAAGCGCCAGTATTGGGGGCCCTGAAAAGTGCAATGCTAGCTGAAGTTACACGAACACCTAAGGTTGCACTAAAGTTACACGAACGCATATGTTGCACTAAATTCTGATGCAACTTGTAATTTGTTCATTAAGAAATGTAATATGGGGCTTGAAAATTTTTTCTTCTACAGAGAAAAACATAGCAATAGCAGTTAGAGTTATATACTGCTTCATAGGGCTTTCAGCCCTCTAAGCGGTTACAGAGTCAGCATATCACCCCAACAATCCGGGTCCTCATTTCACCCACCTCGGAGGATGGAAGGCTGAGTCAACCCTGAGCCAGTGAGATTTGAACAGCCGAACTGCAGAACTGCAGTCAGCTGAAGTAGCCTGCAGTGCTGCACTCTAACCACGCGCCACCTCGGCACTGGGGGAAAATTTTAAAAAAAAACCACTGGAAGTGCGTAGCCAATGAATTTAAATAAATAAACTGTTCATAAAAATCTAAGGGCTTTTAAAAATATGTAGGCATGATTTACTTACTGCTTTATTACCCTTATTACCACTTTTCATGACTGATTCCCAGATTAACAGCACAATTGCAATCCTATGCAAATCAATTTAAAGTAGTAAAAAGTGGCAGAAAGTGCTATTGCAATTGGAATCGACTTGCATCTGGAATTCGGTTCAGAACCAACCAAATCCCCCGAGAGTACAAGCCACCACTAAGAATATCCTCCACTGTTATGACACCCTCGTCCCACACCAAAGCACACTCCGAGCCAGAGATAATTACGGCATTAATTAAACAAACAGGTCCTTGGCAGCACACAGCACAGACAAGCTTGGGCAGCAATAAACACAGATAAGGCTTGGCAGCATCCAGCCTGCCAAGCTCATACAAAGTTCTCCGACATTCAATTCTGTGTTGACTTCTGCAAATAGGGCCGTGGCACAAGCAGTCTTTTTATAGTCTGGAGAGGAGCCTAATGACCACCAGCTGAGCGCAATTACCTCCTGTAATTGCTTAATTGTTCCTGATGCCTATTAACTCTTCGATGGCGTGCATCCAGGAACAACTCACTACTGGCCTCCGGCTCACTCTCCTTTGTCTCCTCCCCACTGGTCCAAGGCTCAGGCACCTCCTGGTGGCCAACCAGTCTCTCTGCGCCCTGCTCGGAGTCGGAACCCTGTCCAGGGTCCTCCACATCCTCCAGAGCCGACTCAGAGGGCCACTCGCTGTTGGAGTCTGGTAGCAGCTCCAAGGGCTCCTGCTGGGCCACAACAGGTGGGGGGGATGTGTTTCATAAGTGCTTTGCAATTACCTCCTTCCTGGGACTGAAAAGGAGACTGGTCCAAGATCACCTGGCTGGATTTATATCTAAAGTGGGACTAGAACTCAGTCTTCCTAATTCTAGCATGATGCCTTAACCACTACAACAAATGGATGCCATTATTTACCCTTTACTAAATCTAGTTTCTAGAACTAGCATTCTTCAACTTGTTGCTCTTCAGGTGGAACTATGAGTCCAAGAATTCCCAGCCATTTCTCCTGTTCCTTCAGAGATAGTTCACCAGGAAGGAGGACTAAAAACATATATTTTAATAGTGGATTTGGAGTAAGCATAGAGAAACAGAGCATCCATTTATTATCTTTGGTTACATGGAAGGAATTAGCTTGATTTTTTTTAATAAGCGTAATATTTTCTATAAAAGTATATGTTAACCTGACCCACCTGTGTCCCTGCTAAGCTAAGTTTATTTGAGGTTTTGGGAGCAGGACAATTTTAAGGCAAATTAGCCTTCAAAATTCCTGGCAATACATCTTAGGAATATATGAAAGAGGTGACAATTCGGGATCCCAAGTTAAGACAGTACATCACAGGTATGCAATATGTGGTTTACGGGCTGTCTATGTCCCTGTACATGACATACAGGGCCCAAGCCCCTCCCAAAGTTGTCACCAAGTTCACAAAGTTTAATAGGACAATTATGTTTTCATTTAGTTTTAGATTTTTTTTTAGATTTTATTTAGCATTTATAGGCCGCCCTTTTCCCTGAGGGGACTCAGGGCGGCTTCAATAGTAAGGGAAGGGGAATGAAAGACAAAATACAGAAAAAAATGTGAGATAACTAAAAAGTACTAAAACAACAACCTTCACGCATTCGGGAGGGGCAAGAAAATTTATCCCCAGGCCTGACGGGCTAGCCAGATCTTGACGGCTGTGCGGAAGGCCTGGACTGTGGTCAGGGTACGAATCTCCACGGGGAGATTGTTCCATAGCGTCGGAGCAGCAACTGAGAAGGCTCTCCTCCGGGTGGTCGCCAGTCGGCACTGACTGGCGGATGGAATACGGAGGAGGCCCGCTCTATGCGATCTGATGGGACGCAGGGAGGTTATTGGCAGAGGCGGTCTCCCAAATAGTCAGATCCACTACCATGGAGCGCTTTATGGGTGAAGTAAGACCTTGAATTGCACCCGGAGATCTACAGGCAGCCAGCGCAGCTCGCGGAGGATAGGTGTTATGTGGGCGAACCGGGTGCGCCCACAATCACTCTCGCGCGGCCGCGTTCTGTACTAGCTGAAGTCTCCGGGTGCTCTTCAATTTTTATTGAAGAGCACCCGGAGCACATTTTATTTAAATGTGAAAGAGACAAAGTAAAATTCTTTTGTCTTGGTCCCAATTACTTCTCGAAGTGCAGCCCCTATATGACCTTAAAATATTCAAGGGTACTTCTTGCCTGAAAGAGCCGAGGTGGCGCAGTGGTTAAATGCAGCACTGCAGGCTACTGCTAGATCAGCAGTTCAGCGGTTCAAATCTCACCGGCTCAGGGTTGACTCAGCCTTCCATCCTTCCGAGGTGGGTAAAATGAGACCCGGATTGTTGGGGGCAATATGCTGACTCTCTGTAAACCGCTTAGAGAGGGCTGAAAGCCCTATGAAGCGGTATATAAGTCTAACTGCTATTGCTATTGCTATTAATGAACTTGAATGTAATGATTTAATTTCATTATGAAATGAAAGTTACATAAATTGAATGAAATGATACCCTACCTTCCCTTCAAGGAGCTGAACTGACACACTGTCTTGTCATATCTCTCTCTCTCTCACACCACACACACACACACACACACCACACCACACACACCAGTATCTCGGCGATGTTTCGACGAGGTCCACCCGTCATCTTCAGGCTGGTGCCTTTGGCTTCGTGCTTGTGTGAGCAAAGCGTGATCAGAGCTGCCTTTTTCTATAATATAGGTCGGTGTGTGTGGAATGTTGGCTTTGAGAGGAGAAGGAGAAGGGAAGGGGAAGTAGAGTAGGAAAGGATGATGGAGGGAAGAAAGGAGGTAGGGGAGAGGCAGAAGAAAGAGGTGTATGGAGAGCAGAAGAGCTAATAATGGGTTTTTATCTTTCTGAGCGTTGATGACAAGAGGAACTGATGTAATTACTACTTAATACAATAGGATATCGACATGTAATAGTATACATGTGATTATATGCTATGAAAATGGAAAATAAGAATAAAAGTATTGCAAAGGAAATCTGGTAATTTGTAACAAGTTGCATATAATATAAATGAAGTGTGGGATGTTTACTTGATAATCATCTGTTGATCAACAATATCTTGTTTTCTCTTGCTTCACGTGACATTTCAGATTTTTTTAAAAAAATATACTGTACAGTCTTTCCATTTCTTAACTCTTAGGGTATCAAGACTCAAATTAGCAATAGCAATAGCAAATAGCAATAGCAGTTAGACTTATATACCGCTTCATAGGGCTTTCAGCCCTCTCTAAGCGGTTTACAGAGTCAGCATATCGCCCCCAACAACAATCCGGGTCCTCATTTCACCCACCTCGGAAGGATGGAAGGCTGAGTCAACCCTGAGCCGGTGAGATTAGAACCGCTGCACTGCAGATAACAGTCAGCTGAAGTGGCCTGCAGTACTGCACCCTAACCACTGCGCCACCTCGGCCCCCTATTGTGGAAAAGTAATATGACTTACCTTGAAAAAAAGGTTTTGCCATCACAGTTACATCTGGAGAACACTGTGTCGATGGGGGAAGGGATATGCCATCCCTCGGAGATTTTACGCGGTTGAGGAGAGGGTGGGCTCGTTCCATTTAGCAGCCAGTAGTAATGACCTGCAAAGCCGAGTAAATGCCAGAGTTTGGAAAGGAAACAATATATTAATACTCATCCAGGAAGCTCTTAGCAACAAGGCAGATTTCACAATAAATAGAAATTTGTGACAGGTGAAAAGTGGATGGCCCATAGTGGCTTCGGCAACTAGTTTGTAGAATTCTATACAAACTTCACTCTCCCACTTGTGTTAAACTATTATTCCAAGAATCTCCAAACACCACAGAGAAGGCTGAGTTTGGGTAGTTTATGAGGTTTATGTAATCTTTTCTACCAAAGTTAATGCTTTGTTTCTAAGTTGTCCAAATGATCTTGCCCCAATTCTGGAGGGCACATTCTGAACGTGGCAGTGCACATTAGCAGTGTAAATTTCATTTTAAGAACCAGTACGTTACCACCAGTGGGGGATTCAATAATTTACCAACCAGTTCTCTGCCCTAATGACCGGCTGGGTAGGTGTGGCTCGGTGGTCATGTGACCATGTGGGCGTGGCCAAGTCAAGGTCACTCAGGTCGATGGCACTTTGACTTAATTGTTACAATGGTAATAAGGGTTAACTGGAGAGGCAGTTTCTGTAAGCAGGCAATAAAGATTAGGCTAGAAGCAACACCAGAATGTTTCCTTCCTGCCTTCCCTACAGAATTAGCCCTGCAAAGTGGGAAAAAACAAAAGGAGATTTCTTCCAACAACCGGTTCTCCGAACTGCTTAGAAAGTTACCAACCGGTTCTCCCAAACAGGTGCGAACCGGCTGAATCTCACCACTGATTACCATTGTATAAATTCACCCTGATCTCAGGCTGAAATGTTCATAGCAAATGCATATTTTAATCTGTAACATTTTGTCCAAAACTTAAAGTCTGTCATGTGCCAACTCACCTCTGAACACCGCAAGTGATCCATTTGTAGAGGGACAATCCCGTCTACAGGCTTCTGTTGCACAAGTTCATCTCATCTGGTACATCTAATAAGTAATTAATTTTTCTAGTTTTAGAATGCAGGTTTTATATATAAACACTGTAAATTATATAGCGAATGCAATGCATAACTTGAGAAGAGAGAAGACAGAGACATACCCCAATGTTTCCTAAAACTAAAATGTGAATTAAGGCATAATGCATTGGGTTAATATTATTTTATCAGAAATAGTTCTGTTCTTTCACAACATTTTCAGGGAAAAGTTCTTATGATATATTCGATTTTGGAACATACAATTTATATGATTACCAATGTGTTTAATCCAGATAAATTATGTAATTTAAAAGGGCACCCTTGGTATTTATTTCTATAAAATTTCAACTCTTTTGCAGGAAACAATTTGTCTGTTTTTTGTTCATCTCAGGAGTCTGAAGATCTGTCGGTGAATCTCAGAGACTCTGTGCCAAGCCTTTCCTTGTGCAGGACTGCTTTGGAAAATATTTACATGGCAGCTTTCCAAGCTATATAAGGTCTGTGGTCATAAATTCACCTTTGAAAGACTCTTCATCAGGCCTTTGCTGAATGTGAATGAGAGGAAATCACGTTTATTTAATAAAAGGGGTTTTGTCAGGACCAGGAATCTGCTTCAGGCTTTGTGGGGAAGCCTAAGTCAGAATAAGTCAGAGAGGAAATCACATTTATTTATAAAAGGGGTTTTGTCAGGACCAGGAATCTGCTTCAGGCTTTGTGGGGAAGCCTAAGTCAGAATAAATGTGTCACAGGTTACCAATATACAGCCAAAGCCCTTATTAAGCAACTCATTAAATATATATTGCATTTTCAAAATAAGTTTGTTCACCAAGGTTAGATCATAACAATAGTTCAGTCACATTAATAGTCACATTGATCTTTAAAGAACTGATGGGAGGGAGAGACACATACAAAATGTGTGTGGGCCATGAAAAAATCAGACATGAATAATACGACCAGAATGCTTAGATGCTTAATGATAGTACTTTAAGAAAGAGTTGTTCAACCAAACTTTCAAGGATCTCTTTTGGAGACAACAGTATTTTCCAAATATGTTCCTCTCAAAATCTTCAATTTCCATCATGTCCAATCACGGAAGGCTACAATTAATGGGAATTGTATATAATGTCGGAAGCCTGAAGCTTATATCTCAATTTAGTCATGAAACTTGAGGATCATATTCAGGAAATTGCCATTTTTTTCTCCACTTATCCCACCATAAAATACAGGTCGGGGAAACAATGTTGAACTTAATAGAAGAAAGGCAAAATACAATGGAAACAAGGACATAAATCGCCTCATCGAATCATGTAACAATCCTCGTAGAACATCTTTCCAAACTGAAAAGAAACTATTATCCAGCAGTAAGAACCCAAGCATTCAATTTAAAAATTCCAAAATAGAGCAAGGCATTAAGAAAAAAAATATCTGGAAATATGCAAGATTTTAAAAGCAAAAAAAGAACCCCTTATTTTTAAGGCTATAAGGTTTTTCAGATATATTGGGGCTCCTGAGATATTACCATTTTGGTCAAGAACGCATCTCTTCTTCTTCCAATCTCCCTTTATAAAACAACCCAATCTTCTATCATCCATGTGTTGGGCCCACATACAACTCTCCACTCACATATACATCTCAGTGCCTTTCAGAAACATAGTTATAACGATGTTCACACTTATTGACTCCTGCCAATTACCTCCTCACGACCCATCAGATCGCATAGACTGGGCCTCCTCCGAGTTCCATCTGCCAGTCAGTGTCGACTAGCAACTACACGGAGGAGAGCCTTTTCAGTTGCAGCTCCGACCCTTTGGAACGATCTCCCCGTGGAGATTCGTACCCTCACCACCCTCCAGACCTTCCGCACAGCCCTTAAGACCTGGCTATCCTGTCAGGCCTGGGTTAAAGATTATATTCCATCCCCGCCCGAATGTTGAATGAATGTTGCTTTACTCTTTTAATTATGTATTGTCCTATATGTCTTTGTATGTTTCCCCTTCCTATATAAGTTGTAAGCCGCCCTGAGTCCCCTCAGGGAAAAGGGTGGCCTATAAATAAACTTAACTACAACTTAACTACTTATTATAGTACATCATTGCTATCATAAAGGGCTTCAGTACAGTGATGTGGATGAAAAAGCGAATGTACCTTTGTATAACAGAGTTGCATCAATCTTTTCTGGTGGAACGTATGCTGTAGTTTTGTTGAAAACCATTGCTGGAGATTTAGTTGTGGAAACGGTACCATCTTTTGGGCTGGAGTAAGAGGTGACTTTCCTTTGTGTGGTAGGAATAACAGTAGTGGACCAAGTAGAGGAATATGACGTAATTTTGTTTGTTGTAGAAGATAGGGTGCTGGAAGTTGTACTCACTTGTGTTACTGTATTAGTTGGGTTTTCCTTTGTGGTTTCTTTATCTGAAACAAGATTAATTTTTTTATTAGTTATTACATCTGGACGTTCAGGTTTATTTATTCGAGGGGAGGTTGTGGTTTCAACAAGTAATGTCCGAGGGATTTTGGTAATGATATCTGCCCTTCTCTTTTTCATTATTTGGGCTAGGTGAACTAAGATTTGATTCTGTTGTGGCTGTAGTTTTTGTGCTGTTGCTACCTGGCCTGTTTCGAATAGGGGGTGTAATTATTCGGTCACGGCAAAAGGTCTTTCTGGATGTCTGTTTTATGACTGGACTCATCTTGACCAGACTTTGTGGTTGCTGTTTCCGTTACTGGTACTCCTGTTTGGATTGTCACTTTTGTCAATTCCATCAGTGCGGCTTGTGTCACCTGCATTTGTTGAAATCATTGTTGCCTCTGTGACAGAAGGGCTTATTTCTGGATTGTCTCTTTTATCACTTGTCTCATGTAGAGCAGTCTGTAGTGGCCATTATTGTCATAGCAGAAGTTCTCAATGGATTGTCACTTTGATCAATGGCATCAATTGTGTGATCTGAATTTGTTAGCGTTGTGGTTTTCTCTGTGACCGAAGTGCTTGTCTCTAGATTGCCTGTTTGGTGACTGGTCTCATATCAGACACGTTAATTGGCGTCACTGTAACATATTCTGAAGTTGTTGATGTCATAGTTGCTTCTGTGACGGCTGTTCTTGTTTCTGGATTGTCAGTATTTTGACTGGTCTCATCTTGGTCAGTCTGTGAAAGGGTGTTTCTGTCACAGATGAAGTTCTCTCTGGAGTGTCACTTTTATCAGTTTACACCAGGACTTGTGTGTTCAGAATTTGTTGTTGACATTGTTGCTTCTGTGACAGCTGTGCTTGTTTCTGGATTGACATTCTTTTGACTGGTCTCATCTTGGTCAGTCTGTGAAATGGGTGTTTCTGTCACAGCTGAAGTTTTCTCTGGACTGTCACTTTTATCAGTTACACCAGGACTTGTGTGTTCAGAATTGTTTTGACATTGTTGCTTCTGTGACAGCTGTGCTTGTTTCTGGATTGTCAGTCTTTTGACTGGTCTCATCTTGGTCAGTCTGTGAAATGGGTGTTTCTGTCACAGCTGAAGTTTCTCTCTGGAGTGTCACTTTTATCAGTTACACCAGGACTTGTCTGTTCAGAATGTGTTTTGACATTGTTGCTTCTGTGACGGCTGTGCTTGTTTCTGGATTGTCAGCCTTTTGACTGGTTTCATCTTGGTCAGTCTGTGAAATGGTGTTTCTGTCACAGCTGAAGTCTTCTCTGGACTGTCACTTTTATCAGTTACCCAGGACTTGTCTGTTCGGAATGTGTTTGACATTGTTGTTCTGTGACGCTGTGCTTGCTTCTGGATTTTCAGTCTTTTGACTGGTCTCATCTTGGTCAGTCTGTGAAATGGGTGTTTCTGTCACAGCTGAAGTTTTCTCTGGACTGTCTCTTTTATCAGTTACACCAGGACTTGTCTGTTCAGATGTGTTGTTGACATTGTTGTTTCTGTGACGGCTGTGCTTGTGTCTGGATTGTCAGTCTTTTGATTGGTCTCATCTTGGTCAGTCTGTGAAATGGGTGTGTTCTGTCACAGCTGAAGTTGTCTCTGGACTGTCACTTTTATCAGTTACACCAGGACTTGTCTGTTCGGAATGTGTTGTTGACATTGTTGTTTCTGTGACGGCTGTGCTTGTTTCTGGATTGTCAGTCTTTTGACTGGTCTCATCTTGGTCAGTCTGTGAAATGGGTGTTTCTGTCACAGCTGAAGTCTTCTCTGGACTGTCACTTTTAAGTTACACCAGAACTTGTCTGTTCGGAATGTGTTGTTGACATTGTTGCTTCTGTGACAGCTGTTCTTGTTTCTGGATTGTCATCTTTTGACTGGTCTCATCTTGGTCCTGTGAAATGGGTGTTTTCTGTCACAGCTGAAGTTTTCTCTGGACTGTCACTTTTATCAGTTACACCAGGACTTGTCTGTTCATGTGTGGTTGACATTGTTGCTTCTGTGACGGCTGTGCTTGTTTCTGGATTGTCAGTCTTTTGACTGGTTTCATCTTGGTCAGTCTGTGAATGGGTGTTTCTGTCACAGGTGAAATTCTCTCTGGACTGTCACTTTTATTAGTTACACCAAGACTTGTCGTTCAGAATGTGTTGTTGACATTGTTGTTTCTGTGACGGCTGTGCTTGTTTCTGGATTGTCAGTCTTTTGACTGGTCTCATCTTGGTCTGTGAAATGGGTGTTTCTGTCACAGCTGAAGTTCTCTCTGGACTGTCACTTTTATCATTACACCAGACTTGTCTTCGGAATTTGTTGTTGACATTGTTGCTTCTGTGACAGCTGTTCTTGTTTCTGGATTGTCAGTCTTTTGACTGGTCTCATCTTGGTCAGTCTGTGAAATGGGTTTTCTGTCACAGCTGAAGTTTTCTCGGACTGTCACTTTTATCAGTTACCCAGGACTTGTCTTTCCGAATGTGTTGTTGACATTGTTGTTTCTGTGATGGCTGTGCTTGTTTCTGGATTGTCAGTCTTTTGACTGGTCTCATCTTGGTCAGTCTGTGAAATGGGTGTTTCTGTCACAGCTGAAGTTGTCTCTGGACTGTCCTTTTATCAGTTACACCAGGACTTGTCTGTTCGGAATGTGTTGTTGACATTGTTGTTTTCTGTGACGGCTGTTCTTGTTTCTGGATTGTCTCTTTTGACTGGTCTCATCTTGGTCAGTCTGTGAAATGGGTTTTCTGTCACAGCTGAAGTTTTCTCTGGACTGTCACTTTTTAGTTACACCAGGACTTGTCTGTTCGAATGTGTTGTTGACATTGTTGTTTCTGTGATGGCTGTGCTTGTTTCTGGATTGTCAGTCTTTTGACTGGTCTCATCTTGGTCAGTCTGTGAAATGGGTGTTTCTGTCACAGCTGAAGTTGTCTCTGGACTGTCCTTTTATCAGTTACACCAGGACTTGTCTGTTCGGAATGTGTTGTTGACATTGTTGTTTCTGTGACGGCTGTGCTTGTTTCTGGATTGTCAGTCTTTTGACTGGTCTCATCTTGGTCAGTCTGTGAAATGGGTGTTTCTCACAGCTGAAGTTTTCTCTCTGGACTGTCTCTTTTATCAGTTACACCAGGACTTGTCTGTTCAGAATGTGTTGTTGACATTGTTGTTTTCTGTGACGGCTGTGCTTGTTCTGGATTGTCAGTCTTTTGATTGGTCTCATCTTGGTCAGTCTGTGAATGGGTGTTTCTGTCACAGCTGAAGTTGTCTCTGGACTGTCACTTTTATCAGTTACACCAGACTTGTCTGTTCGAATGTTTGTTGACATTGTTGTTTCTGTGACGGCTGTGCTTGTTTCTGGATTGTCAGTCTTTTGACTGGCTCATCTTGGTCAGTCTGTGAAATGGGGTGTTTCTGTCACAGCTGAAGTCTTCTCTGGACTGTCACTTTTATCAGTTACACCAGAACTTGTCTGTTCGGAATGTGTTGTTGACATTGTTGCTTCTGTGACAGCTGTTCTTGTTTCTGGATTGTCAGTCTTTTGACTGGTCTCATCTTGGTCAGTCTGTGAAATGGGTGTTTCTGTCACAGCTGAAGTTTCTCTGGACTGTCACTTTTATCAGTTACACCAGGACTTGTCTGTTCAGAATGTGTGGTTGACATTGTTGCTTCTGTGACGGCTGTGCTTGTTTCTGGATTGTCAGTCTTTTGACTGGTTTCATCTTGGTCAGTCTGTGAAATGGGTGTTTCGTCACAGGTGAAATTCTCTCTGGACTGTCACTTTTATTAGTTACACCAAGACTTGTCTGTTCAGAATGTTTGTTGACATTGTTGTGTTCTGTGACGGCTGTGCTTGTTTCTGGATTGTCAGTCTTTGACTGGTCTCATCTTGGTCATCTGTGAAATGGGTGTTTCTGTCACAGCTGAAGTTCTCTCTGGACTGGCACTTTTATCAGTTACACCAGGACTTGTCTGTTCGGAATTTGTTGTTGACATTGTTGCTCTGTGACAGCTGTTCTTTTCTGGATTGTCAGTCTTTTGACTGGTCTCATCTTGGTCAGTCTGTGAAATGGGTGTTTCTGTCACAGCTGAAGTTTTCTCTGGACTGTCACTTTTTCAGTTACACCAGGACTTGTCTGTTCCGAATGTGTGTTTGACATTGTTGTTTCTGTGATGGCTGTGCTTGTTTCTGGATTGTCAGTCTTTTGACTGGTCTCATCTTGGTCAGTCTGTGAAATGGGTGTTTCTGTCACAGCTGAAGTTGTCTCTGGACTGTCACTTTTATCAGTTACACCACTTGTCTGTTCGGAATGTGTGTTCATTGTTGTTTCTGTGACGGCTGTGCTTGTTTCTGGATTGTCAGCTTTTGACTGTCTCATCATCTGTCAGTCTGTGAAATGGTGTTTCTGTCACAGCTGAAGTTTTCCTCTGGACTGTCCTCCTTTATCAGTTACCCAGGACTTGTCTGTTCAGAATGTGTTGTTGACATTGTTGTTCTGTGCCGGCGGTGCTTGTCTGGATTGTCATCTTTGGATTGTCTCATCTTGGTCATCTGTGAAATGGGTGTTTTTCTGTCACAGCTGAAGTTGTCTCTGGACTGTCACTTTTATCAGTTACAACCAGGACTTGTCTGTTCGAATGTGTGTTGACATTGTTGTTTTCTGTGACGGCTGTGCTTGTTTCTGGATTGTCATCTTTTGACTGGTCTCATCTTGGTCAGGTCTGTGAAATGGGTGTTTTCTGTCACAGCTGAAGTACTCTCTGGACTGTCTCTTTTCCTTTTACACCAGACTTGTCTGTTCGAATGTGTTTTGACATTGGTTTGCTTCTGTGACCTGTGCTTGTTTCTGGATTTTCAGTCTTTTGACTGGTCTCATCTTGCCAGTCTTGAAATGGGTGTTTCTGTCACAGCTGAAGTTTCTCTTGGACGGTCACTTTTATCAGTTACCACCAGGCTTGTGTGTTCAGAATTTGTTGTTGACAGTTGCTTCTGTGACAGGCTGTGCTTGTTTCTGGATTGTCACTTTATCATTACAACAGACTTGTGTGTTCAGAATTTGTTGTTGACATTGTTTGCTTTCTGTGACAGCTGTGCTTGTTTCTGGATGTCACTTTATCAGTTTACACAGGACTTTATATTCGAATTGTTGTTGACATTGTTTGTCTGTGACGGCTGTGCTTGTGTCTGGATTGTCCAGTCTTTTGACTGGTCCCATCTTGGTCAGTCGTGAATGGGTGTTTCTGTCACAAGCTGAATTCTCCTCTGATGTTCTTCCTGACTCTGTGACAGGAATGTTGTTTTCTGGTATTGTTACTTTTATTCCATGTCCAACTGGACCAGTCTGTGTAATTGAGGCCTTTGTCACTGCAGTAGTTCTGGTGAATCGTACTTTTATCAACTCGTGAGGTCTGGTTGTTCATGTAGAGTTGGTGACACTGCAGTCTCTGTGACATACATCTTATATCTGGATTAGTAATATTCTTCTGTCACTGCAGAAGTCTATCTCGATATCATTTTTATCAATTCCATCTGAGCGTTGGTTGTATTTTGTTGGTTTCCTTTCTGGTGACTGGAATATTCTTTCTAGACTGTCATTTTATGACTTTCTTACTTTGGCCAGTCTGTGTATTTGTGGTGGTCTGTTGGTGGTAGTTCTCTCTGGATTGTTCTCTTTTATTGTTCATAAAGTTGTTGGGGTTGGTCTGCTCTACTGCTCGTATGTTTACTAGCTGTTGTTACAGTCTCTTTCCTTGCGTGTTAGTATCTGTGTGTTAGTTTCATCTGTCGCCGTACTTGTTTCATTGTTCTGTAACTTTGTCATATATTAGCTTCATTCTTATTTCTCTTGATGTGTACAGTAGTAGTATCTCTGCTAGACATTCTTGTTATTGCTTTAAGTGAGGAAGACCTGGCTTGAAGAAATAGCATTCGTGTTTCTTCCGTTACCGTAGTTTTAGTAGCAAGATATCCTACTGGTTGTAGAAGCAGCGTAGGGTGCAAACCTAATAGTTTCATGGTTGTAATTTTGAAGAATGAGTGCATGCTCAGATGAGATTGGGAAATAGCCAACTGATCACCCAGTTGGTTAAATACCTTTATGTCCTTGGGTTGTAACCTCGTAGTTTTGCCTAGCGTGGTAGAAGTAGATGGCAGCACAGTAGTTGTGGTAGAGGAGGTTCTGTGCTACTCGTGGGACGGCTTGATTGTGGTGGTGGCGATGGTGGTAGTTGTGGGTGGCAGTGTTGTTGTTGCGGTGGTGTTGTAGCTTTGTGGTCGTACTTGTGGTGGACGGCAGCTTTGTGGAGGTGGTAGTAGGAATTGTGGTGCTGGTGCTGGTGGAGGGCAACTTTGTCGTCATTATTGTGGGGTAAGGACTTTATAGTAGCGAATGGATGTCAACTTCGTTGTGGTAGAGGTTGCTGTGGAAGCCATTTCTTCCATTGTTGTAGGTGATGGCTGTGTTGTGGTGGTGGATGATGTAGATGTCTGTGTTGTGGTTGTGGTGGATGGCATCTTTGTTGTGCCTGTGGTGGATGGCATCTTTGTTGTGCCTGTGGTGGATGGTATCTTGTTGTGCTGTGGTGGATGGCTCTTTGTTTGCCTTGGTGGATGGTATCTTTGTTGTGCCTGTGGTGGATGGCATCTTTGTGTGCTTGTGGTGGATGGCATCTTTGTTGTAGTGATATTATAGTAGTTGTGGTAGCCTTTGGTGTTACTGCATTGCCTTCCCCATACCATCATCCTCTGAAATAACTTTCACCGCTTTGGATATTAAAGATTTCCTTCTTGATTTTGAGCTCTTCGCGAGCTTAAGCAAAAGAGAGAGAGAGAGAAAGAAGAAAGAAAATTAATTTTATTTTTCATTCCCTGAAAAAAAAGTTTCATCGACACAATTCCTCTCATTGCATGATCAATTAAAAAAAAAATCTAACTCAAAATACTTCAGAATTTCAAAATATTTGAATGGGTTTATTCTTCTACATTTAATTTGCAATTACTGTATATCAAGGGAAGGGAAAACCTTTCATTTCGATTTGCCTGCAAACTTTTAAACACAGTGCTTCAGGTCCCATAGATTTAAAACGATGAAAGGAATCACCAGGTCTAACACCTTTTGCAGATTTATATAAAATAAGCTAGCTGCATACGATTAACAAATCAGCAGTTTGTAATTTAGCAAAAACAATTCTGTATTTCAGGAGGGGAAAAAAGAGGTACGGAATGATATACTCATCGACACAATCCTCTCATTGCATGATCCAATAAAAAAAAATCTAAACTCAAAATACTTCAGAATAATCAAAATATTGAATGGGTATTCTTCTACATTTAATTTGCAATTACTGTATATCAAGGGGGAAGGGGGGAAAACCTTTCATTTCGATTGCCTCAATCACTTGCCTCTGAAATTAACTCTTTCCAGGCTTCAAATATCATAAAACAACACATCGGTAAACAGACTAGGCAAATTTGAGATTCTGTGACATCCTAATATCAACGTTGCTTCTTCCCGTTTTTTGACAATGTGATAGAAATTGTTTTACATGAAAATTTGAAGGAGGAGTAAATGCTTTGTCTTCCGGCTTGTAGCTTTCCAGATGTTTTTGGGGTTGTTGACATTTACTCAATATTCCAAATAAAATCCTCAAGGTTTTTTATACTTACCCTCTCTGGAAGATTAGCGGAAAGATAAGATGTGGTTAAAAATAACAAGGTGATGGCTGAAACAGTAGAATCAAGTTCTATCTGATTTTTTAAATGTGCAACACATGTTTAAGTTTAAGTTTAAGTTTAAGTTTAAGTTTAAGTTTAAGTTTAAGTTTAAGTTTAAGTTTATTTGTCTTGTATGCGCCCACTCCCGAAGGACCCCGGGCGGCTCACAATAGACAAGGGAAGGGGGATAAAGACAAAGACAACACTTTAAAAAAGCAACATTCACAATTTCCATGGGGCTGGATGTTTCACAAGCCCCTCTCTCAAACAACATCTCTCTTCAAACAACATTGCTTACATCATCAGGCCATTATTTGATGTTTTGACTTTAACCGGAATCACCCTTAAAGATTAGGAACCATTATTTTTAAATTTTAACATTGAAATTCAGGATAGAAAAGCATACATTACCTATGCTGTCTGCTTCGATCAATCCTTATTCCCGGCGTTAAAAATGACCAGAAGGCATACTCTGATTTTTTCTTCTTCTATTTCCTTATCTTTATTCTGCTTCTATCCTCGTTTCTGAAGCTGTTGCTTTCCGAATCGATGAGGATTTTGAAGAAGTAGAAGACTGTTCAGAATGCTCTACAGTCATCAAAGATAAACATTCTAGAGATTATAGTTCTTGTTCCAGATATAGTCCCTGGGAAGGTGGCATACACAATTTGGCGATTTCGGTTACACATGACACCCCCCCCCTCCAAAGTTTTGGATATGACCAACCAAAGCTTCCGATCCCACCACTGTATTTTTAAGAAGAAGAAGAAAACTTTAGAAAAAAATTGTTCAGAGATCCTTCAACCCATCTTAAAGTTTGTGTTCAATCTTTCAGGTAATCTCAATTTATGCCCAGTAACTTTGCAATTGTTCAACGTTACGAAGACCAGAAAAAGGGAGACTTATGATCTATAAAGTTTCAATAGTTGTGGTTCCTCCATAGTCAAGTGGCCAAACTTGGCAACGTGGCCACCTGTACAGCCATTTACAGTATCCCACGTCACATGACTGCATTTTACAATGGTTTTGCTGAAAACTACCACTTCTAGTTTTTGCAAATCACACCAATAGCGTATAATAAGGCCGTCATGGCAAACAATGATAATTGGTAGATTCCATTATAGTCATATATGTGAACAACTACCTGTAGCTCATTCCTAAATTGGCTTCAGATTAGTTTATCCTGCTTAGCTGTAAAGCATGAGCCGAGGTGGCGCAGTGGTTAGGGTGCAGTACTGCAGGCCACTTCAGCTGACTGTTATCTGCAGTTCAGCGGTTCTAATCTCAAGGTTGACTCAGCCTTCCATCCTTCCAAGGTGGGTGAAATGAGGACCCAGACTGTGGGGGCAATATGCTGACTCTGTAAACGGCTTAGAGAGGGCTGAAAGCCCTATGAAGCGGTATTAAGTCTAACTGCTATTGCTATTGCTATTTGAAATGCACTCAGTCTTTCTTTACCTCTCCTGCTCAATCCATAAATTTCCCCAAAGACTTTCTACAGAAATAGCATACTTGCTAATGAGCTTCTATTAGCACAAAAAAATATAAGCTCCATTAGTTATATAACATGCGACAATATTTGAAAGCAGGAAGGTATGACTTTTGTATCTTTTCAGAGTAGAAACTGAAGGATCCTAAATCTGACCTGAAGTTGACCTTCATAAATATATAAATTGTATATTTCAGATTTTAAATGTTGATATTCCAAATCAACATTTTTAGATACCTGCTGGACTATTATAATTTCCTACCCAAGCAACACTTATAAACCAAAATTTCAAGGTTTGTCTACAGAACAAATCAGAATGAAACAAAAAACAGAACAAATCAGAATGAAAAAAAAGTCATGAAAATATAGGTATATATTTTTTGGAGTATAAGACACTCCAAAGTATAAGACCCTAGCTTTTGGGAAAGGACAAGAAAAAATTCTGCCTCCCAGCAATTTGCCTCTTTGCAGCAAGCAGCAAACAGCAAACAGCACAGCCTGATTAGCACAAGTAGATGATTGTCAATTGGTCGGCCTCCTGATGATCAGCTGTTTCAGGCTGCAGAGATTGCCAAAGCCTATTGCTGCCTCTGCGTGCGCCATTTTCAACCTCCACATCCCATTTTTGGCCTCTGTGTGCTATGTTTTCAGCCTCTGTGTGCCCCGTTTCCTGCCCATTCTGGGGATCAAAGGCAACAAACAGCTGATCATCGGGAGACTGATCCAACCAACAATCAGCTGCTTGTGCTAATCAGGCTGTGCTGAAGCTAAAACTGAAACAGGCTGTTTGCTGCGAGGAGGCAAATTGCAAGGTGGCAGAGGCCAAAGGGTGGGAGCCGGCTGGTGGGCAGGGCAGAGGAGGGTTCCTCTCAGTCCTGTCCAGTACGCAGAAGAGGTAATGAAAATCTGGTGTACCGACTGGACTGGTAGTAATGGTGGCTTGACTACACTCCCGAACCTCCATAGAAGCTTTTTTATTTCTCCTGGTGTGGGACATCAAGTTGGCCATGCCCACCCTGACCACTAAGCCATGCCCATAAAATAGGCCACACCCACAGAATTGGTAGTAAAAAAATTTGAACCCCCCCCCTAGGGCGGGGCTACATTTGGTGTATAAGACATATCCAAATTTCACTCTCTTTTAAGGAGAAAAAATTGTGTCTTATATTCCGAAAAATAGGTAAATATCTGCATAATTAAGATTTTCATCAGCATTTCTCTTCCTCTCTTCCATCTTAAAACCAACTTCCAAAACAACTGTAATGAAATACAATGTTTTCTCTGTGTGTGTATGTGTATGTGTATGTGTATGTGTATGTGTATACGTATACATATACATATACATACATACATATACATATACATATACATATACATATACATATACATATATATTGTTTTCTGAGGTTTTCACGGATGTTAGTATGTAGGTCTTTGGTTATTCGGGTTTTCTCCCCGTAAAATTGGAGGTGTCTTGGCGACGTTTCAACGAAGTCTCATTCGTCATCTTCAGGCTTCGTGCTTCCAGGAGATCTCACATTGCTCCTGGAAGCACGAAGCCTGAAGATGACGAATGAGACTTCGTTGAAACGTCGCCAAGACACCTCCAATTTACGCGGGAGAAAACCTGAATAACCAAAGACCTACACACACACACACACACACACACGTGCATATTTGTCACACTGTTTGCTTTTAGATTATACATTATTATGCAAAATGTAGAAATTGATAAGAAATAATAAAGAAATCAAATGCATAGACTAAAGAAAAAGCAAAGCAAAAAGAGTTACAATTGGTTTACATTAGGATCATTCACTACGCTTCATATTTTTCTGTCGCAAAATATTCTCATTTTCATCCTTATCAATCACCACTTCATATACTGCCGTTGCTCTTTAAATTTCTTCCCACTCTCTTTTCAGGTTCATAGCACTCTCAATTTTCTCTTCTGGAGGCTTAGGCCTTCACAATCTTGGGCCATGAGAGAACAAGGGGACACTTTCTGCTGGTTCCATCACAAAACCGCGGTAGACTAAAGCGCGCTCGACGAAAGCGCGTACATGACGTCATCACAGCGCGACGAAAACAGCACGCTGTGAGCGGTAAACTTAAAATTAATGCATAAATCTAAACCTAACCCCCCCAAACCTAACCCTAAACCTAACCCTTAACCTAACCCTAAACCTAACGCTAACCCTTAACCTAACCCTAACCCTAACCCTAATGCTTAACGTAACCCTAAACCTAACCCTAACCTAACCCTAACCCTAACCCTAACCTTACCTTTATGTGAATCGGCTTGCTTTAAAAGCGCTTTTTAAAGCCCCTTTTTTCTCCGCGTCGTATTTGTCGCGCTGCTGATGACGTCAGGTACGCGCTTTAATCAGCGCGCTTTAGTAGACCACGGTTTTGATGGGTCACGCTTTCTGCTAAGGTCAAATGCAGTCCGTGACCCCCCCAAAAAAGAGGGACCTTCCCTGTCCTAAACTGCAGGTTGAGTAGGTAGATGGACCTGAACATTGCACACTTAAATTCCAAAGCAATATACAAGATGAAGAGTATTTCGCTAACGGGCCAACCGTGGCCATCGATATTGCAAATTAGATTCAGCGGCAACCATTGAAAGGATGCATCATTGTGACTGAATTTTTTAAAACAGTGTTTATCAATTCCAACTTTTGTCTTTTCCCGAAACTATGAGGTGTATATACAAGGAAATTATTTTGAGTGTGTGTATACAATTGACCGCTAATAACATTTATTGCTTCCACAAGAATTCAGGTAAATTTTACCTTCCACAGTTTCATGGGACACCGTCCTGTGCTGCTTCTTCTTTTTAAAGACACAGGTTTTGGGTTAAGGTTGGGTGAACGTTTAGTTGTTGATTTTGGTTGGAGGTTGTGGCTGGTGGCTTGGTTGTGGTAGTTGCGGCTGGAGAAGTTGTTTTGGGGTTCTTGAGGGAGGTCTAGTGTTGGTAACAGTCACTGCTCCTGAACCGCCAAGAATAAACAGTAGATCTCAGTTGAAATAGTTCATGTATAACTTAGCTAGCCAATTACCTCCTTGCGACCTATTAGATCGCACAGATTAGGCCTCCTCCGAGTTCCATCCGCCAGTCAGTGTCGACTGGCAACTACGCGGAGGAGAGCCTTTCAGTAGTAGCTCCGACCCTTTGGAACGATCTCCCCGTGGAGATTCGTACCCTCACCACCGTCCAGACCTTCCGCACAGCCCTCAAGACCTGGCTGTTCCGACAGGCCTGGGATAAAGATCGTAATCTGTCCCCACCCGAATGATGAATGTTGTGTACTATTTTTACTTATGTATGTTTTGTCTTACTGTCTTGTACTCCCCCCTATATAGTAAGCCGCCCTGAGTCCCCTCAGGGAAAAGGGCGGCCTATAAATAATAAAAATCATAACCAAACCATTTAAGTTTGTAAAGTTTGTATTTTAGACAAAAGACTTGTTAAAAAAGCCATTTAAAAAAAAAAAGTCTGTATTTCATCTCTGACTTACCAAATTCTGCTCTCCCTCTAACCATCTCAATAATTTTTAAATTAAAGCTAGTAGTAGGAATATTTTTAGCTAAGAACAGAAACAGGTTTAAATTTAACTGCTGTGTACCCAAAGTAAGAAAGGTTTACTGCGATCAATGACCAACTTACAATATAACTTAAAATAATATTGTATAATCAAAACCTACTATAATATTTTGCAGTCTTAACAAAGGACATATAGGGGGAAAAAATGGCATATAGAAAAAAAAACATAGAAAAACAAGATTTGGACTGGCAAACAAGTAATATATACTGTAGGAGGCAATCAGGCTCCTTATCTGGAATTCATTCAAAGAAAGGCTAAATCAGCTGGCTTGCCATACTCCATGAAATGAGAAATTCCATACAGCCTCCTGCACAAGGTCACAGCCTCTGAGAAACAAGCGTGTTATTAGGAAACTACTATACCTCTATGGAGTTAAACGCTTGAATCCTGTTAGAGTGAAGGACCAGGGATGTCTTGAAGCAGTAATATTTGCAAAAGGAGACCCTACAGTGTACCTGTGGTTAAAACCTCCGAGATTCAAGAGACAGACCTATAATTTCAATCATGGCACGACAAAACCACGCTCGACTAAAGCGCGCCCGATTAAATCGCGTCGCTGACGTCATCAACAGGGCAACAACAGTGAGCGCAGAGAAAGAAGGCGCTTTAAATAGCGCTTTGAAAGCAAGCCGATTCAACTTAGGTAAGAGTTAGGTTTAGGGTTAGGTTTAGGGTTAGGTTTAGGGTTAGGTTTAGGGTTAGGTTTAGGGTTAGGTTAAGGATTAGGGTTAGGTTTAGGGTTAGGTTAAGGGTTAGGTTAAGGGTTAGGATTAGGTTTAGGGTTAGGTTAAGGGTTAGGTTTAGGGTTAGGTTTAGGATTAGGTTTAGGGGAGTTAGGTTTAGGTTTAGGGGTTAATTTTAGGTTTAGCGTTTACAGCGTGCTTCTGTCTCCGCACTGTTGTCGCCCTGTTGATGACGTCAGCTACGCGGTTTCGTCGAGCGCGCTTTAGTCGAACGCGGTTTTGTGTGGAACCAATTTCAATCATTCATCTTATCTCTTTGCTAGATGTTCGGGCAACAAAATCTGGAACAAGCAATTTAAAGGCATGCTATTTTTCAAGGCTATACCCTAGACTGGTGTGTGTGTGTGTGTGTGTGTGTGTGTGTGTATATATTCATTCAATGGTATCTGATTCTCAGAAACTTCCTGGGCAACTCTGTGCTTTTCTTGATGAGGTTTTCTGAAATCAAAGACTTCGAGACTTACCCGAACAAGCCTCTTTTAGTCTGGACAGCACTTGCCAAATTGGTGACAATCTGGATCACAATCACAGGGTCTGCCCCGGACGTATCGGTCAGTACAGTGTCCTTTACATGAGAGTTCTCATGGGATAATGGAGGAAGAGTAGCATTCTTATCTTCAGATTTGCAAATATGTCTTTTTTTCCCCCATATATTTTTATTATTTTTACATTTAAAACAATGGAGCACCGCAAGGTCGGAGTGACTATACATTCACATTATATACAGCTAGTCACAACTATTGACAATTAGCCTACTTGATACATTATCATTCCTTCTGTCCACACAGTATATACAGTTTGTTCCAGCCTTATCACCTTGTCTTATACCAGTCATAAAATCTATTCCAGACGTCAAAATATTCCTTTATTCCCCTTTATTTTTAAGTTCAAGAGGGAGCCTATCTGCTTCCGCACATTTTAAACTATTCTTTTTATTTTTCTTTCTTTTTTCTTCTCTGTAAGCCGCCCGGAGTCCTTCGGGATTGGGCGGCCTATAAATTTAATAATAAAATATAATGTACATATTTCTATAGTTGAGTCTTAAACATTTTATCCACGGTATATGAATACTCATTATTCCCAGAGGAATTATTCCTTTTGGGCCAGAAGAACCAGTTCAGCGATTACAAACATTCACATTCTTAGAACATGGCATAGGATGGGCTGAATGAAATATGGTATAAAATAATTATGATAAACATCCAATTAACAATTACATCCAATGAATTCCCAGGCATATAACAGTCAGTTACGCTCCATCCCTCTGGGGAAAACTGTCGATATTTTTATGGTTTGAGAAAGGCTAAATATACTGTATTCCTGAAGATCCTACAGATAAGTCACCTGAGAGACCGCCTCCTGCCGTTACCTCCCTCAGACCGATTAGATCGCACAGGTTAGGTCTCCTCCAGATTCCATCTGCCAGCCAATGTCGGCTGGCGACCCCCCGGGGGAGAGCCTTCTCTGTTGCAGCTCCAGCCCTCTGGAATGACCTCCCCGTGGAGATCCGGACCCTTACTACCCTCCCGGCCTTCCGCAAAGCCACCAAGTCCTGGCTGCTCCAGCAGGCCGGGGGGCCTGTGAAACATCCAGCCCCATGGAAATTGTGAATGTTGCGGTTTTGATTTTAAAGTGTTGTCTTTGTCTAGTATTCCCCTTCCCTTGTCTATTGTGAGCCGCCCGGATCCTTCGGGAGTGGGCGGCATACAAGACACATAAATACAATACAATACAATTATTTTGTGGAGCAGAATGTTAAACAGGTGGCATGCAGACCTACCTGCCAGGCAAACCTGTTCGTAATCATCACAGCACTCCTGATAGAGTTGACAGTTACTGTCACATTGGCAGCCAGGAGTCCTAGAATACCCTTCCGCACATCTCCCTGCACAGCTTGTTGCACCTAAAAGCACACAGAATTGTCACACCAGATTGGTAGTTAAGGAAGGAAGGAATGGTGAAGCATCAGGAGACAGGAGGATCATTCCCTCTAGAAATACAATCTTGATTCCCATCTGAAATCAAGCAACATGTCTCAAACTCTTATGTCACAAAGAGAAATGTTTTCCAAGTAGTAAGGTGGGGTTTTTTTGAATTCTTACCAATATTTTCCCTATGTAAACAATGAAATGGCATAAGAACAGTTTTCTGTAGGTTGCTATCCTATAACATAGTCTTGTCCCAACCTGATGGCCTTAAAATGTACAGGGCAACTATTTCCATAACTGAAAACCAGAATAGCCAACAGGTCTTGCACAAATAAACATGTTTGAATTTGCTCAGCGATATTTTTTTTTACTTAATAAAATATTTACTTCTATTACTAAATAATATAACGCTAGAGATATGTTGAAGTTTTACTGTGATATTATATGTATTGGTCTGCTGTTTCTACATTCACTTACATCTCTCATAGCAAAAGTAGTAGATTGGTCTTATAATTGCACAAAAGTATTCCAGATCAGTGGTGGGATTCAGCCAGTTCGCACCTATTCGGAGAACCGGTTGGTAACTTTCTAAGTAGTTCAGAGACTGATTGTTGGAAGAAATCTCCTTTTGGTTTTTCCACTTTGCAGGGCTAATCCTGTAAGGAAGGCAGGCAGGAAACATTCTGGTGTGTTTCTAGCCTAATCTTTAGTGACCTGCTTACAGAAACTGCCTCTCCGGTTAACCCTTATTACACTGTAACAGCTAAGGCGAAGCGCCCATCGACCTGAGTGACCTTGAGTTGGCCACACCCACCCAGTCACATGACCAGAACCCCACCTACCCAGATGGTCATTAGGGCAGAGAACTGGTTGTTAAATTATTTGAATCCCACCACTGGTCCAGATGTATCCATAAGGAAGACGAAGAACAGGTAGCCACAGCATTTTGTGGATCACTGGAGATAGATTAGTAAAGCTGCATGCCATCAGCATTCTTATGATATCTCATCCCATGGTGTCAGAGGACCTCAGCCAGCAGTTTTATGTAGATGTTGAAAAGATTTGGAGAGAGTATCGAAGTTACTCACTGACTTCTATCAACACAGATTGGGACCAGCCTTGGAGAAAGAAGTCAATAAGCATAATACTTTACTGCCCAATTCTTAACTTTGCAGCTGGCCCAAAAGATGGCCAATAGTATTGAAAGCCACCGAGAGGTCAAGGAGACCAAAGATGGATACACTTCCCCCATCCCTGTCTTGCAAGAGATCAACCACAAGTATGACCAATACCATTTCTCTCCCATAACCCATGCAACCTACTGAAAGGAGTTCAGATAATCTGTGTCACCCAGGAGCTGCAACACAACCACTTTTTCCACAACCTTCCCTAGAAAAGGGGAGGTGGGAAACCGGATGAAATTATCCAGACAGGCTGGGCTCAACAATGATTTCTTGAGGAAGGTGTGAAGAAAAAGTCCCTTAAATGGTGCCAGGAACATCCTTTCCTGCAGTAATGAATTAATCACTGCCTGGACCCACCTACAGGTCCCGTCCTGGAGGCTTTCACCAACCAGTTGGGCAAGGATCTAAGAAGCAAGTAGTATGTTGATACCTGCAAGGACCCTGTCCACTTCCTCAGGTCTAGTTAGTTCAAACTACTCCCAGATAATCAGACACGTCCATTCCCTGGCCATCTCCACTGGACCTGCTCCATGCTTGGCCTCAAACTGAGATTGGATCTGAGCAATTTTTTCCATTAGATACTTGACAAATTACTCTGCACAGCCCTGTAAGTGATTATCCAAGCTCTTTTCCTACGGAGGACTGGGTGACCTCGAACAGGGCCCTTGGATGACAATCTGCAGTTGCAATAAGATTGCAGAAATAATGATGCGTTGCCACTCTTATTGCCACGAGGTACGCTTTAACTGTGGCTCTGATTCATATCTAGTTGAACTAAGAGCCGAGGTGGCGCAGTGGTTAGGGTGCAGTACGGCAGGCCACTTCAGCTGACTGCTATCTGCAGTTCAGCGGTTCAAATCTCACCGGCTCAAGGTTGACTCAGCCTTCCATCCTTCCGAGGTGGGTGAAATGAGGACCCAGACTGTGGGGGCGATATGCTGACTCTGTAAACCGCTTAGAGAGGGCTGAAAGCCCTATGAAGCGGTATATAAGTCTAACTGCTAACTGCTATTGCTATTGCTAACTTGTTCTTAGTTTTCCTTTAACAGCAACCTTTCCAAAAACAGTTACATTGCAACTCTAACTAGAATTGAGCTTTGTCTCTGCATGTGTGTATAACAGCTTATACTCTCTGAAGTTCTCTAAAGTCAATTACACATATTTTTTTTAAATGTTGTACACCGCCCTGAGTCCTTTGGGAGAAGGGCGGCATATAAATCCAATAAACAAACAAACATTAAGGAAACTCTTCTCATCCCAACCGCATTTCTAATACCTCTCTTTATCACGCCATTAATACGTTCAAAATAATAGACCATATAATAGAAAACTTTGCTCAGGACAGATATCTAAGAATTTGAACAAACCAGTGTGAGAAATGCATTAGGCTTTCATTTGAAAACAAATTTATTTTATAGTTTTGAACCAATAAGGGAGCCAAAACATAGAAAACCTTCAAACTTTTCTCCTCCTTAAATGTATAATATAATGCACAGTTATTAAAGTATGCCTATTTTTAAAAGTATATTAGGCAAACATTTGTTTGCATTAGTCCACAATTTGAGAAAAAATGCAAACAAATGTGAGAATGTCTCGAGGAATATGCCACATACAAAATAGGGCAAAGTTTTAAAAGAAAATCTCTCAAATTAATATGCCAATTGGCTGAACAAAAATGAAGCAATTAGTAATCCAGATTAGCAGATCAGCAAACTTTAAAATCCGTATGGTGAGTCCTTCCTACCATTTTAGGAGAAGGAAAATTAATTACTGAGGGGGGGAAACCTTTGGGTGACATCTCTCTGGGTAACATAAATACAAGTACTAGTGTAAGATTTCCTGTGTGTGCTCTTTCCCCTCTATATTCATTTTTCTTTTTTCTCTCTTAACTATTGTATACAATTCCATTTAAGCAGATTATAGCCATCGTTGCTTGACATTTTACAGTACCTTGTGAAGAAACTTGCTGCTTTAAAGAAAGTGAAAATAAAAGTAGATGATCTGGTATATATTCCATGCCATGGCGACTTTTAATGTGCACTTCTTTCCTTTAAATAATAAAATATTATTTATTATAATATGAATATGCATTTATAATAAAGTTCTTCAGAACTTTACTTTTATGCACAAAGACATGTATATTTCATTAAGTGTTCAAGAGCACTTTAAAAACTACAATGGTTTGTATATACATATAGACATACGCATGTATGTACACACACACACACACACACACACACACACACACATATATATATATATATATATATATATATATATATATATATACATATATTATTATATATATATATATATAGAGAGATAGATATAGATGATAGATAGATGATATAGATAGATATAGATATAGATATAGATATATAGATATAGATAGAGATATAGATATAGATATAGATATAGATATAGATATAGATAAGATAGAGATATAGATATAGATAGATATATATTGATATATGTATGTATCTATTAGATTTCTTTTACATCCCCCGGTATGCCCAAATATGGGAGGAAGATCACTACTTCCATCCTCTGTCCTTCGGCTCGTCACAAGAGACCTCCTGGTAGAAACCTAATATTTTTACTGTTGCCTTTTGTTACATTGTGTATTGTGTGCTGGTTCAAATCCCAGTAAGGGTATGGCTAGCTGAGAGAGCTAAATAGCTTGAAATAGATCTATACTAGTCTCCCTTTATTTATTTATCAGCACAAATACAACAATATGTATGTATGTATCTATATCAACATACACACACACAAACACACACACAGTTATACACACACACACTATTAATCATGTCAATATAAATTTAATATTATACCATTAATTTGACATTCTTATCAATTAAATTATATGTAATTTTTTTCCATATTAACTGAGCATGAACAAGACATTTAACAACATAGTACGATGACAAATATTAAAACTTTTTCTCAAAAGAAGTACTGGAAACAAGTATTTTATGGACACATTTATCTTTCACTCTATGAAATAGAAAATAGATAAAATGGACAATATATCAAATTCATAATGTCTGCTGCCTTTCTCCTTGAAAAAATAAATTGACTTAAAAAAAGAGATTTCTCAAATTAAATTTTCAGAAATGTCCAACCAAAATATGCGTGCACTCCATTTAAAAACTTCCAAGCCCAAATACTAATAAAATAATTTTATTTCTGGATGTCATCTAAAAATATAGCAAATCCTTTAAACCAGGTCGAGCTACAGAAATTTGGGTTATTCTACTTACCGTTCAATGGTCAATTCTGTCAGCAGTGGCTCTCGTTCCTATATATTTGGTAAAATTCATTGGGATGAACTAATTAGGCAACACATTAACAAAACCAAGTGTGGACAGCTTATGACAGCAAATTTTCCACATCTTTTGGAAGTCATCCCAAAACTAGACAGCAACATCTGGAAAAACACGCCCATCAAGAGAAAAAAAGACTATAAAAATGGACTTATTAGTCACACACTTTCTAATATTTTAGTTAAAGTGAACAAACTGTCCTGAAAGTTCAGAGATATCTGCCAGAAGCAACCCTTAACCACCAACACCACCAGTGGGTATGACTGACTGGTTGACCCTCAGAATGTGAGCATCAACTATGTCTTTTCCTGGTCTCCCATACCTGCCCTCTTCATTTGCCACAGAATCCTGGGAAACTCACCCTAATACATTTTAGCAGGTGCTACACGCCTACCCACAAATTTAATTTAATTTATTGAATTTATAGGCCGCCCAGTCCTGGAGGACTCCGGGCGGCTTACACAGAATAAGAAAAGAAAAACATATTTTTTTACCATATTTGGTGCTCTTGTACTGAGGCCATGAAATACTGGAGAAGGATTCAAAAATGGGCTAAAAGAGTTTACTGGGGCAAGCATGGAATGGAAACCCGAGAATTTTTTATTAAGCATAAAACCAGAAAACATGAGCACTTCAATATGGCATTTGAGCCTACATATAATGTGGCTGCAAGAATAACCTATGCACAATTTTGGAAATCTACTACCATACCGCCGGAAGATGCTATAATTAAAAAGATCTATGAATGTGCAGAAATGGACAGAATGACGGGTTGGCTGAGGGACAAAGGAGAAACGGAACATTATCTTAGCTGGAACCTATGGTATATGTGGACAACAAGGAGAACAGCAGGGACTTAAACTGGGAAACTTAAATAGCAGTTGTTAACAATAGCAGAGCCGAGGTGGCACAGTGGTTAAATGCAGCACTGCAGGCTACTTCAGCTGACTGCAGTTCGGCTGTTCAAATCTCACCGGCTCAGGGTTGACTCAGCCTTCCATCCTTCCGAGGTGGGTGAAATGAGGACCCAGATTGTTGTTGGGGGCAATATGCTGACTCTGTAAACCGCTTAGAGAGGGCTGAAAGCCCTATGAAGCGGTATATAAGTCTAACTGATATTGCTATTGCTATTAACAATGGGAACTAAAAGTGAACATGGTATTGTACTAGATCCCTGAACTTTGTAACGAGAAGATGTGGCTTAGAGACTAAACAATGAGGAAGGAAAAAAGAAGTTGGGCTGTGAATGACTGTCACCGCGGGGGGGGGGGGGGGGGGTTGTATGTTTAAAACTGTATTTGTATTTGTATGTTTTATCCTTAAAGAAATGTATAACCAATAAAGACTATTTAAAAAAAGAAAAAAAGATCAGTGTAGAGATGTTATTAATTTCTTTATTTCTTTTTGTCAATAGATTTTAGACTGTGCTTGTTAAAATCTATACCGTGTACGGGTTCTGGGAAGTCGGGGGGGAGGAGGAGGGGGTCGGGGGTCGGTGGAGGGAGGGAGGGATATATATTAGGCTAGACATGATGTTTAGATCTCAGTGCAATGCGACTTCACATGTATACTGTTTTTCTCTAATTTTTCTTTAAAAATAGGATAAGCCAAATACATTAACATATAGTGGAAATACACCAAGGGGAGGAGGAGTAGGGAAGAAGAAAGATGGGTAGAGAGGGATGGGAGAGAGGGTGGGAGGAAAGGTGAGAAGGAAGGGAGGAAGTGGATCGGGAGAGAGGAGTGGTAGAGGGGGAGGGGAAGTAGGGTAGAGGGGATGATGGAGGGAAGATAGAAAGTTGGAGGGGGGGAAGAAAGAGGTGTATGGAGAATGGAAGAGGTATATTGGGCTTTTATTTTCTGGGGCATTGTCGACAAGAGGAATTGATGCAATTATTGTTTAATACTGTATGGTGTATACATGTGAGTATGAAAATGAAAATGAAAATAAAATATATTTAAAAAGAAAAGAAAAGAAAAAACAAACAAAATAAAAATAAAATAAAGATTAAAATTCTCCAACACGCATACATTCAAATTGGGGCTGGACCCTACATAATAAGGTCAACAGCCCCAGGCCTGCCGGAACAGCCAGGTTTTAACAGCTTTTCTGAAGGCTCTGAATCACATTATTTTTTGAAATCTGAAGCACTACGTAGACTGCTTTAGTTTAGTTGATTGACAGATGGAATCATAAACCAAACTATAGAGTCCTTCTAATTAGGAGCCGAGGTGGCGCGGTGGTTAGGGTGCAGTACTGCAGGCCACTTCAGCTGACTGTTATCTGCAGTTCAGTGGTTCTTATCTCACTGGCTCAAGGTTGACTCAGCCTTCCATCCTTCCGAGGTGGGTGAAATGAAGACCCAGACTGTGGGGCAATATGCTGACTCTGTAAACCGCTTAGAGAGGGCTGAAAGCCTTATGAAGCGGCATATAAGTCTAATAAATAAATAAATAATAATTTCAACATTCTCTTCTGTCTTTTTTCCTTGTTATAGGAGGAGGGGAATGTAGAAACTCTAAATCATCACCATCCTTATGATCAGTACTACAGCAAGTTGCATTTCGGCTGCTTCGTAATACAGAAGGATCCAGGAAGGATCAGACGACATAAACAGAAAATTTCTTTCTTCACCTGATGCCCTCCAAAAGGTTTAAACTGCAACTCTCATACTCCTCAGCAATTGTTCAGGGTGGAGAAAATTCAATTTAGCACATTTGGGAGGCAGCCAGGAGGAGAGTACCAAACTAGAAAGTGTCCAGTCTTTTGATTTATTATTTTAATGTTTCCAATTGGTTGTTTTTAAAGGGCTGAAATAGAAAAGGGCTCATGCTATTTCTCCCACTTCCGCGTCATAACTCAATCAGATATTCTGAATAGAACAAAGAACATGAATAAGTATTGATCTGAATTACCTGGAGGGCCTCTTGAACTTAAAAGAAGGAAAACATCATGCAGTTTTTTTTATTTTTGTTTAAAAAATTCCTCAAGGAAAGATGAGTTTGTGTTCTGACCCCCCCCCCCTCGTTCCACACCAACACACACTCCGAGCCAAAGATAAGTTATGGTATTTAATTAACAGACAGACAGGTCCTTGGCAGCAAACCGGCACAGATAAGCTTGGGTAGCAATAAACACAGAAAAGCTTGGCAGCAATCCAGCCTGCCAAGCTTCTAACAATGTTCTCTGACATTCGATCCTGTGTTGACTTCTGCAAAGAGGGGCGTGTGCACAAGTAGCCTTTTATAGTCTGGAGAGGAGCCTAATGACCACCAGCTGAGTGCAATTACCTCCTGTGATTGCGTAATTGTTCCTGACGCCTAGTAGCTCTTCGATGGCGTGCATCCAGGAACATAGTATTACTTGGCCATTACTCACACTATATAACGGTTGGAACAATTCCAGAAGATGCTTTAAGTCACTAATGGGAAAATAATGAATGGGAAAATAATTATTTGGTTTACAGAGTATATCAAGACCAAGGTTTGATTCTTATAGCATGGCTAACTCCCCAACCCCTTTTTAGTCTAGAACAGTGGTTCCCAATATGGATCTCATGCCCACAGGGGGGGAGCAATTTGATTTTTAGTGGGGGCCATTTAAACCTGTTTAAACCAAGTTAATGGCTGCTTTACTCACTTTTTGTCACGAGGTGGGGCGGAGATCAGGATTTTAAAGATACTTATGGGGCATGGCCAAAAAAATGTTGGGAACCACTGGTTTAGAATGTTGTGCAAATCCAGCCCTTTAGCGGTTGATAATCCCTTTCATAGCGCTACAAGGATTTCTTGGGATCAAGAATTACTTAAAAATCAGGTATATACTGGGGGTATGTTTGGCTTTCATACTGTACAGAGAAAAGATCACCTAATATAGATAAATGTTCTGACCCCCTCCATCCAGTAACGAATGCCGAGACAAGCTTAAATGAAATGTCCTTTAATAACAAGACGCCAAAACCTCGATGGCTGAAAGCCAAGCAGAACAAACAGATAAGGACCTTAGCAGCAACTCAGACAAACTCAGGCAGCAATAAACACAGATAAGGCTTGGGAGCAATCCAGCCTCCAAGCTTCCAGTATTGTCCTCCGACATTCAATCCTGCATGACTTCTGCAAAGAGGGCAGTGTGCACAAGTAGCTTTTTATAGTCTGGAGACGAGCCTAATGACCACCAGCTGAGTGCAATCACCTCCTGTAATTGCGTAATTGTTCCTGACGCCTAGTAACTCTTCAATGGCATGCATCCAGGAACAACTCACTTCTGGCTTCTGGCTCACTCTCCCTTGTCTCCTCCCCACTGGTCCAAGGCTCAGGTGCCTCCTGGTGGCCAACCAGCCTCTCTGCGCCCTGCTCGGAGTCGGAACCCTGTCCAGGGTCCTCCACATCCTCCAGAGCCGACTCAGAGGGCCCCTTGCTGTCAGAGTCTGATGGCAGCTCCAACGGCTCCTGCTGGGCCACAACAGATAAATAAATATTTTGCATCCCTCTCTAATGATTTTAAGTATGTGTTAATCTTAATGATTGCTAGGAGATAGGTTACTCCATTTTTCTTGGCAAAATTTCAGAAGTGATTTGCCATTGCCTCTTTCCTAGAGCTGAAAGGGATTGGCTGGCTCAAGGTCACCCTGCTGTCTTCATCCCTGAGGTAGGATTAAAACTCACAAGTGCTTGCCTTCCAGTTTGCCTTTATAACCTATGGTTTGCCCTAACCTCTACACCAAACTCACTTTGTACATTATTGCCGAAGATCTGTTAAAGTACACAAAATTGTTAATAAAACTGTATCGTTTTTATTTTGCTGAAACATTTCAAGAATATTTTGATTTTTTTTTTCTTTTCTCTCCCTTTTTTCTTAGTTGTGTTAATTATGTAGAGTGAGTCTCAGATTGCAGACAGCAAGTAAAATAAATGCTAGGATAATTATTTATTTGGAAACCTGTCTCACTTTTGAAATACTTGCGTTTTATTTAAGTCTAGCGTAAGGAAAGAGCTATCCAACCCTGACCCAATACATTTACTTTGATAAAGGGAGAGGCTCACAGACAGAAACATTGATTCATAACTTCCCTGCGAAAAGTAATATTTACAGCACTGCATGAAATCAGGATGCATTTGAGTCAAATACCACGGGCAGATGATCAAATGAATTCCATGTAAACCAGATAATAGAAGTCAATTTGAAATTATGTTTTAGCTTCTAAATCTTTATTGCTTAGAAGCTCCATTTCACATATAATGTAATAATCCGTAGTCTTTGTTCAGCTACAATGGCCATATTTCAGTTTTTGAAAAAAAAAAAGATTGCTTATGTTGCTTCATTCAATCATTTTATTAAATTAGAGAAGGAAAAATGTGTGAGAAAAAAGAGAATACATATTTGGTCATTAGGGCATTTATATATTGCTGGACTTTAATGAAATAAGGTAGACTGCTGTTACTTAAGAGACATTACCTCGAGAGGTGGGGCTTGATGCCACAACAACACGACATGCAATTTTGGGGCTCCAGGATTGCTGTCGATATCTCTGTTCCTGGATGATCCTTTTTGGATCTAAACCGTTCTGAAGGAATGGTGATAGTGAAGGGCATGTCCTGCTGATCTCAAGGGCATCGCAAAGCCCCTGATTGATCCAGGAAAAAGCTCTTTTTGCCGGCTACAAGAGAAGTAGCCCATATGGCTGCAGAAGATTGGGACAAGCCCCTGAAATGGAAGCAGCACAGGAGAGACAGTGTGTCGAAATAGTGAGAAAAATCTTATTATTAGAGAAGAGAAAACCCAAAAGACTCAGAGTTAAAATAAAATTGAAGACAGAAGGAAATAAGCAGTGAATTTACCTTGGTTTAAAACTATCGTGTTATCTTTTTCACTTTAAATTTGTTTGTTTTTTATGGACGGACTTTTTACAAATGGCAGAAACAATGAGAATAATTTCAGCAGAAGCACCAGTGATAACAAAAGTCAAGCAGATGTAAGGATCACATGGAGGCTTTCAAATTCTTATAAGATATCCAATGAACAACAAGTTGTCAAGAGAAGTTCACATAAGACCTATCAAGAAAACACTTAGAATACAGATTCTACAAATGGCAAGAGATATTGACTGCACTATTTCTGGAAGGATTCAGGATGATGATATGAATTGTTATAATAAAATTTAGCTAAATGTAGTTAAACTTTGAGTACTATGTATAAGATAAAGTAACAAGCTATAGTCAATAAATGATTAATAATGATAATAAAGCATTTATATATCTAGATTGATAATATGAAATTTTATATAAATTGTAAGTGAGGATGATGGCGATGATGTTGAAAAGCTTTTATAAAGATAAATAATTCTATATAGAATAGAATATAAAGATGTAATATCATTGGATGATTTCAGGATGATGTAATGAAATGCCATAATATAAATTTACTTCAAATTTAATATTCTTCATATAAAAAGGATGTAATAATAGCTATGCTTAATGGATGTTTAATAATTATAATATTTGCATAAATGTATCTTAGATTGATGATACTAATAACGGAAAACATGGAATTGAAAATTATTAGAGAATGTTATCAATGCTAAAATAATAGAATGATTTAGAATAGGATACAATTTTTTTAATCATTGGATATATTTGTTCGACAATATGTGATTTTTGATAAAGCTCAAGTGATGACTATGGAAAGGACGCAGAAAGATCTCATAACCAATCGACACACTGTATGTAGTTGAAGAGGTTTTTATGTTTTGTGTGTTTATGTTTGAAAATAAAAAAATTATTAAAAAAGAGAGACATTACCTCATTGTAAATGGATTGGCCCATAATTTATTTCCATCCACTGCAGCATGAGAACCATACACAGCAGAAAACCACCCCTGATCCTGTCATTTCCCAGCTTTCTTCCCAAATTCCACATCAGACAAAAATCAGTTTGGCACTTTGAATGGAGAATCCTAATGAGGCAACTTCACTATAAAATAACGAAGCCTCTCCTCAAGAATATCAACTCATATGCTTGTTCTGCCCACGTTGGTCTCTCCTGCCCTTCTGTTGAGGATCATTTCTTTGACTTTCATCAAAATACTTTTTTCTCTTTCTGTGCCAAAAATACAGAAATATAAGTGTTTGTGAAGCATCCCGAGCAGTGGTGGGTTTCAAAAATTGTTTGAACCTACTCTGTGGGTGTGGCCTCCTTTGTGGGAGTGGCTTGCTGCCCATGTGACCGGATGGGAGTAGCTTTCTGCCCATATGACCGGATATGAAGATGCCGACGACACTTGTCAGAACCACCTTAAATTACCTCACACACAGCACTGGCATGCATAAGAATAGGATGTAAACATTTCTTTTTTAAAAGGCATCTTTGGTTTGCGTTAAAACAACTTCAACACACGCAATGTTCTGATTGCACCACAAACGCAGTAGTCATCCTTACCTTTCACAGAGGCACTGAGTTTTATAAATAGCCTGATAGTGTAGAATAATCACATCCAAGGACCAGTGGTGGGTTTCAAAACATTTTGGAACCTCTTCTGTAGGTGTGGCCTGCTTTCCGGGTCCACTGGTGAACCTCTTCTAACCGGTTCGGTAGATTTGACGAACCGGTTCTACCGAATAGGTGCGAACTGGTAGGAACCCACCTCTGATCCTGAGGCTTCACTCCGGTCTGCTCTTTGCGAGGGGGAAAAGAGACACCTGCTGATTTGTTGCCCCATCTGACAGCTGACTATATAAAGCGCTGTCAGATGGGAACTCAGCTGTTGCTGATCCTAGAGCTGGTCGCTGGTTAAGCTGCAATTGTTAGCAATAAACCATTAGCGTTAAAATTATTCTGCCTCATTTCAGTTCCTTCCCACTCTGTTCCCAGAACGGAATAGTTTGTTTCTTTATTGCGCTTTTTAAACTGTCCAATAGCCAAATTTCTCAAGACAGTTACAATAAACCCCTGATTAGAAATGATCTTCTGCCTCACAATGAAAGCTTCTTCAACTTTGAAGACTTTAATATAATTATTATTAGCAATAGCAATAGCAGTTAGACTGATATACTGCTTCATGCATCCTCCCCACTGGTCCAAGGCTCAGGTGCCTCCTGGGGGCCAACCAGCCTTTCTGCGCCCTGCTCAGAATCGGAACCCTTTCCAGGGTCCTCCACATCCTCCAGAGCTGACTCAGAGGGCCCCTCGCTGTCGGAGTCTGGTGGCCGCTCCAATGGCTCCTGCTGGGCCACAACACATATGTATGTATGTATGTTCATACATACACACACACACCCACACCCACACACACACACACACATACAGTAGTCTTAAGACTTAATCTCTTACTTAACCTATAAATTGTAGAACACTCGGAGCAAAATGGCTGCCCCTGGACAATAACCAGATGCTGGAGGAAGGGAACACGCCTGACAATACAGCCAATCAGAGCTGGAGCTGCCACTAAAACAGGTGGAAGCTCTTGAGACTCAGCAGTGAAGGACTTAGAAATTTGAATCAAAGCTGGAAAATTTGGGCACAGGTGCATAGGCAGCACTGAGCTTGCAAGTTAGAGAAGGATGATGTAATTCTGTTTCCATTTCAGGAAGCAGCAAATGGCACCCTGGTGATGGACCAAAAGTAAGAGTGGATCTGCGCTTAGCCACTCTTTCTCCACAAATAAAGGTGTCTTGTGTGTGAATATTAGTAAAATATATTATGCTTGGAAATACCTTGTCATAAATTTATGCCGTAATGAACCTTGATGTGTTGCACTTGAAGCTTGAGCACTGATCAGCTGAAAGGAATGTTGGGCCTATGGTGACAATGTAATAAGATCTCAAAGAAAACACTTTTGACTGCTATGAAAATATTGTGTCAAATTAAAAGTAGTTTGGCAAGTTATTGAAGTAAATAAGAGTGTTATTGAAGGAAGTAGAGTTCAACCTGAGCTAATGTTTTTATCACAATGTTTTCCTTTTTCATCTAAAACCAGGATGGTTATTTAAGAATAACCTCACTTTTTCCTCTTCAAATTGGGCTATTTACTTGTTGTCTACCACCTCCTTAGTCCTAGTGTTTAGAGGCAATATATTTTGGAAATAAAATCTAATTTGGACTTGCGAAAATGCCCTGTGCTACCTCCCATTCAAGACAACATAAAGTGAATAGCAGAGAGCCGTACAATTTTTTTTTCTTTTTAACGTACACAATAAGTTTAAAAATGTATACAACAGCAGCTGGAAAAAGAAAGAAAATAAAGTAATACACTGTTGTGTGATTTATTCAAAATATCTTATATAATTTCCAGGGATAGGTGATTGGTAATTTTGAGAATACTTTCACAAAATATAGCAATAGCAATGGCAGTTAGACTTATATACCGCTTCATAGGGCTTTCAGCCCTCTCTAAGCGGTTTACAGAGTCAGCACATCGCCCCCACAGTCTGGGTCCTCATTTCACCCACCTCGGAAGGATGGAAGGCTGAGTCAACCTTGAGCCGGTGAGATTAGAACCGCTGAACTGCAGATAACAGTCAGCTGAAGTGGCCTGCAGTACTGCACCCTAACCACTGCACCACCTCGGCTCTATCATATCTATGATAGAGCACCTGAGCAACCTCAAAATATCCATTCCCGGAAGACAACTGAAAATCATTCCAACAACTTTTCCTAATTTCTCAGGATGCCACTGAAAAATGTCTACAACTTACAGTCAGAAAAATTAAAAGATTTCTGTAATTCAGCCTGAATTCAGTTCAAAATTTGGAAAAGCAACATATGAGTTTATCTGCAGATGTTATTGTTACAGATGCTGTAGCTGAGCTATAAAAGTATGCATGGTTAGATAATAACGCTTTGCTACCATTTAGGAGTAGTCTAGATTTTAGCAGCCAGATATAGTAGATCTAATAAAATCACTTATTCCTCCTTCTCTCATTCCATAAAAGTAAAAAAAAAAAACCCTTTCCTTAACTTAAATCACGCTTCCCTTACCTTAACTAAATCGTGCTTTTGTGGGCACGGTTTTGTTGGCGTGTTGTTATGGGCGCGTTTATGACGTTGCGGTTTTCTCACCGTGGTTTCATCACCACGCTTTTGTGGTGCGCGCATTTGTCGGGGCACTAACTCTACCCAATGTATCAATATGGCAAAAAGTAGATACTCAACACTAGAATCTAATGGGGAAAAGACCCAAGAGCGTATGTTACAGTGTTGTGTCATAGTTCACATGTAGGAGTGGAATTGAAGACAACCTTCCAGAGGAGGAAAATTAATGTTTCTCTAACAGTCCCCATTCCTCCATAATCTTCCCAACCTCCTCTTTAGTTAGAAGATAAATTTGTCCCCGTCATTAATGCTGAAGTCAAATGCAACTCTGAGTCTGTTCTGTTTATGTGCACGAAGGCCAATGGATGAAGAAAGCATTCTTCTTGTCCAGTGCCTAGACAAGCCAACCTTCATTGATCATAGAAATGTTCATTCTCATTCTCCGAGAAAGGACGGCGTGGAAAATAGGAAGGGGAAATGGCACAGACTGACATAACTAGGTGGGGCTACTCAGGTTTCTTAGAGGAAATATATCATAAATCATCCCTTTCATGGCTGGGTTTTTAAGCTAAGAGTTTCTTTTCCTGTGACATGCAAACACTTTTCTGAATGGCTTACTAGCATGCCCTGGTGCACATTTTGGGAAGTGCTATCTAGCAGAAAATCAAATTCTTAATATTATACTGACCTGTGTACAGTATGCATATATATGTATGCACATACATATATGGTTACAATTCTGAGCTATGAGATGTTTCAAGAGCAGAGCTATAAGCTTTAATTTTGAGCATTGGGGCCTGTTGCCGAGGTGGCGCAGTGGTTAGGGTGCAGTACTGCAGGCCACTTTCAGCTGAGACTGTTATCTGCAGTTCAGTGTTCTAAGCTCACCGGCTCAAGGTTGACTCAGCCTTCCATCCTTCCGAGGTGGGTGAAATGAGGACCCGGATTGTTGTTGGGGGCAATATGCTGAATCTGTAAACCACTTAGAGAGGGCTGAAAGCCTATGAAGCGGGTATATAAGTCTATCTGCTATTGCTATTGCGGCCCAGCAGGAGCCGTTGGAGCTGCCACCAGGCTCTGACAGCGAGGGGCCCTATGGAGTCAGCTCTGGAAGATGTGGAGGACCCTGAACAGGGTTCCGACTCCGAGCAGGGCGCAGAGAGGGCTGGTTGGCTACCAGGAGGCCACCTGAGGCCTGGAGCAGCGGTGAGAGCCAAAGGGAGCATGCTCTCGAAGTCAGCCTTGGAGTAATGGGGAGGAGACCAGGGAGTGTGATCCTGATGTCATGCATTGGAGCAGTGGGGAGGAGACAAGGGAGTTGGTCCTGGAATGCCCAGACAACGGATGGCTAATAGGCGTAAAGAAACAGTTTACGCAGTTACAGGAGATAATTGAACTCAGCTGGTGGTAATTAGGCTCCTCTCAGACTATAAAGGAATGACTTTCCACACGCTCATTGCAGAAATCACAATATTTACTAGAGCTGGAGAAGCTATTGTGGCTAGCTGTGCTGGATTGCTGCCAAGGTCGGTTGCTAAACAAGTGCATTGTTAAGTGAATTTCACCACATTTTCCAAGTTGGCCATGCCCACTCAGTTCAAACACGGTCAGAACACTCCTGGTCACATGACCGCCGAGCCACTCCCACCAAACCAGGCCACACGTACAGAATAGGTTTCTACAAATTTTTGAAAACCACCACTGCTCAGAGTCATTAGAAACTGGAATACTGAGTAAATTCAGTAAGTTCATTACAAAAGACATGGAATGTGAGTTGTGTTGCAGAGGAGTAGTGGCATTACTCCAAAACCTAATTTTGACTGGAAGTTTATATGTATTAAATCTAATTTATATTTAATTTTAATCCAATATAATAATTATATTTAATTTAATAGAATCATAATTCAATATAATTATACTTATAATTCAATATAATTATAATTCAATATAATTATAATTCAATAGAATTATAATTCAATATAAGTTATAATCAATATAATTATAATTCAATATAATTATAAAAATATAAGTGTGTAACGATATCTTTAGTGCATATATTGCACAGAAAAATATCACAATTTGTTAACCATTTTTGGAATTCTAATGGCATCATTAATCTAGAAAATGAAACAGATTTCAGAAACATTGATAAAACCATTTATACAATCTTGCTATATTTAATAGTAAAAAAAGCGAAAGTGAAGTTTATTTGGTTACTACCACTGCGTAAACAAAATTCTTGGTAAAACACTTGTTTTTTCTTTTTTCTTTTCCTTTTTTTTTTGAGGGGAAAAAAGCCTTTACATTATATAGGAGAACACATACAAGCAAACTTATATATCATATACTTTCATAAAAATAGAATACTCTTGGCAAAAATTACTTCCAGAGTTTATTACCGCCTTATACGTGTTTTGACGTTTAACACTTTTAAAACCAAACTTGGTATTTGGGGGTAAAGCAAGTTTTAATATAAGTTTAAGTTCTTTAATTAAACCCTTGAAGAAGAAAGTTGAATTTCTTTCTTTACACATTTTTTGTTCTAAGTACCAGTGCAAAAGCTGACTGTTGATCAGTGGTGGGATTCAGCCAGTCTGCACCTATTCGGAGGAAACCGTTCTTAACTCTCTAAGCAGTTTGGAGAACCGGTTGTAGGAAGAAATCTCCTTTTGGTTTTTTTCCACTTTACAGGGCTAATCCCGTAAGGAAGGCAGGAAGGAAACATTCTGGTGTTGTTTCTAGCCTAATCTTTATTGCCCTCCTTACAGAAACTGCCTCTCCGGTTAACCCTTATGACATTGTAACAGCTAAGGCGATGCGCCCATCGACCTGAGTGACCTTGAGTTGCTACGCCCACATGGTCACATGACCACCGGGCCACGCCTACTCAGCTGGTCATTAGGGCAGAGAACCCGGTTGTTAAATTCTTTGAATCCCACCACTAGCTTTTGATCTTAGCTTGTACATCAAATAAAGTAGCCATAAGCTGTACTATTTGAGAGCAAGGGCAAATGATCTTTCCTGCATACTGAGCCAAGGTGGCGCAGTGGTTAAATGCAGCACTGCAGGCTACGGCTAGATCAGCAGGGTCAGCGTGTCAAATCTCACCGGCTCATGGGTTGACTCAGCCTTCCATCCTTCCGAGGGTGGGTAAAATGAGGACCAGATTGTTGGGGGCAATATGCTGACTCTCTGTAAACCGCTTAGAGAGGCCTGAAAGGCTATGAAGCGGTATATAAGTCTACTGCTATTGCTATTGCTATTGCTATTGCATTGGTGCTTTATTACATCTTTATTTTTCAGTCATGTGATAAATGTATCCCCTCTGGAGGACAAATCGGCTGCTATTGTTTGCCTTGAGGCGGCTTGCCAGCTTGAACAATCAACAATCAAGCTTGCCTTCAGAAATTGTGGAAGCCCATCACTGAAGGCTTTTAAGGAAAGACTGGATAACCACTTGTCAGAATGGTAGCGTGTGAGCAGGAGGTTGGACTAGAAGATCTCCGAGGCCCCCTACACTCTGTTATTCTGTTATTGATGCTGTGCATTATGTGCAATCAACTGCCTAGGATTCTCACAATCTGATTTTCTTACAACTATATTTCAATGATTACCAATTACTATCTTACCTTTGTGTCATGCCCAGGAAAGTTACTCTTTCCACCAAGTGTTAAATAAAAAACTATTGTTTATTATGCAAACATTTCTTGTTATTTTGTAAAAAAAACAACCAACTATACCATATTATTTTCATACTGTATCATGGACATTATTTGTTTTCATGTTCGGGGAAGAAATAAAAAAACATCCTTACATGTTATTCTTTAGCACTAAATAATTGCCTAACTACTATCGCTAACTAGTTCCCAAGAGTCAGCAGAACAATCTTTGGAGGTGATTGCTCCAGTGTAATAAATAAAGCATGTGGTAAGATTCCAAATGATTCATAGACTACAGTTATTTTTGTCAAGATGGCATTATTGCAACAAGTTTGGCAGTCAGAAATAAGAAACGTAGCACCATTTTCTCCCAAGTTGCAGTCTGCAACTATTTAGAGATGAGGCAGTCATTCTGGAAGTGGTGACACCCAGCGGGATGTATGCATGTGGTTAACATACTATGATTATTTGGGGCAATGCTTCTCCTAGTAAGGATAGCGACACAGCTATATAGACTATGAAAGTGGTTTGTATTCAATGATTCCGTCACTGCTGTACGAAAGAGCTCTGACTCTCATCGATAAGTCTCTGGCTCCCGCAGAGGCCTCGTGGATACACCACGCCCTTCAGTTCTCATCTCTAGTGAAAAGGGGATTGCTCATGTCCTCATTCACCATAGAGGAACTGGTCTCGGGTGCATCACTCCGTCTTCAGTATAGGCAACTAATCGAGTTAGATCCTTATGGCAGCAATCCCAAATGGGAGGGATACAAATTTGTATTCCAAAGCATAAGGACTCAGGCCCATTCCAAGTCATTGGGGGGGCAGTTCATTGAGGCACGATCTGAAAAGAAAGAGTTGTGTACATTAGTCTAGAATTAATCAATTTCTACTATTCTTTACCTCGCTTTCATCAAATCTTATCCACAGTTGTAAAATCCAGATCATCGCTGGATTCAGTGGTGGGATTCGAGCCGGTTCGCACCTATTCGGGGAGAACCGGTTGGTAAATTTCTAAGTAGTTCAGAGAACCGGATGTTGGAAGAAATCTCCTTTTGTTTTTTTCCGCTTTAACAGGGCTAATCCTGTAAGGAAGGCAGGAAGGGAAACATTCTGGTGTTGTTTTCCTGAGCCTCATCTTATTCCCCTGCTTACAGAAACTGCCTCTCCGATTAACCCCTTATTACATTGTAACAGCTAAGGCAAAGCGCCCATCGACCTGAGTGACCTTGAGTTGGCCAAGCCCACCCCAGTCACATGACCACCGAGCTCCACCTACCCAGATAGTCATTAGGCAGAGAACCGGTTGTTAAATTATTGAATCCCACCACTGGCTGGATTGATTGGAACCCATAATATAGTTAGGTGATTCTGTTGATTATTATAGATAGAAATAAATCAACAAGAATGGTTGGCAGGTAAGTATCAGCTTTAAAGAGTTTGCCTGTTTCAAAAACGTGGCTTAAATAAAAATGTATTCAAATATACATGTTGTCTCTAGCAAGTCCGATTTGTGATGAAATTGAAGTGAGAACATTTTGCAAGAAGCATTCTTATTTTGTATTTTTAATTACTGTTCTTCAGTTTACTCTTTCTTATTCCCATTTTGCTTACCCAGAAATAGAACAATGTGATGATATAGGTAAATTAAAATAAATTATATTTTAAGTCATCACACTCCGCTTACCCAAACTGAGAGATGTTTTAAGTAGATTGTTAAATTAACATGAAACAGCCCTCAATATAGGCAACACTTCAAGATTACAAGTGTCCCTTGTTTAGCGACTACTTCTTTAACCAACCCTTCACACTAACAACAGTGATTTTAAAAAAAGTAACTTGTAAATCCTTGCATTTATGACCTTAGCAGGTCTGTAAAGCAAAGGAAAGCTGAAGTAAGAACATAAGCACTGTTGCAGTATCCGTTATTGATCACTTTGCTTAAAGATCGAGTTGTTGGTCCCCAATTGTGCATGTTAAATGAGGACAGTGTGTGTGTGTGTCAGAGGTGGGTTCCTACCTGTTCGCACCAGTTCGGTAGAACCGGTTCGTCAAATCTACCGAACCGGTTAGAAGAGGTTCCACCAGAAAGCAGGCCACCCCTACAGAAGAGGTTCCAATTTTTTTTGAAACTCACCACTCACACACACACACACACACACACAGACTCACACAGAGAGAGAAAGAGAAAGAAAGGAAGAAAGAAATAAAGAAAAAAAAAAAGTGAGAGAGAGATGAAAGAAAAAAGGAAAAAGGGACAGAGAGACAAAAGGAAGGAGAGAGAGAAGAGAGAGAGAGAGAGAGAGAGAGAGAGAGAGACACACATGGCCGGCAAGCCACTCCCACCAGGTCACATGGCCGGCAAGCCACTCCCACCAGGTCACATGGCTGGCAAGCCACTCCCACAAAGGAGGCCACACCCACAAAGTAGGTTCGAAATTTTTTTGAAACCCACCACTGGTGTTTTGTGTGTTTGTGTGTGTGTGTGTGGTGTGTTATGCTCTACTAAATTACCAACTCATAAAGAACTCCTGGCAAAAATAGAGATGAAGATTAAGCATACCCAGAAAGTCGATCTTGTTGGTAGCTTGGAGGGCAAGTAGTTTCTATACACTGATAGCTTCCTTTCATGTTAAACACATGCGGTTTGGCCCACAATAGATGTTCTGTTCAAGGCATTCATCTACGTCTGATATAATTCAAAAGGGAGGAAAATTTCAGATAGGCCATTCGTTGATTTCATATAATTTTTTTACTTTGCATCCCAGATAAACAGCACCAACAGGGAATGACACAGAGCCCTCAACGTCATGCGTACAAAGGAATATTGTATAAATATGCCCATAAATAAATAAAATAAATATCTTCTTTCCCCTGGAGCCATTTGCTTCCCACCAATATATCAAAGTATATGATTAAAGAAAGAAAGAAAAGGTGACTGTTACAAATTTTAATTCCAAGGGGACACTTTTCCCTGTTGTCTTGCTATGATTTTGGGTCAGGCTCTCAATGGAAACCCCAAAGAGTTTTTAAAAATTTTTAAAAATGAAAACTCTTTGTCGCAAAATTGTGATTCATTGGAGTCATCTTATTCATGTTCCCTTATGCGGTTCCCTTTCCCTATTATCCACTGCAGTAGTGCAGTGGTTAGAGTGCAGTACTGCAGGCTACTTCGGCTGAATGACGGTTCACCGACAAATGCGCGCACACAAAAGCGCTCCGAGAAAACCGCGAAGTTGAAATCGTGCCCACAACAGCGCGCCCACAACAGCGTGCTGACAAAAGCGCGCCTTCACCAAACAACGCCAAAAACGTAATAACTCTAACCCTAACCCTAACCCTGAACCTAACCCTAACTCTTACCTAACCCTAATCATGCTTTTGTGAGCGCGGTTTTGTCAGCGCGCTGTTGTGGGCGTGATTTCGAATTCACGGTTTTCTCGCGGTTTTGTCGGTGCGCTTTTGTCGTGTGTGCATTTGTCGGGTCACACTGACTGACAGCTGCCTGCAATTTGGCAGTTCCAACCTCACCAGGCTCAAGGTTGACTCAGCCTTCCGTCCTTCCGAGGTGGGTCAAATGAGGAGCCAGATTGTTGGGGTTAATATGCTGACTCTGTAAACCGCTTAGAGAGGGCTGTAAAGCACTGTGAAGTGGTATATCAGGCTAAGTGCTACTGCTATTGCTATTCATAAAGGTAACGTAAAAGTTTCCCTTTCCCAGTTGTGCCTGACGCTAGGAGACAGTGCTGATCTCCATCTCTTAGCTTGCATTGTCCAAAGACATTTCTATGATCATGTCATAGATGGGTTGCTGCTGGCTTGGCTCGGTTTGGCTGAACTGGTAGTGGAATTCAGGCTTGGATCGCAGAACCGACAGCAACCCAGTCCTGACACGCCCCAAACCGGTTCTCTGGTGTCTTCTGCCTCTGCGCATGCACAGAGCAATTTTTAGTCATATGTGCCTGCACCAACAACGCATGACTGGCGTGCGCGAGTGAAGCAAGCAGCAAACCGGTACTAACCGGTTCAGGACTCCACCCCTGGATCATGTGGCCAGCATGACTATATGCCAAGGTGCACAGAATGCTGTGACCTCCCCACAACAGTGGTACCTATTTATCTACTAACATTTGATTGCATCCAAATGCCAGGTGGTAGGACCTGAGAAGAGGTGGGTTCCTACCGGTTCGCACCTGTTCGGTAGAACCGGTTCGTCAAATCTACCGAACCGGTTAGAAGAGGTTCCACCAGTGGACCCGGAACAGGCCACACCTACAGAAGAGGTCCAAAGATTTTTTGAAACCCACCACTGGAGCTGAGGCAAGTAACAGGAACTCACCCTATCATGCAGGGCTCAGGTTTCAAATTGAGCCGAGGTGGCGCAGTGGTTAGGGTGCAGTATTGCAGGCCACTTCAGCTGACTGTTATCTGCAGTTCAGCGGTTCTAATCTCACCGGCTCAAGGTTGACTCAGCCTTCCATCCTCCCGAGGTGGGTGAAATGAGGAGCCAGACTGTGGGGGCGATATCTGACTCTGTAAACCGCTTAGAGAGGGCTGAAAGCCCTATGAAGCGGTATATAAGTCTAACTGCTATTGCTATTGCTATTAAATTCAGCATCCTTAACCACTGACCTGTCTCGCCCCCTACATCTATATTCTTAGTGATGTGCAAAGCATACTAATTAGCTTAGTACTCTTTAGTATGAGCAGATAGGAACCCTGCCCTACCTTAAAGGCAACTCTTGTTAAACTCTCACATGAACAAAGGCCATTATTGAAACCATTAATGCATTAAGATATTTGCTATCTATCATAATATCAACTGGATTTCTAAGGCCCCGATGAATTATACTGATGAATTTTAATTCTTGTATTTTATTTTTTCCCCTCTGTCAAGAGATTTTCTTACCTTGACATGTTTTGCCATTGGGCATGATTCGGTAACCTGATGGGCAAAAACACTGGTAACTCCCTAAGATATTCCTGCATTCATGCTGACATACACCTCTGTTCTCACATTCATCAATGTCTGCAAAAGAAATTTAAAAAAAAAACCCACTCAAATATTAATATTCTGGGTAAAGTGACAGGCTAAGAAAGGAAAGCTCAATTAAGGCAGGATTCCAAATATTAAATTCCAACACAGAGACACAGACATATACAACTAGAGTTTGGCTGTATTTAGACTTATTTTTTTTTCTTAGCAAATGCAGTTTAGCAAATCTGAGGAACCCTGCCACAATCGAAGCTTTTGAGGTTGACATATAAAGCTGTTTTTGAAGTCCTCTCAACTATTAGACAAGGAGCCTCTTGTCCAATCCTTCAAAAAAAGGAAAGTAGAGAGAATGTAAAGTTGATAACTGCTGGTTGTAAAAATGTCTGTCTGAAGAAGTGAGAAGACTCAAAGCCTGAGATTCAGTCAACCCCGTTCTGAAGGCTGGTGGAGACGGACAGAATCATCACTGCCAAAGTTACTTCTGTCTTTTGGGAGCCAGGAGAGTAAAATATAACTCCCTAGGGAAACCCCTCACTGAGTACAAAGGCCTTCCTCATAGTCTCAACAAGCTCAGCATCTTTCCCTCAGAAAAATCAGACAACATTATTCATCATAGATTTGGGGACTTTTGAGAGGAAGTAACACTGCTATAAAACAGAAGAATATGACATGAATCACCAGGGTAACCCAACTTGCTTATTTAGTCTTTCACGTAAGACTTGCTAGCAACCTTTTCTTCACCAAGGACCTCCTCCGTTAAAAGCCTTTGTGACCAAATGGACCATGACCATGGATTCCCCAAAACTTAACTCAAGGTTTAAATCATAACATTTCTTCCAAGACTTTGCAGACCCACAACATTGCACCTTCTCCCAGGCGTCTGCGGACTACAGGTTGAGATCCATTGGTCTAGGATATGGATGCTCTGGCATCTAAACATGTTAAATGTTGGGCAAATTAGCTTACTCACATGACCAATCAGATCATGCCCTTGGTGTCACGTCTGCTGCTTGTTTGGAAAGTTATTTTTTTTTTCAGCTACATGTAGATACATCCCCTAAATAAACAATATTCTAAGAGGGGAAACTGGATTAGATGGAGATGGAGTGTAGGGATTAAACACAAGACAGTTCAAACTTCTTTTAAGCACTGCCTGGGTTCCAATCCAGAATGGATCTAAAACCAAACAAATTTTGTCACGTTGATTGGAAATGGATCTCTTCATCTTCCTTTAAATAAGAGGGATGGGTTTGTATATGTGGCAAAGGAGAAGTGGAAGATAATTCACAGGTTCTATTACACTGCGAGCTATACAGAGCTTGTAGGTCTGCACATATTCTCCCCTTATTAGAGAGATTGCCAGGGAGGGCAGACCATTTTTATCTAGGCTTCCTCCTCCAGGACACTAACCCGGTTACCACGTAGGCAGTGGCAAAGTTCTGTGTGGCTGCAATGTCCATAAGGAAAAAATTGGCTACAGAAGTATAATACCATCTCATACCAATTATCTGGACATACCTCTAACAATCTTTGGACCATTATTTATTATCCATTTTTAATGTCAATACTTTTTAATTATATTTTAGTGTTAGTATTTTTTAATATAGTGTAAAAACTAATGTGTATTGCTAGTCTTTGACTGTAATAAATTTACTTACTTACTTACTTACTGAATAAGGGAAAAGATGCACCTTCTAGAAATATCTTAAAATACCCTTTAATTTGACCATATAATGTTTATTTGACATGTTTAAAAGCTCTCAGTGAGATGGAAGAAAGGGCCTATCAACCTAACTTTTACATGTGTTTGTGGCACTTGTACCACACATTAAAATCATTGTTCTTAAAGGCTGCATTGAAAATGAACAAATCCCATGTTTGAACTTAGTGCGTATTTAACTTTCAACTTTTTAATAGATTTAATAGATTTTTAATAGATATTTAAAGCAATTTCCTCCCATGTCCTCCTTACATTTGCATACAACTAACAGAGTGAAACCATGTAGATTTACAACTGCAGTAGACTGCTCCCAAAGTTCTATTCTAGGGCAGTCGTAACTTTGAACAGCTGTTCACATTGCAGCAACCCTGTGGTCACATGACTGGCATTCAAGTACTTGTAACCATCTCAATGCCCCGTGGTCATGTGATCATCATTCACCATTTTACAGCTGGCTCCTAACCAGTAGAATCAATGGAAAGCTAGAAAACGAAATTGCAAGTCACCGTCATGTGATATCTCACTTAATGGGCAGCTTGACTTCTTTAATGACCAGCAGAAGAAGTGATGTCCTAAGTCATTGTGGTCATATGATGTTTCACCTAACAACCATATTGTTTCGGTATGGAGATTCCAGAACCGAACTATAGTTAAATAACTACTTGTACTTTCTTAAGTCCACCATACAGTATACATTTTAAGAGCCTGCAGTAATAGTATTTTGAAAGAAGAAGCTCTAAGTTTTGGGTCTAATTCTAAGCAATGAAGATCCAAGATATCTTGTTATTATAGCATTGCACTTTGGAGAAAACGATCAGCTTCTTATTGTACTCATTTTTGGCCATCATACCCAACAAAGAACCTTTTAAATAATATTTTCTAATTGGGTAGGAATAAATGAAGAAATACATTCATTCATGTAGACCAGTGGTTCCCAAACTTGGCAACTTTAAGACTTGTGGACTTCAACTCCCAGAATTCTCCAGCCAGCAGAGCTGGCAGATCTATCTATCTATCTATCTATCTATCTATCTATCTATCTATCTATCTATCTATCTATCTATCTATCTATCTATCTATCTATCTATCTATATCTTATCTATACTTATCTACTATTCTATCTATCTATCTATCTATCTATCTATCTATCTATCTATCTATCTATCTATCTATCTATCTATCTCAAGTACTTTGGCCACCTAAGGAGAAGGAAGGACTCCCTGGAGAAGAGCCTCATGCTGGGAACGATGGAGGGCAAAAGAAGAAGGAGGGGACGGCAGAGAAGGAGGTGGCTGGATGGAGTCACCCAAGCAGTCAGTGTGAGCTTCAATGGACTCCATCCAATTCTGGGAGTTGAAGTCCACAAGTCTTAGAGTTGCCAAGTTTGGGAACCACTGATGTAGACAGGCCATTTAGGGCTTTGAACTATAACAATAACAAACAACCTGTCTTTGTTGGCAGCTCCTAATGGAATGAGCAGCAAAATAAAAAAACAAAAAGAAAGAATATGCATCATATGTACAGGCATATATAGTACACACATACACACATATACAGGTGTGACATTTACCTATACTTTGTTATTTCTTGCCTCATAGCCTTCAGGGCAAGGCTCTCTAACATTTCTTCTAGTCCTGGCGATGGGGATTCTGCTGTTCCTATACTCTGAGTAGGAGCTGTAGAGATTGGAGGAGTGCCTGATATATTTTGAGGTCGATAGTTGTCTCTCATGGGGGAGAACTGAGCATAATTATAGCTATTGTAATAGGTGCCATAATTTGAGAACCTCTCCAATCCAGCGCAAGACTTGCCATCACCTAATAATGTTGTCCTGGAGGACAGATACACTTGAAGCTGCCGGGCATGTTGGCGCACTGATATGCACAAGGTTTAGGCACTTGTTCACATTCATTAATGTCTGCTCATGGGACATGGTTCCAAAGCACAACACCATGTAACAAGGGGAAGGAGAAAAACACACATAAACAAAAAAACAGAACAGAACATGAAAACTCATCAGTCTGCGGAACACGCCGAAATGACAAATGTGATTCTAAAACCACAAAACATAGACACTTCATGCATTAATCTTCTCGCGCAACGTTCGATGAAAACCATGAGCTCACCCTAGCTAAACATGCACACTTTTACGGCAAATTAAGCGCTCTCTACATACAATGAACTAATGGAGGCCTTGCTTTCTCTTGATCTGGAATTTTTCAGTATTTTCTTAACCTTTAAATAGTCACAAGGCTTCTGCAGTGACATTCAAGTGTTCTCTGTGTAAGCTTACCTGTCCCAATGGTACTTTGAATAAAGTCTGGACCAATTTATGTTTTAAAATGTAGAATCTTTTGAATGACGATCAATTGAAATATATAAGTGTACAGCCCTTGAATCTAAAGGAAGCATGTCACTTTTGTGTTAAAGATGCTTAAATTTTATTTTGTTTATTTTCTTACTATGATTGCAAAAAAGGCCACAGAGATAAACACACAAACTTTAAAAGGAATATTAAAGTTGCACGTCAGCTTTTTCCAGGGTGGGTTTCTCGCCCGTTCCAACCGGTTCGGTTGGAATGGGGCCGCGCGGCCTCGTGCCGCGCGCGCGCACGCATGTGTACTAGCGTCTGTGCGATGCTCCAGCTGCTCCTGGAGGATCGCGCAGGCGCTGTATGCATCCTGCGCATGCGTGGAAGCGCAGAACTCGTCAAAACCGGGTAAGGAGCGCAGGCAGGCGGGTGGGCCCTTCGCCGTTCCCGAAGTTACTTACTTCCGGGTTTGCCGACCAACCGGTTCGCAGGGACCGCCGCGAACCGGTTGAAACCCATCCCTGGCTTTTTCCCAACAGAAATATGAGTGCCTGTTAGAGATAGGGACTGTTTATGGGATAGCGTCTCCTATTCCTGCTGCATTATGCCTATTTGAGGGGGGAAATGTGCCCCATGTAAATGTTTAGCCTTTGTGAATAGTTATATTTCCTGGGATTTTTCTGTGTTCATACATGAAATTAGAAGCTGATGGGCTTTTTTCCCCCACAATAAAAGTCTTAAAAGCTCAATCCTCTGGGAACTACTAATTTCAAGAAGAATGGTACCTTCAGCTTCGTAGGCAGCCACCAATAGCAGGTAATATTCACAAGAATATATTCCAATTTATTAGGGTTGTGAAAATAATCTGGATTCAAAGAACATCATGTAATTTGGAGCACAAGAGGACAACACTCCATATGAACTTATTAACCATATCCAGGTTCACATGGTCCAAATCACAATTTGCCATTTAAATTCTTATCTATAGATAGACCTAAAATTTATTCAATTCTACATTCTGACTTACCCACACAGGGTCTTCCAATTCCCTGTGTCGATAGCCTCTTGGGCACACACACCGATAACTTCCTTTTGAGTTTTCACAAATCTGGTTGTATCGGCATTGGTGAGTGCCATCTCTGCATTCATCAATATCTGATGAGAAACAACATCTTGCATTACGAATAAGAAAATATTTATTTTCTTGATGAGAATATATACTTACAGGGTTGCAAACCTTCCTCAACTGCTTTTTAAAAAAATCATACTTCAGTTTTGAAATATTTATGTGTTAGTTATAAATATTTATTTATTAATCAGATTTATATATCTGCTTATCTCATGGAAAGGGACTTTATATGTTAGTCAAATTAGTACCAGATGCCTTCTAAGGAACATGTGAATGATCTTGAATCTGCTCATTTTCACTGCTTATTCTTAAAAAGTAATGTCAGAATATTTTTCACCATCAGGAAATGAGGAATAACTTGGAAGTGAGCCGTGTTAGTCTATGGTAGCAAAATGTCAGACAACTGATAGAACTTGTTCCGATTAACACATTTTATTTAAAGGCTCTGATTTTTGTGAGCTGCAGATCATTTCACCATGCAGATCATTTCACCATTCACTTATATATATAAAAGTCACAACCCCTGGTATGCCCAAATATGGGAGGAAGCATACTGCTTCCATTCTCTGTCCATCGGCTCGTCACAAGAGACCATCCAGACAGAAAGCCCAATATTTTACTGTTGCCTTTGTTACATTTGTGTAGTATTTGTGCTGATAAATAAATAAAGGGAGACTAGTATAGATCTATTTCAAGCTATTTAGCTCTCATCAGCTAGCCACACCCTTACTGGGATTCGAACCTGGGCTATATTACATATTAGGCAGATGTGTTAACATGTGTTAGAGCCTGTGGCTTAGTGGTTAACACATCTGCCTAATATGTAATATAGCCCAGGTTCAAATCCCAGTAAGGGTATGGCTAGCTGATGAGAATAGCTGAATAGCTTGAAATAGATCTATACTAGTCTCCCTTTATTTATTTATCAGCACAAATACTACATATATATGTGTGTGTGTGTGCGCGCGTGCGCGCGGCGTGTGTATTTAGTGTCACAACCTCTGTATGCCCAAATACATACCAGGGGTTATGACACTAAATACATACCTACTTCCCTGGCTCAGCTGATAAGGAGAACCTTGTGGCTTAGTGGTTACACAGCTGCTTAATATGTAATACAGCACAGGTTCAATCCCAGTAAGGGCATGGCTAGCTGATGAGAGTTAAATAGCTATACTAGTCTCCCTTTATTTATATATATCAGCTCATGAAGGCTAAGGTCTTTTATTAAAATGTGTTAGTTGAAAAAGGTGCTAAAGAGTCTAGATTTCTTTTGTGACCATCATAGGTTCATGTAATATTCATAATTAATTTGGTAATATCAAAGATCCATGACTATCATTCACAAATTTGAGAGAAAGAGGGTAGGATAATGGAAGCAGCTAGTTCTCTCTTATACCCTGAAAATAATATGATAACTAAATGTACCAACCTATACACGTTCCATTTTCTGCTTTTGTCATTCCACTTGGACACCAGATCAATACATTTGTATCCACCTCGCGTATTCTTGCATAACTGGTCAGGTCTGCATACATTTTGTCTGCATTCATTCACATCTTTTTTTTTATAAAAAAAGCAAGATGAAATAAATAATTAAATTTCACAGTTGCCTCATTTGTCCAAAGGGCAATCTTTCTGTGGCTTCCCTGTCACCCCACTGTCTACTCCAAAGTAGAGAGAGATAGCATCTATTTTGCAAGCGGCGACAATGCTATTGGATCGAGCCAAGTTAGGAGAATAGAGATTTTCCTCTCCATTGGGAAAAAGGGAATGGAGAATCACATCAGCTGACATTCTTAATATCTGAATGGAGCAGAATAACTAGAAACTTCAAGGCTGCTAGAAGGACATTTCTCAGGGCTTCTCTGTCTAAAACGACCATTCATCACTGATCACATGTACTGCTTTGTAGGTAAACTGATATGGAGAGAAACGGAAATAGGTAGATGTACCTCATGGATTTCCCCAAATACTTATTTTATTTAAGCCATGCATATTGCAAGTCAAGGGATAATGATTAATTACATCAACCCAGTGAAAAACTATCCTTCAAAAAGCATGGAAATAAATTGCCCGAATGCTCAGAATCCACTGTGTACAAGTATATTCAGTGACTGTTAGATTTCAGGATTCATGCTGGGTAAGGTATTCACCCACAAATGAAAAGCCATTCCAGTCCCACTTTGGATTATGTCAAATTTGTACCCATGCATTTTCTGCTTTTCAGCTGATAGCCTGGATCACATCCACAGTGGAAGCTTCCAATGGTGTTGAAGCAATGGTGATGACAAGATGAGACTCTTGACATTCATTTACATCTGTTGAATAATAATAATAATAATAATAAGGACATTTTGACCTATTTCTTTGCATCCAGCTTTGTAATGCTAGAAACTACCTGGCACTTCTTCTGCAAAACCCAGAAGGAAGAAAGGATGTTTTCTAGGTTTAGTAAAGGTAAAGGTTCCCTTTGCACTATGTGTTAGTCATTCCCAACTCTAGGGCAGTGCTCATCTCCGTTTCAAAGCTGCAGAGCCAGCACTGTCCAAAAACGTCTCCGTGGTCATGTGGCTGGCATGACTAATGCCGAAGGCGCACAGAACGCTGTTACCTTCTCCCCAAAGGTGGTCCCTATTTTTCTACTTGCATTTTTAGATGCTTTTGAACTGCTAGGTTGGCAGAAGCTGGGACAAGTAACGGAGCTCACTCCATTACGAAGTGCTGGGGATTCGAACTGCTGAACTGCCGACCTTTCTGATCGACAATCTCAGTGTCTTAGCCACTGAGCCACCGCTCAGCACTTCTAGGTTTATTACATCATAAAAGGTGTACTTCGGTGTCAGGCCTGCAATATTCCTTTATATTTTGGCCTGCCACATTTTCTCTTATTTCATTATGCTGTTTATTTAGTATAGTTGATGGGAGGGGGGAATAGACAGGAGTAGAATTGTGGAATGTGTTATTGTCATTCTTTTCTAGAAGCCAAGGTCATCTTTTCTCTCCGCATTTTTACACCTGACCGAAGCAGTTGCGTGGAAGAAGAAGATTGGACCATGTGATGGATTGTGGGTGTGTGGGACAAGATCATGAACTTTTAACTGGGTGGAATTCTGATGTCATTTCCAGAATTGGGATTAACAGATGTGCTAAGATGTCTGCTTTATTAAATTGGAACTTTAAGGATCGTTTTGCCTTGGACTCTAATTTAATTCTACATGATACTTGGAATGCTGACATTAGGTTTGTCATTTTTCACTCCTCTATACCACTTGTCTATGCTGCAGGAAAACTCCTTATCCAAGGAGTCAATGCCCCCATGTCTCTGGACACACACAAGCAACAGAGTATTTGCTTCTCCATTGCCTGTATTATAGACAGATATGTCTAATCCCCAGTTTATCATCATTGTTCAAATATCCTGACTTCAAACTTCTACACCTCCCTTCAGCTTTCAGATACCATTTCCTCTAGAATGTGTACTGTAGGTTCTGTGCAGTTCTTAAAATCCATCAGAAGATGACATATGCCTATGATGGCAAACTTGTGGCACACAGAACTCTCTCTGTCGCCCCAGCCCAGCTCCACCGTGCATGTGTGAGCAATCCATCAGCCGTCTGACAGCTTGTTTACATTTTCTTCGGGCGAAGGAGATAAGATATGTTAAGTATATTATATGGAATCATAAATACCATCAACATAGAATGGAAGTTTGCTCAGAAGCTGAAATACACCAATAAGAGGAAGAGTGGGAAACAGAGAAGAAAGATAGGAAGAGAGGATAGGAGAGAGGGTAAGGGGGGAAGATGAGGAGGATAAAGAGGAGTGGAATGAAGAGAGAGGAGAGAAAGGAAGGAGAGAGGCAGAAGAAAGAGGTGTATGGAGAGCAGAAGAGCCAATAATGGGTTTTTATCTTTCTGGGCGTTGATGACAAGGGAATTGATGTAATTACTACTTAATACAATAGGATATTGGCTAGTAATAGTATACATGTGATTATATGTTATGAAAATGGAAAATAAAAAAAATATGTTTTGAAAAAATCATCTCTGAATGGAGACTAGAGTGGCCAACAGGAGCTGAGTAGATCCTGATCCCTGACCTCATCACCAACCACATCATTGTTGGAAGATGCTAGGAGATGTCCATAGCCAAAAATTTTAGTGGAAAAAGAGAAAAAATACTATATTTCTAAAAGCAATCTTAAACTGCCTCAGCCGTGGGTTGGGTGAGATAATGTTACGAGTGGTATAAAAATCAATTACTAAGCCATGTTTGTTCCCCAGGGACATAATCATGAGCCCAAAACTTTGCCTAAGTAGTGGCTAAGTACTTCTGGACAGCCGTCCCAACAGCAAATGCTTTGGAATTGAAGGCTGGAACTGTCCCACGGAATGGTGCCATGTAATGTAATGATAGTTGACCTTTCAGCTCAATGCAATTGTAAGGCGCACATTAAAAACCCGTGAACGAAATCAGAAAGTTACTAGCCTATATTATCCCTAGCTCGTCTGAATGGAAATTATTAATAATGTTGGATATTTGGAAATTATTTTTAAAAAATGATCAGAAACCACATTGTGAAAAAGCAAAATCTCAGTACGTGGTTTTTCCAATGTTTCTTACTATTCTAGGGCACCTTAAAGTATTATTTAATGAGCCTTAGGCCCTTTCATGAAGTGTTTGATGCATATTGTCATTTCCATACCTTGGCAACTCAATCCATCTGGTGTTCTTCTAAAACCAATTCCACATTGAATCACACAGCGATATGAGCCAATAACGTTCTCACAGTCTTGGCCGATCATGCATGAATGCCTCCCTAAGGCACACTCATCAATATCTGCATTAAATAGCAATACAAAGTATAATAAGTTCAAATGGTAATACAGGCTCTATTGAAGCATAGACATATCTCAATATCATCATGGGAGAAGCACAGAGGTGGTTCCTACCAGTTCGCACCTATTCGGTAGAACCGGTTCTTCAAATCTAATGAACCGGTTAGAAGAGGTTCCACCATGGACCCGGAAAGCAGCCACACCTACGAAGAGGCTCCAAATTTTTTTGAAACCCACCACTGACACACACACACCACAAACACACACACCACAAACTCAGATTCAACGGAGAGAAAGAGAAAGAAATAAAAAAGAAAAAGAAAGAAAAAGTGAGAGAGATAAAGAAAAAAGAAAAAGGGACAGAGAGACAAAAGGCAGGATAATGAGAGAGAGAGAGAGAGAGAAGAGAAGAAAGAAAGAAAGAAAGAAAGAAAGAAAGAAGAAAGAAAGAAAACACATGGCCGGCAAGCCACTCCCACCAGGTCACATGGCCGGCAAGCCACTCCCACAAAGGGCCACCCACAGAGTAGGTTCGAACAATTTTTGAAACCCACACTGGATAAAATATATACTAAGGTCCTTGGATACGATTTTCTACACTATCATGCTCATTTTATAAAACTCAGTGCCTCTGTGAAAGGTAAGGATGACTACTGCGTTTGTGTGCAATCAGAACATTGCGTGTGCTGAGTTGTCTTAACGCAAACCAAGATGCCTTTAAAAAACAAGTTTACATCCTATTCTTATGCATGCCAGGCTGTGTGTGAAGTAATTTAAGGTGGTTCTGACAAGTGTCGTCGGCATCTTCATATCCGGTCACATGGGCGGCAAGCCCCTCCCTCCGGTCACATGGGCAGCAAGCCACTCCCACAAGGAGCCACACCCACAGAGTAGGTTCGAACAATTTTTTGAAACCCACCACTGGAGAAGCAGCATCCATTTTCTCAGGAAAAGATAGTATACAGAACTTAAAAGGGCATAATAAAAAACACATTGAAGCTTATCAGCTATTGTGCCTTCTGGTCTTAAGAGAAACCATTTATTATTTTCAATCTATGGCTCCTTTATTCTCCATTGTTGTTTTCTGGGTCCCCAATTCCCTAATTAAGAGCAACCATCTACCACAAATAATGGCTGATGAGTAGAACTGGACTGGAGAAGTTATGCCGTTGCCTCACTCTGGAGAAGCGATTCCTTGGTCTCACCTAGATTTCAGGGTCCCAATTGCCTCCAAGAGATTTCAGAGAGTGAGCTTACCTTGACATGCTCTTCCATCTGCTGATATAGTAAGACCCTTGGGACAGGAGCAGTAATAGGTTCCTACAACATTGTGACTATATGGGAACATGGTTTCTGAGTATACACTCATCTTCATCTAATGAGGAGGGAAGCAGAACAATTAACAGATATCTAAGTACCTTTGGAACGAACTCCCGCAGAGATTCGGACCCTCACCTCTCTCCGGGCCTTCTGAAAAGCCGTTAAAACCTGGCTGTGTCGGCAGGCCTGGGGTCGATGAGTTCCCTTCCCCTCTCGAATCGTGTGGCTGTTGGTTGTTTTAAATGCCCTGTACTTTTTGTAGTTTTTGTGTTTTTTCCCTTCCCTCTCCTTGGGTTGTGCGCCGCCCTGATCCCGCTGGGAATAGGACAGCATATAGCAATAGCAGTTAGACTTATATACCGCTTCATAGGGCTTTCAGCCCTCTCTAAGTGGTTTACAGAGTCAGCATATCGCCCCCCAACAACAATCCGGGTCCTCATTTACCCACCTCAGAAGGATGGAAAGCTGAGTCAACCCTGAGCCGGTGAGATTTGAACTGCCGAACTGCTGAACTAGCAGTCAGCTGACGTAGCCTGCAGTGCTGCATTTAACCACTGCGCCACCTCGGCTCTAAAATGAACCTCGAACCTCGAACCTAAGAGTACAACCTGTAGCCCAACAGCTGCATTGAGTCTGCTAGAGGTTTCTTTCACAACCACAGTTTCTATTCCCCACAACAAGAAATTCCCACAATGCTAGCACCATTACAATAATAGTAAGGAAAAAACCAGAAAACAGTCACATTGGAATTCTACCCAGGTTGAAGATGCTGTTTGAACTCACTCATTACCTACCAAGTCAGAAAAGAAAAAAGCCGAGGTGGCACAGTGGTTAGAGTGCAGCACTGCAGGCTACTTCAGCTGACTGCTAGTTCTGCAGTTCGGCTGTTCAAATCTCACTGGCTCAGGATTGACTCAGCCTTCCATCCTTCTGAGGTGGGTAAAATGAGGACCCGGATTGTTGTTGGGGGTGATATGCTGACTCTATAAACCGCTTAGAAAGGCTGAAAGCCCTATGAAGCGGTATATAAGTCTAACTGCTATTGCTATTGCTAAAAGCAAACTTAAATTCAGTTTGATTTAAAAGAACATGTTATATGCTAAAGCTAGGAGCTCCACATTGTAAAAGCAAATTTTCAGAATTTCAGTTTATTACCTCAGGCATTTTGGAATTTTCCACCACTGAAAATAACCCCCTTTAAAAAAACAAATAAATAAACCCTGGAAGGACGTTTATACCAACATTACTTTACTATCTTTTTGTTTTGATAACTGAAGAGGAAAAAAACAGTCCATGAAAGAGGAAGGAGAATATAGGGTGTGCTGCAATTTTTTGCAATGGTGAGGTTTGTGGATTCTCTCACCTGAACAGTAGGGACCAGAAGAATCCAAAGAAACCCATCAGGACACTGGTTGCTATGATCTCCTGTGGAAGAAGGGAATGGCTAATCAGATTGATATAAGTTGTTACTCTTATCTTTTAGAAGACAGCCACTTCATTGTGGGTGCACCTAGGTACACCCACGTTACACCTATCCTCCGCGAGCTGCACTGGCTGCCTATCGGTCTCCGGACACTTCAAGGTGCTAGTCATTACTTATAAAGCCCTCCATGGATCGGACCTGGGTACCTGAGAGACCGCCTCCTGCCAATTACCTCCCAAAGACCGATTCGATCGCACAGGCTGGGCCTTCTCCGGGTCCCATCCTGCCAGCCAATGTCGGCTGGCAATTCCCCTGGGGAAGCCTTCTCTGTTGCTGCTCCGGCCCTCTGGATCGAGCTCCCCATGGAGATCCGGACCCTTACTACCCTCCCGGCCTTCCGTAAAGCTACTAAGTCCTGGCTGTTCCGGCAGGCCTGGGGCTGTTGAAGTATCCAGCCCCGCTTCAATTGTGAATGTTGTGTATTTTTAAATTGTTGTATTGTCCTATTTATCCCCCTTTCCCTGTTTTATTGTGAGCGCCCGGAGTCCTTCGGGAGCGGGCCATACAAAACTAATAAAACAAACAAACAAACAGATGGAAGACCTTTTTTTAAATTGCTCCTGAGGTAAGAATTCGAACTGATGGATGAAATGGCATGGAAACAGATTTTAATTACTGAAATCCTAATGATAAAACAGTTCTCTGCATTGGAGCAGATTGCAGTGAAAATGACAGGTTCTTCTTTATTAGAGGTATTTCATTAGAGCAGTGTTTCCCAAACTTTTGACATATGTGTACCCCTTCTATAATTTTCGTAACGCTGAGTACCCCTCATAAAAAACATATGCCTTAATAAAAATCAAAATATATTTATTTTTGACGCCTCACAAGACTGTCTAACACGTTAGATAACACTGCAATTCTCCGGCGTTTAAACAGCTCCGCGGCTCAACGTCAACTGTTAATGTTCCCGCAGTTTAAAAATGGCCGAACCCGAGCTGCGCGAAGGATGCGCAGAGGTTCCCGCCATAATGAGTTGCGATACGATGTACGATGGCCCCAGTTCCCATGTAAAAACTGTGATACGCGCCTATTTCTTTCCTTGTTCTGTGGGCGCAGCTAAGCACGGTGCAGTGGATATTCCCACGTGATCCCCACCATACTCCGGTGCAACGCGTACCCCCATCAAACTCTTCCCGTACCCCTGGGGTACGCATACCACACTTTGGGAAACACTGCATTAGAGGCTAAACTGCTGTCTGTCGAGGTTACCACAGCTGCATCTTACATTGCAAAATCTTTGTTGAGAAAACAGTTGGGCTAGTGGAATTTCAATTTTTTTTTCTCTATTAAGGCAGACCTTAATAGACTTGTTGTGCATCTTAGTTCAAGAAGTTTTTATTCAGAACTAAAATGTTTACCCCAAAAGTACATGATGTGTCTCTATGAATCACATTTTTTAAAAAATTAAGTCCAAAATAACATTTGTATTGACTGTAAGAAAAGAATATCACCCCCACAAACAACTGCAGGTACCAGGGCAAATGTCATGTTTACAGGAGACATTTTGTCTTCATTAGCATTGAAAAAAAGGTAACTTTCATTCTTTTGGGAAGATGCAAAAGGCTAGCATGAATTAAGGAAATTTATCCTGGCCAATGACCAATTCATATTTGGTACTCCGTGGCTCAAATGTCCCCAAAATTGCCAGGATGGATTAGGTCATAACTTCTCAAAGGATGATTGTATCTTGAAAAAACTTTATTTACAAAATAGGCAAATGGTAAGATAATAAAACTTTTATGCGTGCATGATTAGTCTCAAACATCTAAATCTGTGTGCAACCACTATAAAGGTTTTTTTTTTTAAATTTGAACTAGTCTTTATTTAGTTAAATATAATTATATTAAGCTTTAGCATATGGATTCTCATTTTACTGACAGTTTTTCCCATGTGATCTGACCTAAATTGTAAAGAAGGACAAGGAGAAAACATATTTTAAAAAATAAATAAAGTAAGGGTGCATCTACTTTCCTCAAAATTCATACCTTTTGTAATGGAAGCAGCAATTTTAAAAGTCAAAGCTTCTTCGTGTGGGCTGTATTCTGTTTTAATAGAAGAGGCTTGCAGTGTTTCAACCAGGAAAGGCATTTTCCCACGATTCTGATCGTAAGTAATGGTATGGTTCCAGGTGTATGGTAAACTGACGCCATCTATGCTAAAGAGCCGCGTGGAGTAAGCATAAAGCTGACCAGGGCCTGTTTGAATGTAGTCTTCTGTATAATCCTAAAATGAACATCACGGCTTTAAGCTGAAGAAACTTGTTCAGCATGCAAAAATTCACAATCGTTTACAATTAAAGAATTATTGCTATCTAAAACTTCAAACATACTTATGTGTTCTGACCCCCTCTCATTCCACACCAAGCCAAAGATACTTTACGGAATTTATTTACAGACAGACAGGTCCATGGCAGCAATCCAGCACAGATAAGCCTTGGCAGCAATCCAGCCTGCCAAGCTCACAATACTGTTCTCCAACATTAGTTAATGCGTTGACTTCCGCAAAAGGGGCGTGTGCACAAGCATTCCTTTTATAGTCTGGAGAGCCTAATGACCACCAGTTGAGTGCAATTATCTCCTGTAACTGTGTAATTGTTCCTTACGCCTATTAGCTCTCTGGTGCTGGGCATCTAGGAACAACTCCCTTGTCTCCTCCCCATTGATGACATCCGGATCATCCTCCCTTGTCTCTCCACACTGGTCCAAGGCTCAGGCGCCTCCTGGTGGCCAACCAACCTCTCTGCGCCCTGCTCGGAGTCGAACCCTGTCCAGGGTCCTCCACATCCTCCAGGCCGACTCATAGGGCCTCTCGCTGTCGGAGTCTGGTGGCAGCTCCAACGGTTGCTGCTGGGCCACAACACTTATGTAGTTATATGGTTTAATAAATTGGTGAAATTGATACTGATCCCAATTACTTGTTTTCCAGAGGAATGACATCAGTGTTTTATTCTCAGTGCAGAAATTAATGGGAAAAGCCAAAGTTCCTTGTTTACCCCTGACTAGAAATGTACTTTAAGGCACTAGGCTAAAAATTGGGGTCGGGGTGGAACTGTGGGTTTTATCCCTTCCTTGGGCACAAAGCCATCTGGGTGACCTTGGGCAAGTCACCTCTCTCCTTCTGTGGAAGCAGGCAAGGGCAAAACACTTCTGGGGAAAAAATAACATGCCAAGAAAATTGCAGGGACTAATCTAGATAGCCACCACATTTGTCTACATATTTAAAAATATCCAGATTTCTTGTTACTAATTGTCCTGCAGTGGAACATTGATAAAATCAGAGGTGGGTTCCTACCAGTTCGCACCTATTCGGTAGAACCGGTTCATCAAATCTACCAACCGGTTAGAAGAGGTTCCACCAGTGGACCCGGAAAGCAGGCCACACCTACAGAAGAGGTTCCAAAATTTTTGAAACCCACCACTGACACACACACACACACACACAGACTCACACAGAGAGAGAAAGAAAGAGAAAGAAAGGAAGAAAGAAATAAAGAAAAAAAAGAAAAAAAAAAAAAGTGGAGAGAGATGAAAGAAAAAAGGAAAAAGGGACAGAGAGAAAAAAGGAAGGAGAGAAGAGAGAGAAGAGAGAGAGAACACATGGCTGGCAAGCCACTCCCACCAGGTCACATGACCGGCAAGCCCCCCCCCCCCACAAAGGAGGCCACACCCACAGAGTAGGTTCAAAATTTTTTGAAACCCACCACTGGATAAAATATATACTAAGGTACACTGGAAAGAAATTCAGCATTACTTGTGGGAAATCAATAAGCAGAAGATGAATATTTTATTTAAAAAAAGAAAGAACACTATCTGGTGCTTTTACATCCAAACCTGAAAACAATTCTCAAATTTATTTATCCTTTCACAGTAGTCAGTACCCCAACAATATAATATGACACCAGTGATTTATTTATTCCCAGGGGTTAACTTTTGTTGGGACGGTAATAAGTTCTTTGTGCTAGACTATTAAACCACATTTCCCAGAAGGCAGAAATGTTCTTGGTCATATGAAGAGTAAGATACCTCCCTCTGCTGGAAATAAAGAAGTAAGGTAATTAAAAAAAATTAAGAGCAGAACTTGGAAGAAACCTGAAGAAGGAAAATGGCAATTAAAATGGTTTTTATCATCCAGCCAGCAACTTCTGATTAATGTAGGCTCTCTGCAAAGCTAAAAGACTCAAATAATTGAAGTAGATGAACATTTGATTCAGGAGGTTTCTATTTCTGTAGAAATAGGCACACTGCTCAGGGAGAAATATTGTACTAGATATTGTACTAGATATATTAGAAACCCACAAACTCATTCGATTTCATTTCTGGTTTTTGAGACTTTATAACACTTCTGTACAAATTACAGAAGTGTAATTCAGGCTGTGTTCATGATTTTTAGAATGCATACATCACTGTTTTTCATTACAATTTCTTGAATGTTTTCTTTTTAAATAATTGTGTGTTCAGTGTGATCTACAGAACTGGATAATTTATCAACACTCAATGTTTGGGTTTTAATATTTAAAGTTAAAAACAAGCCACAATAATACAATTGCATAGAGAGAAGGTTTTTTACATTGCCAAAAAAAGCCCCTAGGAATGACTACTGAACTCTCTTGCACACCAGAATTAGGAAGCGGATGTCACCCTTTATCAGTAAATAAGAAACAAATAGATGTTACAGGATTATAGAGACTCAATGGCTGCTAGACAAAGCATCTGCTAAATAGAAGCACCAATGAAAGCATATCTTTACAATGGAAGCAATCCACCATATAAAAGCGTGTTTATTATGAATTTATTCATTAAATATTGTTCATTAAATGCGTGATTTGGTATTTCTAAGCACAATATTTTTTGCCTGATCAGTCTTTGGATAATGCATTCTAATACATTTTAGACAATTATCTTCATGGGAATGTTTCATCATACTACATCTTTGGCAAGTTTCAGAAGTCCTAAAGAAGCCAAAAATTCTCATTCTCTCTCTCTCTCTCTCTCTCTCTCTCTCTCTCTCTCTGTCTCTGCGCGCGCATGCACACACACACACACACACACACACACACACTGTTTCCCTGAAAATAAGACCTCTCCAGATAATAAGCCCAATCGGGCTATTGAGCTCATGCGCTAAAATAAACCCTCCCCGAAAATATTGCAATACAGCAACAGCATGAGTGATCACACTCGCTGTTTCCTGCACCTCAACATAATAATATCTCCCCGAAAAAAGGCCAAGTGCTTGTTTCGGGAGTCAAAAAAATAAGACCTTTTCTTATTTTCGGGGAAACACAATGTTTGTGTCAGAGGTGGGTTCCTACCGGTTCGCACTGGTTCGATAGAACCTGTTCGTCAAATCTACCGAACCGGTTAGAAGAGGTTTCACCAGTGGATCCGGAAAGCAGGCCACCCTACAGAAGAGGTTCCAAAAAATTTTGAAACCCACCACTGGTGCGTGTGTGTGTGCGTGCGCGCACACACACACTTTAACACGACATATAGTTGGCTATGGTTGAAATCTGTATATAGCAAGGAATGTCTTAATAATTTATACCTATTATTGCAGTAATGTCTTGACTTACTTTTACATTAACATCAGCTGTTGATTGTAGCGGTAGTATGTGGCCACTGATGACAACATCCAAGAGTAAATAACCATCTGAATCCAAACCACGGGCAACAGTCATCCGTACTAGCTCCCCTATGGATTTCAACATAGTTCTGATGATGAATGATGTGAGCACGGGGTATGTTTTCATAAGACACCTTACGTGTGAATGAATTGACATAGACCATTTAGTCTGAAACTAAATGGCTGTAAAAATGCATTTCTTGAAATATATATGTGCTAATGATTACAGAAAGGCTTCAACCCAAAAATACCAAAATCATATTTATTAAAGATTTTTAAAAAAATTAGAGGCAGCTATTAATGTCTTTCCGCCTCCGTTGCCAATTTGCACCAATCTAATAATTTCCATTGTATTCAAATTGTTTCATACTTTTCATACTAGTTTGTGGATTCTTTTTTAAAACCATGATTGAAAGTTGCACACATTTTGTTGTACATATAAACATGCATATTTTAAAACATGCTTTTTTTTTAAATGTACCGATTTTTATACATTTGTGTTTTGGAAAGTATAAAGGAGCATTTGGCTATCAAGGTGTTATTGCCCTTGGGTTCATTCTGTAAGTTCACTTCTTCCTAGAATCATATGCAAATTAATTGTCAACACTTCTAGAAGAAACATTTTGGATCTTGCAAAAGAAACATCTGTGTCCTATTTTTACTAACCAGTAGCAAATTCTACTTGTGTTTCCCGCTTGAAAACTGCACTCGTGAGTGAAAAGCCATTCACAGCTTCTCCAATTTCCTTGGCGGTTATCCAATAAATAGGACTCAGATAGAAACCAGCACTCTCATTACAGACCTTTAGGAGGAATAGCATTATGGTAAACATAGCATCTTGATATTTGTAATTTTTGGAAAATATTTCCGTTAATTACTTCCTAGAAACAACTGCCTCTTAATCACTTCCTAGAATCAATTTACAAAACTTGAAGATCATGAATTTTTTTTCTTTGTTCAGGACTGCCATAAATAATTATGAAAGGATAGAATAAATCAACATTACAAAGAATATATTGATATAAGCACAAGGATCTCAATGTGTTTGCCTGCTTTCTGGTTTTCCCATACTGCTATCGAATGTCCTGGTGGCCTTCTACACAGGCAGAATGCCATTTGAAACCCACACAGGCCCTCAAGAGTCTGAACTAATTTTGCGCTGTGCCATTTTCCTAAACGCTTCTATGCTCCTGGAAAAAAATAATGTGCTCTGTACTTATGAAATCCTGATAATATCCAGAGTTGTAGCCATGATAAACATAGACCTTTCGTGTTGATTTATAATATTAAAACTAAGACAAATGGTGCAAATCTGATATATCTAAATAAAATCTTTAATGCACAAAAGGAACAGCTGTACCGAGATTCCAAGGGATATTTGTAATTTTGGCTTCTACACTTGTAATATCCTCATCTGGACCATCTATTACAGTAGCATTCAGGACAGCAATTCCAAACTCAACATCATTAATATGTCCAATGACGCTTCCTCTAGCTTGTGAGGGTCCACCTGCGGGGGGGGGAAAGGAAAGGAAAGCCAAAGGAAGCAGTTTTATCCAAAATACACAACCAAATTCTAGAATTCATTTTCTGATGATGGTTCTACAAGGAAGAAAAACTAGACAAATTCACAGAGAGAATTGCTATCGTTGGTCAAGAAAATAAAGCCAAGAAGCATACGATTCTTAGTGGCTTGATGTCGTGACCCGACAAATGCACTCACAACAAAAGCGCGCCGACAAAAGCGCGCCGAGAAACCGCGATGTCATACACGCAACCACAACAACGCGCCGACAAAACCGCGCCCACAAAGCGCGATTTCAGTTAAGGTAAGGGTTAGGTTCAGGGTTAGGTTTACGGTTAGGTTCAGGGTTAGGTTTAGGGTTAGGATTAGGGTTAGGTTTAGAACTCGCGGTTATTACTTGTTTGTTGAAGGCACACTTTTGTCGGCGCGCTGTTGTCGGCGCGCTTCTGCGCTCATTCGTTGGCGCGATTTAGAACTCACGGTTTTCTCACCGCGGTTTCGTCGGCGTGCTTTTGTCGAGTGTGCATTTGTCGGTGAACCGCTTGATGTTATCGCAGTGTTTCTAAAACTTGGAGACTTTAAGATCTGTGGACTTCAACTCCAAGAATTCCCCAGCTAGCTTGAGGTTGATAATACTGTATTAGTTCATTTATGGATTTCCCATTGATATCACAAATGCTGGATTAGAGAACCATTTTTTTTTAACTGTACGTATCTTACATTTGGTAATATGCCTGTCTGGGAAATCTCTTACACTCAAATCATATATGGGTTTGGGTGTCAAGTGCTGGTGTGAGCCCACAGTGCTCTCCTTGTTAAGGAACCATAAATTAAATTGCACATCTATCAGGCTTAATCATTCTACCGGATCAGGTGCCTCTGGAGGGATATCATTTTACAAGCTGCAAAGTCTTGTAGGTGAAAAATGATTCTTGTTTAACGCTGCTTGCTAGTTCCAACATAACAAAATGTGGCAGGAAGGAAAATGGAGTAAGCTCCTAAAGGAATTCAGACAGGGTTTATGCCATTATTTGAGTAGGAAATTAGCCAAATCACCAGAGTATATTAATCATTCTGACAAGTGAAACCACTTTGTGTTCTTCTGCTGAATTTTGAGGGGAAACATTCCAAGTATTGGCCACAAAAGAGACATCTCTGTTTTTCTCAAACCTCATCAGATTTCTGTAAATGTGTGTTTACAAATTTACAAGTTTCAAGAAACATCTTCACTTGGATTACGCAGCATATTTAAATAACTTTCTAACATTTTAAAAAAAACTTTCTGTATGGCTCTAATAAAAAAGAAATAATAAGTAACCTTTAGATTAATTTGCAAAATTTTGCCAGGAAGTTTGAATAGTTTCCAAATTCTTCTTTGAGTTTAGCTGAACATATTCACCTCAAAAAAATAGTCTCTTAGTAAAGCAAAGGATAGCAGATCTGCAGAGAGGGAACTAATTCTAAGATTCAGTATATCTCTGCTAGATTTATGAAAATAGAATATGTTAGTCCAAGTGCTATAATACCAGAAAATATCAAAGATCTGCTGCAGTATTAGAAGTCGTGCTGTACCGTGGCACGACAAAACCGTGCTCGACTAAAGCGCGCCCGATTAAATCGCGTCGCTGACGTCATCAACAGGGCGACAACAGCGAGCGCGGAGAAAGAAGGGCGCTTTAATAGTGCTTTAAAAGCAAGCCGATTCAAGTTAAGGTAAGGGTTAGGTTTAGGGTTAGGTTTAGGGTTAGGTTAGGGTTAGGGTTAGGTTAGGGTTAGGTTAAGGGTTTAGGATTAGGTTTAGGGTTTTAGGGTTAGGTTAGGGTTAGGTTTAGGGTTAGGTTAAGGGTTAGGTTTAGGTTAGGTTAGGATTAGGTTAGGGGGGGTTAGGTTTAGGTTTAGGGGTTAATTTTAGGTTTAGCATTTATAGCATGCTTCTGTCTCCGTGCTGTTGTCGCCCTGTGATGACGTCAGCTACGCGGTTTCATCGAGCGCGCTTTAGTCAAACGCGGTTTTGTGGTGGAACCGTGCTTATGTCCCTTCTGTTCAGAAGCTTAGTAAATATCTGAGTAAATCTACCCACTGAGTCAGTAACATAATACAGGAATTCCTCCTTTAGTTGCCATAATCAGGATTAGCAACTTGGTTGAAAATCAAATGCAAAGTTTATAAATGTGTGTATTGGTCACAAAAGGTCGAACAAGATGATGTACTGTATTCCCGTTTCAACTCTAGTACTATAAACAAGTATCCTTTTCACATCTACTAGTATTTAATTCACAATTTGGGGGGATTTTTTGTGTTGTGCTGAAATATATATTAAATAAGGCTCACAGGAATGTAATTCTGTATTCTCCCAGGGGTAATCACATATATTTGCCAATTTGGTGTTTGCGGCAATTCTGTAGAACATAAGTGAGAGGAGAGACTAAATTGTGCATTGAAATAAATAAGTTTGTGTTTGGGACATCAGGTTTTATATATGAAACACATCTGCAAAACTCTTCCTTCTGTTTGGCTTTGCCCTGACAGCCTTATATGAATCTTTATCTTTTTATCTTATTTTTCTATTTTTAAGAATCGTTAAGGTGACAATGGTTCAACATGTTGGCAGTTTTGACAAAACTTAATGCTTTCTACCCTATTTGTCTTCAGGTAAAGGACCTTTTATAGTCCCTGGCTATGAACTTTTCTAGCTATTCTCATTCCCTTTTTACATTCTCATTTGAACATCAAATTCAAGATAAATATGGTTGATGCTGTACCTCTCTATTCTTTCTTCCCTCTGCAACTAAAGAGGAACAGGCTGGAGTGTCTTCCAATCTGTATTAATGTGCAAGATGATTTTTTTTTTTTGGTAGAAAACATTACAAGAAAATAATGGAAATAAACAATACAATTGCACCAGCTCTGCACTATTTAGCATCTAATTCAGTTCTTAAGGACCTGAATAGCAACGGATTTTACATTACAAATCTCAACATATGTACCATTGTATCATTATAATAGTGCTGAATGTATTCAGTGAATAGACAGGATCAGCATCCATTACATAATGTCTTCAATAAATACAAAGATTGGACCAGTAACATCCTTAAGTTATCATTTGACTTAGAAGAAAATTTACATTTCCTCTTAAAGCTGCTGCAATTCCAGTAATCATTAACCTCTCCACCTCATGCTATTTAAATGCAAGAATCAAGGACTCATCAAAGCAGATTAGGACTCAGAATATAATTTCTCCATGTATAGCAACCTGTTGTGGCCCAGCAGGAGCTGTTGGAGCCTGCCACCAGACTCCGACAGCGAGGGGCCCTATGAGTCGGCTCTGGAGGATGTGGAGGACCCTGGACAGGGTCTGACTCCGAGCAGGGCGTAGAGAGGCTGGTTGGCCACCAGGAGGTCGCCTGAGCCTTGGAGCAGTGGGGAGGAGACAAGGGAGTGTGATCCGGGACATCAGCAGTGGGGAGGAGCCAAGGGAATTGTTCCTAGATGCCCTGCACCGGAGAGCTAATAGGCGTAAGGAACCGTTACGCAGTTACAGGAGGTAATTGCACTCAGCTGGTGGTAATTAGGCTCCTCTCCAGACTATAAAAGGACTGCTTGTGCAAATGCCCCTTTTGCAGAAGTCAACGCAAGAACTAATGTTGGAGAACAGAATTGTGAGCTTGGCAGGCTGGATTGCTGCCACGGCTTATCTGTGCTGGTTTGCTGCCAAGGACCTACCTATCTGTGAATAAATTCCGTAAAGTATCTTTGACTCGGAAGTGTGTTGGTGTGGGACGAGGGGGGTCAGAACAGTAACCAATAATGAGTTGTGAAGTTGCCATAACATAAAGTGCTTCTTCTTCCCTCCAGCATTTGAGACATAAACTTAGGTGTGCATAGGTCCCTGGACAAGCCTGAATGTTACATCTGGATATTTGAGTCCCATCTCCAGGACAAGGACGTCCATTGTTAGAGGACAGGTGGATTGCTGCAAACCGTGATCGGGTTTTTTCCCCTGCTCCACAAGATGCTGAGCATGCGCTCCAAGGCGTGCCACGCGCCCCAGTTTCCATCCACTGCAAACCGATACATAAGCGAAATAAAATAAAAAAAAATTAACAATGTTTCATTAATGCTTCTCAAGAGTTTGGAGTTTTTTTTTCCAATGACAAATGCAACTATTATATAATTATTATGAATAATATATATTAATAATTATAATAAATATGAAAGCATTACTATTACTGCTAATTTATTTATTTATTTATTTATTTATAAATTTATTATGCTGCCCAATCCCGAAGGACCTCGGGCAGCTTACAAAAAGAGAAAAGAAAGAAAGAAAGAAAAGAAAGAAAGAAGGTAGTGTGTAAAATCACAACACCACATCCATTCATTCTAATCGGGGCTGGACTTCAACCAGTGAGGTCAACAGCCCCAGGCTGCCGGAACAGCAGGTTTTTACAGCATAAATGCTGCATAATCATGCATAAATGAATGAAAGGGCTATCAATAGCTAAAAGGTAGATGAATGGAGATCAAATGAAATCTAGGATTGAAATAGAGCAGGCTAGAACAAGGAATAGAAGCAAGAATAGGAAAGGAAGGAAATGGGGGGATGGAAGAGAAGATTCCTCGCTGACATTACAGTTCAGGAACTTTACTCACAATCTTAATATCTATTCCAGAACACACTAAAATTGCCATGCACATTCAGACATCTATTTTGTGTAGTAAAATAGTAATAAGAAGATTCAGGATGGATGTTTGCAAGTTAAGAAACAGGTACAGCAAGTCAGCCTCTTCAAAAGTGGTGTTGGTCTCATCCATCACCATGAATGGATTTTATACATCCCCTTATTTTTTTCCCCTCAATCAGGGTCTGGGATGCAAATGCCTTCGTGTTATATAAGCAAAAATACTCCTTGCAAAGGGGGATTAGTGTCTGTTCCTCTTTGCAGCATTATTTTTGGTTGGAAACAGAGCTATTACTCTAGTAATATGTAGATTGGCTACAAAAGCAGTAACAACCAATAGCTCATTCACAGGTATCCAGATTTCAAATCCATCAGAATTTGTGAAGAATTTTTATCCCTATGAACGTGGCAGGGTCTTATGAGATGGATCTTCAGTTCTGGTATGTTTCTATTGTTATTGTTAGAAACAACCTCATTGTTTTGCAGGCATCCAGAATATTGTATTTCCTACCTGATTGTCTGTCTCAACCAGAGGTGGGTTCCTACCAATTCACACCTATTTGGTAGAACCGGTTCGTCAAATCTACCGAACCGGTTAGAAGAGGTTCCACCATGGACCCAGAAAGCAGGCCACACCTACAGAAGGTTCCAAAAAAAATTGAAACCCACCACTCACTCACACACACATACACACACACAGAGAGAGAGGGGGGGGGGGGGGAGGGAGGGAGAGAGAGAGAGGGAAGAAAGAGAAAGAAAGAAAAAATAAATAAAAAAAAAAGAGAAGGAAAAAGTGAGAAAGAGATGAAAGAAAAAAGTAAAAGGGACAGAGAGAAAAAAGGAAGGAGAGAGAGGGAAAGAGAAAGAAAGGAAAAAAAGAATAAAAAAGAAAAAAAGAAGGAAAAAGTGAGAAAGATGAAAGAAAAAAGTAAAAAGGGACAGAGAGAAAAAAAGGAAGAGAGAGAGAGAGAGGAGAGAGAGGAGAGAGAGGAGGAGAGAGAGAACGAGACACATGGCTGGCAAGCCACTCCCACCAGGTCACATGGCCAGCAAGCCACTCCCACAAAGGAGGCCACACCCACAGAGTAGGTTCGAAAAATTTTTTGAAACCCACCACTGGTCTCAACCTAACTCACCCGGACAGAGCTCAGGATGACACCTCTGAGTCTGTGTATCAGCCCCTGCGCAGGCTCTTCCTCCATTAAGTGGGTGAGGATTGTCACAAGTCCGATATCTTCTCATTTGGCCACCGTTACATGTTTGACTGCAAGTCCCCCAGTTGCTCCATGGGCTCCAGTTCCCATGTCCTTTGGAAACGGGATATTTTTCAAATGAAAGGCACAGGAATTAATAACAATAAGAAGAATGTAACAGTTGTAAGTTTATTGTCAGCCTATTGTTAAATAAAGAGAAGGGAACACTTTTGGAAATAACTATATGGAAATCACTCCTCTGCCCTCCTACCTGGAATGCAGGGGTGGGTTTCTCGCCCCGTTCCAACCAGTTCGGTTGGAACGGGGCGTGCGGCGTCCTCGTTTACACGCGCGGTGCACGGATGCGTACTAGCGTCTGTGCGATGCTCCAGCTGCTCCTGGAGGATCGTGCAGGCGCTGTATGCGTCCCGCGCATGCGTGAAAGCGCAGAACTCGTCAAAACCGGGTAAGAAACGTGGGCGGGCGGATGGGCCCTTCGCCGTTCCCGGAAGTTACTTACTTCCAGGTTCGCCGACCAACCGGTTCGCAGGGACCGCCGCGAACCGGTTGAGACCCACCCCTGGTGGAATGTAACATTATAGCTCTCCCGGGCAAGACTCCAGTCCAGGTTTTAATCACCTACAAGATGAAATATTTCTCAGTATACATCAAACTGGCCCTGTGCACTTACTGGGACAGAGGTCAGTGTTGCAGAAGTCAACTGGAGATTGTTCCCTTCACATCTGAGTCCACCGTTCTCTGGGGGTGGGTCTGAGCAATATCTTGTTCTCTGTTGGTACCACCTCCACAGGATATAGTGCAGGCACTCCAGCTGGACCAGGAAGTCCATTTTCCATTACTAGTCAAATGAAAAGAGGTATCCTTTACATACACCGACACAAACATTCAAATCAGAAATAGCAAATGTCATTGCGGTGCAAATTCTGCGTAACTAATCTGATGCCTAAGAAAACTACACATTAGAGCAGTTGATTAAGGAGCCAGTGCCGTATTGCAGACTAACTCATTGCTCACTGCCAGGAGTTCACTTCTCACTGACGCAAGGTTGACTAAGCCGTCCATCCTTCTGAGGTTGGTAAAATGTTTGGAAGCTTGGAAGTTTATTGACATTTGTATGCCGCCCACTCCCTAGGGACTCTGGGCGGCTTACAGACAAACAAGGGAATATGTAAAAATTAAAATAGAAATTAAAATAGAAATACAATTGTTTAAAATTACACAACATACATACTACTTAAAGTGGGGCTGGATGCTAATCAACAGCCCCAGGCCTGCCAAACAGCCAGGTCTTGGTAGCTTTACGGAAGGCCGGAAGAGTAGTGAGGGTCCGGATCTCCGGAGAGATCATTCCATAGGGCCGGGGCAGCAACAGAGAAGGCTCTCCCCCTGGGGGGTCGCCAGACGACATTGACCGGCCATGGCACCGGAGGAGGCCCAATCTGTGTGATCTTATCGGTCTTTGGGAGGTGAATGGCAGGAGGGGTCTCTCAGGTAGCCAGGTCCCAAACCATGTAGGGCTTTAAATGTGGACCCAGATTGTGGGGGCAATATGCTGGCTCCATAAACCACTTTTGTAAAGCACTATAAAGCAGTATCTAAGTCTACACACTATTGCTATTAAGTTCCAAGCCTATTTAAGAATATGAATATTCTCTATATGAGGAAGACTCACCGTCCTTCATCTTACAAAATCAAACTTTGCATTTGTCATAGACCAGCTGCTATACTTTGGCTGGCTTCCTCATCTATAAGCTCAATGCTAATTGAGAGCCGAGTACTGCTATTAAAAATATGGAGGAGATAAATTAAAACTCTCTTTGTTCAGTAATTTGTTACCTGAGCACATCCCCAGAGGTTTATTTAAAGAGCTTACATGTTAAATTTTCCCTTTCCTTCCCTTCGTTCATAAATTCAATTTAGCCAAACTTCCCTTCATTTCTGTCTCACCCTATATTCGGTGGTGGGCTTCAAAATTTTTAGAACCTCTTCTGTAGGTGTAGCCTACTTTGTGGGAGTGGCTTGCCGACATGTGACTGGGTGGGCATGGGCAACTTGTAAAATGTGGTGAAACTCACTTAACAACGCTCTTGCTTAGCAACCAAAATGTTGGCTCAGAAACTCTGGCATTTGAAGCACGCAAGTTTAAAGATGTCAAGTTACAACCCTCACCCCTAACCCTTTAGAAAAAACCACCAGGGGTGTTCAAACTTGACAGCTTTAAGACTTGTGGACTTCAACTCCCAGAATTCCTCCTCTCTCTTCATCTTGATGATGTGCAGACGGGCAGGGGGAGGGAGCTGGAACTGGTTCTAAATGGCACTGTAGATTTGGAACCTCTTCTATAGAAAGATTAGAACTGGCAGGAACCCACCCTGCTGTATTTAGAACACTACATTTAAATGAGAGCTGGTTTAGTGTAGTGGTTAAAGCATCTGGCTAAAAACTGGAAGATCATGAATTCTAGTTCCACCTTAAGTACAAAGCCATCTGGGTGACTTTGGTCTAATAGTGTCTTTCCCTCTCTCCTAGGAAGGAAGCCATGGCAAACTGCTTCCCAAAAGTCCTGCGAGAATCGGATCCAATTGTACAGAATGGAGGGCGGGGGAATAAGTACTTTCTATAAACTAAGATGTAAAACAAAATCTATTTATAACTTACCTGGCAATTTCTCTCATTGCAAACCTGCATCTGTACATCAGGCCCTCACAGGAAGAACCATCAAATGATGGGGAGGATTATTGCACAGCCTTATTCTGTTCTGAGTACCTTTGCCACATGTCTCGCTACAAGGGCCCCATGATAACCAGGAACTCCAGGCACCATTAACTAGAAGCAAAGAAAGTTAGTTCAAAAAGAAACTGTAAAAAGGAGAATGTTAGGAATATAATCTAACGGTTGGGTTGGCAATATATAAATCATGTAACAATGCTATACTGTTTCTTTAAATCATACTGTAAAATGTGATTGGTTGCTGTTTTCCTCAATCGGCCATAAGAGGGAGCCAGAACGATGTTAGCTTGCTCTCTGTTTGTTAGATGCTGGGCTGATCTGATCTGAGTGTTTTTTGGAAGCTGGCTGTTAGAAAGTGCCGTGAGCTATTGTAAGTTTTGCAACTGCTAGCAAACTTTGAGTACCAGACTGTTTGTATGATTATGGACTGTTCTTAGGATTATCCCTTAACTGAAAGACATTGATGATGGCTGTCTTATCCATGTATGACTTGGATGTTTGATGGACTCTGATACCTCTATTTCCACGAAGTACAAGCCTATTTAAACTGCAGTGTCTCTGTATGCTGGTTTGTGTGTTCTCCAACACAACTCTCACAACCTTCTCTGAACGCACTCGCTCCCAACGGGGAGCTACCTAACAGAGAAGAAAAATAAAAATGGGAATGGTGATAGTGATATGTGTGAACGCCATTTGCACAATGGATTTTTTTTTTTTTTTGGTCCTCTGATTCTCTCCAGAAGCCTATCGAGGATTCCAAGAAATTTGGAACATATTTGAAGAAGAAAACTGCCTAAACTTAAACAAGGGCATTTTGAGCTACCACTCCTGATGCAGGAGGGGGTGCACAGGTAAACCCACCAGTGGTTGACCAGGTTAGGTGATTCTAACAGACTAAATATTATAACCTTTAATACGCTTAATACCAAAATCACAGCTTTTGGGTTACTGGCTGAAACTTCCTTTTTCTCTCCTATTACAAATATTAAGGGAACATAACGCAAGCTTTGCACAAGAGTGGAACAGGAAGTATGATGGGTGTAAGAACAACCAAAAATAATCATGACAGCATCTTGCGTGCTTTATGTCAGCAATATTTTAACATTCAATCAGCGATATTTTAGCAATATTCCTGTCTGCTGCTTCATGAGTAATCAGATTCACTATTGTAACTCGGAACTTTCTGAAGAACCTCGCACTTGTAATTTTCCCAAAAATGTATTTTACTGACCTCAGCAGGGGTCTTGACCCTAAAATGTATCCGCCTATTGTAACGCCTCCTGATTTGTAATGTTTAATTAAAAAGTATAAAATCTCTGCCAGGGGATAGCCCCGGCAGTTCAGTCTTGGTGTCAATCACACTGAACTCTGGACGCGTCCAATAAACCTGTCTTCTCTCGGAACCTTTGTGGTCTTGACTCCTAGTCTTTCGTAAGTAGATTGCAAACCTCATATCTGCTGCAACACTCCTATTATTTCTCGTACAATGTAAGAGGGAATCATAGGAAAAAATATAAAGGCAGACATGATTTTTTTTTATGACCACAAACTTTGGATCTAACCATTTTACTTTTGCTTTTCTAAGAGGAAGTTTTTAATTTTATAAACATATTAACTCCATTCAGCAGACGTTTTCAGAACAGAGATGCTCGTGGCAGTTTACAATCGAGTATCTAAAAAATTTAAATTAGGAACAGCAATCCAAAATGAATCTCAAAGCAGATTATGGAAACGTTGTAGTAGAGTAAAATCTCCTTGAAATCTTAATTTTCTCCTTCTTAAAACCACTTCCAGAAGGGAGGAAAGAGGAAGAGAGAGGATAGGAAGGGAAAGAGGAAGAGCAGGAGCAAAGGAGAGGTAAGGGAAGAAGGAAGGGGAAGGGAGGAGGAAGGAAGAAAGTAGAGAAGGGAGAGAGGGTGGAAAGAAAGAGATAAGGAGAGGAGGATGGAAAGGAGAGAAAGAGGAGGAAAAAGGGCAGGAAGGGAAAGAAGAGCAGGAGTAGGAGAAAGGTACAGGAAGGAAGGGGAAGGAGAGGAGGAAGGAAGAAAGTAGAGAAGGGGGGAGGGAGAAAAGAAAGGGAAAATAAGGTGGTGTTACAACAGGAGGAAGGGATGGTAAACAAAGCAACCCAAACTGTATATATGACCTATTAAATGAAATAATAAATGTATAAGAATGATAAATGTTAAAACACCTGTAACCAAACGACATGCTGTATGTGATGATGCGTTTTTTGTGTTTTTTTTTTTTTTTTCATTGTTGTGTGTATGTGTTGTTATGTAATAAAAATAAAAAAATTTTTAAAAACCACTTCCAGTGTTTACTTTGGATACAACAAGTAGATATGTATAAAATGATTCATTGACGGGGGAAAAAAATCACATCTCAGAAAGAAAAGGAAACTTATGCCAAGCACACCATTTCTCACCTGGGCAGGGTCGTATGTTGCACACCGTTGATTCTACTGCATTGCCTTCACAAGGTCTTCCTCTGTGTTGAGCTGGAGGGTTGCTGCAACTTCTGGTTCTGGTTTGTTGCCCTGCCCACAGGTTTTAGAGCATTCTTCCCAGGTCCCCCAGTCTGACCAGCTTCCATCCACTAAATAGCATTCACAATTTATTTGCAGTTACTCATATGCACTGAAACGATTGATAGCTTCATAATTACAATAATAAAAGATTCAACGGACTGGTGGGTAGAGATTAAATAGCAACATTGGCCATTTTTTTCAGTATACCCTTTGTACGCCCTCTTGATCAAATCAAAGAAACTAAACAGAGTTGCGATTGCCAAGTTTGTGAATTTGGAAGAAAGTTTCAAGGACACAAGTGGAATTTCATTTAAATAACATTGGCATTGTTGTGGCCTAGCAGGAGCCATTGGAGCTGCCACCAGACTCAGACAGTGAGGGGCCCAATGAGTCAGCTCTGAAGGATGTGGAGGACCCTGGACAGGGTTCTGACTCCGAGCAGGGCGCAGAGAGGCTGGTTGGCCACCAGGAGGTGCCTAAGCCTTGGGCCAGTGGGGAGGAGACAAGGGAGTGTGATCCGGATGTCAGCAGTGGAGAGGAGCCAAGGGAGTTGTTCCTGGATGCCCGGCACCAGAGAGCTAATAGGCATAAGGAACAGTTGCATAGTTACAGGAGGTAATTGCACTCAGCTGGTGGTAATTAGGCTCCTCTCAAGACTATAAAAGGAATGCTTGTGCACACACCCCTTTTGCAGAAGTCAACACATTTACAAAAGTTGGAGAACTGTGGTGTTAGCTTGGCAGGCTGGATTGCTGCCAAGACTTGTCTGTCTGTGAATAATTCCGTAAAGTATCTTGGGCTCGGAATGCTTTGGTGTGGGGCGAGGGGGGTCAGAACAGGCATCAAGAATGAAGCTAAGAGATAACACAATTATTCGAGTAATAAAGAAATAATTGCGCTGAATCACGGTAGAAGTATCTCCTAAGCATTTATGGTGTCAGTTTCAGATTTATAAGATAATCAATGTGAATAAACAAAAGAGCATTTACCTGGACACAATTTGCTCTGACAGATGCGTATTTCATAGTCAGGCTCCATACAGTTTCGTCCACCATTAGCAGGAAAGGGATTGTTGCATAGACGAATCCTCTTTTGGACACCTGGGCCACATGTTACACTACATGGTTGCCAATCAAGCCATTGAGAGAACCCACCATGCACTGCAATGGAACAAATTGCATTAATTTAGTCAATACTCATTTTAGAGCCTATACACTCTTTATTGACTTCAGTCTTTAAAAAAAACCAAGAGGTTGACCTGTAGACTAATGGTCTACAACAATTTTGTTATGACTTATGACAATATTGAATAAAGACTTGGCTGGAAGTGATTCAGAAGAATTAGCAATTGTTGTTCTTGGCTTCTGAGAAATCAGAAAAACTCCCCTTTTCACGATCCTATCGCAACTAAAAATGGCCTATAGGCTTGCCTCCAATCTCTGGAGATATTATTCTATGTACATAATTAAAATAGTCGAACTAATGGATGGATTAAAGTATGCCTCCTAACTTCCTTTCATTGATGTTTTGAAAAGGCTGATAAGATAGGAAGGAAGTTAAAAACAAATGGTCATAAATAATACTGTATCTATCTATCTATCATCTATCTATCTATCTATCTATCTATCTATCTATCTATCTATCTATCTATCATCTATCTATCTATCATCTATCTATCATCTATATATCTATCATCTATCTCTATCTATCTATCTATCTATCTATCTATCTATCTATCTATATCTATCTATCTATCTCTGTCTGTCTGTCTGTCTGTCTGTCTATCTATCATCTATATATCTATCATCTATCTCTATCTATCTATCTCTATCTATCTATCTATCTATCATCTATCTATCATCTATCTATCTATCTATCATCTATCTATCTATCTATCTATCTATCTATCTACAGTATCTATCTGTCTTTCTTTTTTCTATCTCTATCTATCTATCTATCTATCTATCATCTATATCTATCATCTATCCCTATCTATCTATCTATCTATCTATCATCTATCTATCTCTGTCTGTCTGTCTGTCTATCTATCTATCATCTATATATCTATCTATCTATCATCTATCTATCTATCTATCTATCTATCTATCTATCTATCTATCTATCTATCTATCTATCTATCTATCTATCATATATCTATCATCTATCTCTCTATCTATCTATCTCTATCTATCTATCTATCTATCTATCTATCTATCTATCTATCTATCTGTCTGTCTGTCTGTCTATCTATCTATCATCTATCTATCTATCTTCTATCTCTATCTATCTATCTATCTATCTATCTATCTATCTATCTATCTCCCCACTCCATCCATCCATACATCCATTTGTCTGTCTGTCTGTCTGTCTGTCTGTCTATCTATCTATCTATCTATCATCTATATATCTATCATCTATCTATCTATCTATCTATCTATCATATCTATCTATCTATCTATCTATCTATCTATCTATCCACACACATATATACTGTACATCCGTACTTCCCATGAAAGTTGAATTTAAGAGTGGTGCAGAGATGTAAAATTAATCTTTTCCAGTAAGTACAACTTTAGATCTTATATGAGATTTTCAGGTTTCAATTAATATTATTTCTAAAGCACAGAACCGTTTCTCCCTTCTGACAGGAGTATGTCTCAGTAGAAACTTTTCTGAGCAAGAGATATAAATTTAGTGACATATCTGTATTGCCTTTCTATTTAAAATACAGATTGATTAACTACAAAGAGCTTCTCATTAAGCTAATCCAAGCCTCAATACTAACCCTGGACAATGAGAGGCACTTTGACAAGGACAGAACCCAGGAGGTTCCTAGCTACACATTATATTCAGAAGTATCCTCTTTGCGAGCAACTGCAATACGCAGAGAGCCATTCGTCAAACAGCCATTCGGTCTTCATTCAGAAGAGGCCAGCCTTGACGAGACCATTCAATAGTTGGATGAGGTTCTCCTTCTGCCTGGCAGTTCAGCACCGCTGTGGTTCCAGCATCAACAATGATCTCTACTGGTTCAGTTTTTAATAACAGGTGCGCCTAAGAGAAACAAAATAGCAATAGCCATAGCAGTTAGACTTATATACCGCTTCATAGGGCTTTCAGCCCTCTCTAAGCAGTTTACAGAGTCAGCATATTGCCCCCAACACCAGGTCCTCATTTCACCCACCTTGGAAGGATGGAAGGCTGAGTCAACCTTGAGCGGTGAGATTTGAACTGCTGATATAGTCATATTGGCTCAAGTTTTCTTTAAAATAGGCAAATATCTTATGCTTGCTTACTCATTGGAATCTATAGGATTTATCTCAGATTATGTAACACTGAGGCAAAATAACAATATTTTCTCTCAATACATTCCTTATCCAAATCATTTTGGGAAAAAATAAACATTTTAAATTCTTTTTTTTAAATCAATAAGTAGATTGGGGTTTTTAGTAAACTGGAAAGTAGTAATATTCTGAACCACAGAATTGGGTCAGTTCTAGTTAAATGCCAAAACAAATGAATTCTTCAAATAAGCAAAGTGAAAATTTCCTCATTTGCAAACTTTCTATTTCAATTTGATGCCATCCAGGTGTTTGACTAAGAATTCCCGAATCTCCAGACCCATTTGAAGGTCCTGAGGCTATGGAAACCTACTCCTTGACAAGAAGGAGATGAAGGAAGTGAAATCTGAAAGCAAATTCATGTTAGAAATATATTGTTTGAGATTTATTTATGAAGTTGACTATGGGTCATTGACATGATACTACATCATTCATTCATCTCTTGTTCAGATTCTAAAACTGAAGGAATTGGAGAGAGTATGTGTTAAATAAAGAATTCAGTTTGCTTGGAAGCTACTAACATTTACAAGTACAGCAGATACATTTCATAACTCTTATGAAATTGTAGGAATATGGGTCTGTTAACTTACTATGTAATGTCAGAGTAACATGGTGTTCAACTACTCCAGCATCATTTGTTGCTATACATATATATTCTGCAGCATCTTCATTCTGAAAAAACGCAGGTGATTTGTTCAGTCTGGGACTGACTATATTAAACAATATCTTATAGATTTGCAGATGTAGGATTTAAGTGAAATTATTCATTGCAGACAAACATTTCTAATTATTTCATGATATGATATAATTTAGCTAAATAACTTTTTTTTTAGGTTGTGGATTTATTAAAAGAAATCCACATGTTTACATACGATCCAATTTCCACTGGCTATGTTGACTGGAATTTTTAGGAACCTGGAGTTCAGGCAAGATTGTTTTATGGTGTGCCAATATGGAAGCATAGCCTAACTGGTCAGAAATAAAATAAAGATATTTATAATACTATGCTACTTGGGATTTCTCTTCACATGTGCTGCAAATATGCCTCCCATAATTCATCTTTTGCCCTGCATTGGCAGTTGTAATTCTATTGTATCTAGGAAAGGTTAGGAAAATCTGGAATCCTACACACATAACATGCATGCAAAAATATTTTAGAATATATGAATATAAGGAAAAGAGCTCTGTAGCAGTTACAAAAAGAAAAGGCTCAGGTTGAATGGATATCCCTTAACAGTGTCAACCTATACCGTGTACGGGCTCTGGGAAGTCGGGGGGGGAAGGGAGGTGGGTGTTAGGGGGGGGGGAGGGGGATATATAGTATGTGTTAGATTTTATAGTAACGCGATTGCACTTGTATACTGTTGCTCTTTAATTTCACTGTAAAAATAGGACAAGCTGTATATATTAATAGATAGTAGAAATACACCGAAGGGAGGAGTAGAGGGATAGAAGAAAGAGGGGTAGAGAGGGTGGGAGAGAGGATGGGAGGGAGGGTGAGAAGGAAGGGAGGGAGTGTACTGGGAGAGAGGAGTGATAGAGGGGGGGGGAAGTAGGGTAGAGGGGAATGTTGGAGGGAAGAAGGAAAGTTGGAGGGGGGCGAAAGAAAGGGTGTATGGAGGGTCGAAGAGGTACATTGGGTTTCTATTTTGGGGGGTATTGTTGACAAGAGGAATGGGTGTGTTTATTGTTTAATGTTATATGGCCCCAGTTGTGCACAGTATATATGTGACTGTACGAAATGAAAATGGGAAAAAATAAAAACACATTTACTGGAAACAGTGTCATAAAAATAAGTGGGATGATCCTAGCAAGACACCTTGCTGCTACCAGATGGATCCTATCACGTTTCATTAAATCCAATGGTTGCATTAGTTCAGTGCTAACTCACCACTGTGCCATGGATGGCAAGGGATCCATTGCTAAGTTGCCTGATTCGATTGCTGATCAAAGTGCCAACTCCTTTTCTGCTCCACTGAATAGTTGGAGGAGGATCTCCTGTGACTTCACAGTTGAGAACAGCATTGCCACCCAAGGGTTCGATCCGATTGGAATGATAATCTCCCAGGAATACCGGAGGTTCTGAATTTCAAAATAATAAGTATAAGCAACTAAATAGAAAACAAAAGTCAAAAGAAGAAAGAGGTAAGGAGATACAAGTGGAAGGAAGAAAAAGAGAAGGAGAGGTGGGTGGAAGGGAGAGAAAGGGAAGGAGAGAGGGTAGGAAGGGGAAGAGAGAGGGTAGGAGTAGGGAGAGGTAAAAGGAGAAAGAGAGGAGGAAGGAAGGAGAGAAGGGAGGGAAGAAGGAAGGGAAAGGAGAGGAGGGTGGAAGGGAGAGAAAGAGAAGGAGAGGAGGATGGAAGGGAGAGAAAGAGAAGGAGAGGAGGGTGGAAGGGAGAGAAAGAGAAGGAGAGAGGTAGGAAGGTGAAGAGAGAGGGTAGGAGTAGGGGAAAGGTAAGGGAAGAAGGAAGGAGAAAGAGAGGAGGAAGGAAGGAGAGAAGGGAGGGAAGAAGGAAGGGAAAGGAGAGGAGGGTAGAAGGGAGAGAAAGAGAAGGAGAGATAGTAGGAAGGGAAGAGGAAGAGTGGAGGAGAGGCAAGGGAAGAAGAAAGAGGTAAGGAGAGGTGGGTGGAAGGGAGAGAAAGAGAAGGAGAGAGGGCAGGAAGGAGAAGAAAGAGGGTAAGAGTAGGGGAGAGGTAAGGGAAGAAGGAAGGGGAAGGAGAGGAGGAAGGAAGGAAGTAGAGAAGGAAGGGAGGGAGAAAGAAAGGGAAAATAAGGTGGTGTTACAACAGGCGCTAGGGATGGTAAACAAAGCAACTCAAACTGTATATTATAACCTTTTAAATGGAATAACAAAAGTATAAGAATGGCAAAGAAAAAGAATAACCATGTGAATGTATATCTATAATTGTATGTAAGAGAATAAATGAGAGTAAGAATATAAAGCACAATATAGGTAAATAATATTTGGTTATAAATAGCTAAGTATAAATAAATATAGAATAGTACATAAAATGGATAACGAATAAGGGGACCACGAATGCAAGATAGAAATGTATAGAAGGGAAACACTAACTGTAAAGAAACCGATACAGAACTGCTGTATGATGGAACTTATTGTTCCTATGTTGTTTTAAGTCATGTGTTTTTTTTTTTGATGTGTTTATGTGTTTATGTGTTTAAAATAATTTTTTTTTAAAAAGAAAACAAAAGTCTGGAGGAACTTGAAACCCACAATGTTGAGGAAACGCTATGTGGATCTGAAACATGATCCATAAATATATATAATAATTGAGTGACATTTATCCATCATAACTTTCCAGGCATTTCTGCTATTTTTGCATTGGATCGTTTGCCTAGTAAGACAATTTGTTAATTACAATTTTATTTTAACCCAATTTGGAAACAGAAATTTTCATTCCGCCTATCGATCGTAATTAAATGCTTTATTTTTGTAAGCTGAATATTTTTATTGCCATTATTCCTCCATGCCATCCATTATATTGTAGTTAGATGCAATATGAAAGCAGAAAACTGTGAAGCAAGGCCAAAACTTATCAGCAATACACACCTTTCACATAAACAGATCCAAGAGCCTTGATAGAACCAACGAGGTTTTCTGCCAGACACACATAGGTTCCTGAATCTTCCTTAGACACTCTTTCAATAACAAGTTTACTCAATCCGTTTACTCCATCATGTTGTGCTAACCGAACAAGAGAAGTTGAAAAAAATAAACCAACATAAATTAAAACATCTTTGTCAAATTTGTTTTATTCATTAAAAGAGCCGAGGTGGCGCAGTGGTTAAGTGCAGTACTGCAGGCCACTTCAGCTGACTGTTATCTGCAGTTCAGCGGTTCAAATCTCACCGGCTCAAGGTTGACTCAGCCTTCCATCCTTCCGAGGGGGTGAAATGAGGACCCAGATTGTTGGGGGCGATATGCTGACTCTGTAAACCGCTTAGAGAGGGCTGAAAGCCCTATGAAGCAGTATATAAGTCTAACTGCTATTGCTATTGCTATTGTTATCTGCAGTTCAGTGGTTCTAATCTCACCGGCTCAAGGTTGACTCAGCCTTCCATCCTTCTGAGGTGGGTGAAATGAGGACCCAGACTGTGGGGGCAATATGCTGACTCTGTAAACTGCTTAGAGAGGGCTGAAAGCCCTATGAAGCGGTATATAAGTCTAACTGCTATTGCTATTGCTACAAATATACGCTATTTGCCAAGCATCCAATCAGGGGTGGCTACTGGGGGTTCACAAGGGTTCAGGAGAACCTCTAGCTAAGATTTTGTGCAGTTTGGAGAACCCCCCAAATCCCACTCCTGGCTAGCCCCGCCCACCCCACCTCGCCCCTCACAGGAGTCTCCATGGGGTGCGTTTTGGATGCAGCTAAGTGCAGGGCATGTATGGAGCTCAGGGAGGGTGAAAACGGGCCCAGCGGAAGTTCAGGAAAACTGGAAATGGGCTTGTTTCTGGCCTCCAGAGGGCCTCTGGAGCCTGGGGAAGCTGTTTTTGCCCTCCCGGAGGCTCGAGGAAGCCTCTGGAGCCCAGGGAGGGCAAAAAGTGCTGAGGGTGGCGCAGTGGTTAGACTGCAGTACTGCAGCCCACTTCAGCTGACTGCTATCTGCAGTTCAGCGGTTTCAAATCTCACCGGCTCAAGGTTGACTCAGCCTTCCATCCTTCCGAGGTGGGTGAAATGAGGACCCAGACTGTGGGGGCGATGTGCTGACTCTGTAAACCGCTTAGAGAGGGCTGAAAGCCCTATGAAGCGGTATATAAGTCTAAATGCTATTGCTAACTGCTGTTGCTAAAAGGCACCCCTTTCATAGTGCAGGAGGCTAATGTCCACCCAGCAACTGGGCACAAAACCCCTTGCTAAAATTTTTGAAGCCACCCGAATATTGATCACGTGGCTATGGGAATGTTGGAAGAGTTGTAATTGTGAAAAAACAGTTATAAGTTGCTTTTTCAGTGATGTAATTTCAAACAATCACTAAACAAATGGTTTTTAAGTTAAGGACTACCTGCAAATGTTTTATATAGAACTTTCTGCTGATTCTTTTTCAGCCACTGAACTCCTTCCAGGCAAATGTGTCTCTAAACAAAACCATATTTAGGAAACTAAGGCATTTGGTAGCTAGAGTTAAGGTGGTATTTAATGGTTTTAAGAATTTGATAGGTGTTTGATGTTTTAGTAATACATTTTATAGCTGGGGATTAAAGTAAAGAAATGTGTTTCTCTAGTCCCAAAGCTACAGGTTAAACCTAAAAAATAATATACACAAACAAAGCATATGACCCAGTACCAAAGCACTGGATGATGTTAGCCAGGTTGTATAATAAAACTTCTGTAACAAAACCACCAAGTTCAGACACACCAAGGACCTCACAGTTCAACCCTGAGCTACAAATTATCTTCTATCAGTACCAGAAATAAATATTTTTTTATAGACACTAGGGATTCCTCATGGCTTCCCCTCCTTAGCTCACCAGGACAACTTATTTTGCAAATCACATTGCTCACAAGGAAGGAAGGAAGGAAGGAAGGAAGGAAGGAAGGAAGGAAGGAAGGATCAGAATAGAAATTAAACCTTGATTTGCTTCCCACATCCTTGCTACTCTGTTATTGCTGAGTTCAGCTGAGTTGGTTGAATCAAATTGGTTTCATGTGCTCTTGTGCAATTACATGTACATTCTATATAGTGTATTTCAGATTTGCAGATGGTAAACAGAAAACCAAAGGCTATCTTTACAGTGCGTATGTGGGAGGGGATCAGTGGTGGATTTCAAAAGTTTTTAGAGCCTATTCTGTAGGTGTGGTCAGTTTGGTGGGAGTGGCTCAGTGGTCATGTGACCGGGCGGGCATGACTTGGTGGGCATGTGACTGGGTGGGTGTGGCCAACTTGGAAAATATGGTGAAACTCACTTAAGAATGCTCTTGCTTAGCAACCAAAATTTTGGGCTCAATTGTGATCATAAATTCTCTTTTTCTTTTCTTTCTTTCTTTTTCTTTCCTTCCTTCCTTTTGTCTCTCTCCCCCTCTTTTTTCTTTCTTTCTTTCATCTCTCTCTCCCACTTTTTTCTTTCTTTTTCTTTTTTCTTTCTCTCCCTTTCTATCTCTCTCTCTCGCTCTCTTTTCTCTCTCTCTCTCCCTCCATTCCTTCCTTCTTCCTTTCTTGTGTGTATCTCTCCCCCTTCCTCCTTTCTTTCTTTCTTTCTTTCTTTCTTTCTTTCTTTCTTTCTTTCTTTCTTCCTTCCTTCCTTCCTTCCTTCCTTCCTTCCTTCCTTCCTTCCTTCCTTCCTTCCTTTTGGAATGGGTTCCAAAAGGTACACTAAAATTCACAAACCAGTTCTGGCATACCGGTGCGAACCGGGAGAAACCCACCCTTGGAGGGGATGCTTTCAATCTGAAAGAAGATGTCTCTACATCTAATTTACAGCCTCCCTTTTACTATAGTTTTCTGGATTAACTCACCTGGGATAATATTGTTGTTAAACATCCATTTAATGTTGGGTACAGGAACTCCTGTTGCTTTACAAGTTAATTGCAATTGTTCTCCTTTGTTTAAAGCTACATCTCCAGGGAGTTCAATAAAAGCTGGGAGCATATAAACTGTTAAACTGACAGTATGGGTGTCTTCACCAGCCACATTGCTAGCAATACAGGTGTAGCTCCCAGAATCTTCTGGCTAAATAGAGAAGGAAAACAATTCCATATTCATAGTACATATTAAACAAAAAGCAAAATCCCAAAAAACATGTCTCCCCTAGTCCTTCTTTTCATCAGACTAGACCCGGTCCCAGCAACCATTCTTTAGCTCCAGTCCCATAATCATCTTTATTGCTCTTCTCTGCACTCTTTCTAGAGTCTCAACAATGGTGCAGTGGTTCGAGTGCAGTACTGCAGGCTGCTTCTGCTGATCGCCAGCTGCCAGCAGTTTGGCAGATACAGTAGAATCTCACTAGGTTCAAGGTTGACTTAGTCTTCCATCCTTCTGAGGTGGGTGCAATGAGGACCCAGATTGTTGGGGGCAATAGGCTGACTTTGTAAACCGCTTAGAGAGGGCTGTAAAGCACTGTGAAGTGGTGTATAAGTCTAAGTGCTATTGTCATTTTTACATCATAGCGACCAAACCTGGATGCAGTATTCCAAATGTGGCCTTACCAAGGCATTATAAAGTGGCTCAAATGAGGCTTACCTTAGCATTCTCTATAATGAAGTCTTCGTATGGTTCAGAGCTGCGTTTAGCTAAAGGGCTTGTGTCACCTTTCCTCCAGGTCACTGATGGTGCTGGCGTTCCATCAGCAACACAAGACAGAACTGCTCGTGAATTTTCAACCACCGTGTAGTAGTTTTCAGTTGCACGGATCTTGGGTGGAACTGTCAGAGGTGTTTTTTAAAAAAACAAATAAATAATTAGTTTTATTAAAATTAGGCATTTTGTATAGGACCTGGATTGTTGTTGGGGGCAATATGCTGACTCTGTAAACCGCTTAGAGAGGGCTGAAAGCCCTATGAAGCGGTATATAAGTCTAACTGCTATTGCTATTGCTATACTGCACCGTATGCATGTGGATGCAAACATGTATGATCACAAAAGAATCTTTTTAGGAGATATTTGTACAGATGGTGACTGAGAATGATTTGTTTAATTTGAAGAATGCAAAACTGTTGGAAATGCTGGCTGAACATTCTAGGCATTCTAGTCCAATGCATCTGGATGACTACCGAAGGCTGAAATATAGCCCAGTTTTCTACAGAAATAGGCGAGAAGATATCACCACACTGGGAAAAATGTAATTTTAATAGGGAAATTTGGGAACTAGTAAACATTTGCCAACAAACCCTTAAATTATGTAGGCAATAATATTAGCTTGAGTTCTGTGACCCGTCAAATGCACGCCCGTCAAATGCACGCCGACAAAACCGCGCCCACAAAAGCGCGATTAGGGTTAGGGTTACGGTTAGGGTTAGGGTTAGGGTTAGGGTTATTACATTGTTTTCGTTGTTTTTTTGATGGCGCGCTTTCGTCGGCACGCATTTGTCGGCACGCTTCTGTGCGCTTCTGCGCGCATTCGTCAGTGTGATTTCGACCTCGCGGTTTTCTTGCCGCGGTTTTGTCGGCGCGCTTTTGTCGAGCGTGCATTAAAAGCTAGCCAGTATTTTGACTTCTTCAATGTTTAATAAATAAACTCAAGTTTCCCAGGTTTTAATTTTACTTACCAAGGACAGTGAGTTCTGTACTGGAATTGCTAGATCCAGCCACATTAGTAGCACTGCAAGTATAATGTCCGGTATCCATAGGCTGAACAAAGGCAATCTGCAAACCTCCTGTGCTGAGAATCCTTCGCCTCATGGACTCCGTGATTATCTGCCCATTGTTTTGCCAGGCAATCGCAGGAGATGGGTAGCCATCGGCTTCACACAACAGGGTGACAGGTTTATCCACAACCACCGCATATTCTTGGGGATGTGGTTTGATAACTGGAGGGACTGAAAAGTCATTGCTCAATTGAATTTTTGTTTGCATTTTAATTCAGAGGCAAAACAACAACTCCTAAACAACTTTACATATATACAAGTATATATACCATATACACTTTTATGTATACATTTTCTCTCAAATTGATCTATTTGAAATGTCATTTTATTCCTGGCAAACCATTTTAAATAGCTGATGTTTTCAAGGAATAAGTTAGAGACCCCCGTAGTCCAAGTCCCCATATTTAAAGATTTCCATGGCCTGGTATCCAGCTGAGAGTCAATATTGGATTAGTAGCCTGTTGTGGCCCAGCAGGAGCCGTTGGAGCTGCCACCAGACTCCGACAGCGAGGGGCCCTATGAGTCGGCTCTGGAGGATGTGGAGGACCCTGGACAGGGTTCCGACTCTGAGCAGGGTGCAGAGAGACTGGTTGGCCACCAGGAGGTGCATGAGCCTTGGACCAGTGGGGAGGAGACAAGGGAGAGTGAGCCGGAAGCCAATAGTGAGTTGTTTCTGGATGCATGCCATTGAAGAGCTAATAGGCGTCAGGAACAGTTGTGTAGTTACAGGAAGTAATTGCACTCAGCTGGTGGTCATTAGGCTCCTCTCCAGACTATAAAAAGCTACTTGTGCACATGCCCCTCTTTGCAGAAGTCAACACAGAATCGAATGTGGGAGAACATTGTTAGAAGCTTGGCAGGCTGGATTGCTGCCAAGCCTTATCTGTGTTTATTGCTGCCCGGGTTTGTCTATGCCGGGTTGCTGCCAAGGACCTGTTTGTCTGTTAATTAAACGCCGTAATTTATCTCCGGCTCGGAGTGTGCTTTGGTGTGGAACGAGGGGGGTCAGAACAGTAGCCTATTCTAGGCGATGACTGTTTATTTTTCAGTACGATAAGCTGAGCTATAGTTCCCCCCCCCCTTTCCTTCATTAGCTTTTAAAATCCAAATCCAAAGATACATATCTTTGGAAGCGTTTCTAACCAAGGTTCAGTGAAATGCACCTTGACGTTGTGTGTGGCGTTTTCTACGGTGGCATCGAATAACAAAGTTGTGGGCTAGGTATAAGACTTACCTTGAACTTTTAATTTGATCTTCCCAAGGGCAGTGCCTGCTGGATTCTGAGCAACACACATGTAAGTCCCAGCATCTTCAATAGCAGCTTTAACAATCTGAAGATTGCCATTGGGAAGCACTGTGTACCTATTTCCTAAAATACATACAGAGTATTCTAGATAAGTCAGAAAGAAGGATCAGGTTAAATCCTAAACAAGATATATGCGAATCAGAGAAGTCATTAAAGTTACATTAAAGTTACCAGTTAACAGGTAGTGGAATTCAGGCCCGTGTCTCAGAACCGGCAGCAATCCAAACTGGTTCCCTTGCCGCCGCTGGGCCACCGCCATTTGGTTTTTAGTGACTGAGCATGTGCAGTTCAGAGGTGGGTTCCTACCAGTTCGCACCTATTCGGTAGAACCGGTTCGTCAAATCTACCGAACCGGTTAGAAGAGGTTCCACCAGTGGACCCGGAAAGCAGGCCACACCTACAGAAGAGGTTCCAAAAATTTTTGGAACCCACCACTGGTCCTTGAATATGATTATTCTACACTATCACGCTCATATTTATAAAACTCAGTGCCTCTGTGAAAGGTAAGGATGACTACTGCATTTGTGGTGCCATCAGAACGTTGCGTGTGTTGAAGTTGTTTTAATGCAAACCAAAGATGCCTTTTAAAAAACACAAGTTTACATCCTATTCTCATGCATGCCAGTGCTGTGTGCGAGGTAATTTAAGGTGGTTCTGACAAGTGTCGTCGGCATCTTCATATCTGGTCACATGGGCGGCAAGCCACTCTCATCCGGTCACATGGGTGGCAAGCCACTCCCACAAAAGGAGGCCACACCCACAGAGTAGGTTCGAACAATTTTTGAAACCCACCACTGGTGCAGTTCAATGTAAGTTGTTATGCACGTCCATGAAGAACAATTTACATTGGACAGCGCATGTGCGCGTGAGTGAAGCGAGCATGTGCTTTGCGCGCAGGTTTGAGAACCGGTAGTAAAACTAGCAGCAAATTACCCCCTGTCTATCCCATGTTGTAGAATACAGAATGTAGTACAGGTTCCCTTTCAATTACACGTTGCTCTGAATGAATTGAAAATGATGATCGAAAGAAAATACCTGTTGTAATAACACTGACCCCTTCCTTCTGCCACGATATTACTGGATGAGGTGTGCCTAATGCTTCACAAGGCAGGAGAACTGGGTTATTCAGAATAACGTCTAATGCTCCGGGTTGCACTCGTATCGTTGGTGGTTCTAACAGGAGCACAAAAAAAAAGAGCTAGTTAATGATCTAAATAGCAATAGCAATAGCAGTTAGATTTATATACCGCTTCATAGGGCTTTCAGCCCTCTCTAAGCCATTTACAGAGTCAGCACATCGCCCCCACAGTCTGGGTCCTCATTTCACCCACCTCGGAAGGATAGAAGGCTGAGTCAACCTTTGAGCTGGTGAGATTTGAACCACCGAACTGCAGCTAGCAGTCAGCTGAAGTGGCTGCAATACTGCACCCTAACCACTGCGCCACCTCGGCTCTACCCTCTTTATCGCTTTCTCTATATAAATCATTTTTCAGGGTTAAAAAAAATAGTGAGTGCTTCTACCAGACTAAAAACCATTAAATTATAAATCGCAAAACTTAGCTACCCAACATTCCACAGCCAGCAATATTTCAAGGATTTAATATTAAGCTAAAATGATAAGCGAAGAGCAGATCTGAAAAATGTAGCCACAGTATTTTAGGCGGGAGGATTTTCCTCTGTAATATAGAAAGCTGGAAATCAGGAGAAAGCTTTAATTAAGAATTATGTCCTTGATGTGTTTGTTTATAAACTTCGATGGGCTTTTACAAGGAAGGAATAAAGAATACCCATGCAGTTTGGTAGTACAGATCTGCTAGGGCCATACCATTTCCTGCTCTGAATGTGTTGAAAGCTCTTAGTTTTATGGTTGTCTGGGGGGGGGGGAAATCTATGAATAAGATAAAAAACATACAAGTTCCCACCTCACCCTGAACATGAAGGGTGATGTGTTTATAGGCAGAGCCAGCAGCATTCCACGCAGTGCAAGTATATTTTCCTGCATGGTCCAATTCAGCAGCACTTATATCAATAGCACCTAAAAAGAACAAATGAAAGACTTCCATTGATTATACTAAACAGTGGTGAGTGACCATTGGCAATTCTCAAGCAGTTTCGATACAATTCCAGGGAAAGTAAAACCAGTGGGAGCTTTCTAAATCAATGTTTAGAGCAGTGGTTCCAACCTCTCTTTTTTTGGCCAAGCCCCACCTAAGGATTACACCTATCCTCCGCGAGCTGCACTGGCTGCCAATTGGTCTCCGGACGCAATTCAAGGTGTTGGTCATTACCTTTAAAGCCCTACATGGCTCAGGAGCAGCGTATTTGCGAGACCGCCTACTGCCACATACCTCCCAACGGCCGATAAGATCCCACAGGGTGGGCCTCCTTAGGAGGCCGTCAGCCGGACAGTGTCGGCTGGCGGGGCCTCGGAGGAGAGCCTTCTCTGTGGCTGCTCCGACCCTGTGGAATCAGCTACCCCCAGAGGTCCAGACCTCACCCACCTTCATGGCCTTCAGAAAAGCTGTTAAGACCTGGCTGTTCTGGCAGGCCTGGGGCTGTTGACATTATGTAGGGTCCAGCCCCAATTAGAACATATGCGTGTTGGAGAATTTTTAATTTTTATTTTTATTTTGTTTGTTTTCTTTTGTTCTGTGTAAGCCGCCCGGAGTCCCCTGGGATTGGGCAGCCTATAAATTAAATTAAGCATCTCTAAAATCCTGATTTCTCCCCCCCCCCATGACATATAATTCTTACTTTACTCAAAAAGTACTCTACTCATGCAGAGGAAGCTTAAAAAGGAAGAGGAAGAGCCAAGGTGGCGCAGTGGTTAAATGCAGCACTGCAGGCTACTGCTAGATCAGCAGGTCAGTGGTCAGTGGTTCAAATCTCACCGGCTCAGGGTTGACTCAGCCTTCCATCCTTCCGAGGTGGGTAAAATGAGGACCCAGATTGTTGGGGGCAATATGCTGACTCTCTGTAAACCGCTTAGAGAGGCCTGAAAGGCCTATGAAGCGGTATATAAGTCTACTGCTATTGCTATAAGTCTACTGCTATTAAAAAGCCATTAACTTGAATTGAATTGAATTTTATTATTTGTATGCCGCCCTTCTCCGGGAAGGACTCAGAGCGGCGAACAATTCGAAAAGGGGGAACATAAAACAGAATACAGATAATTAAAATAAGCAAGAATCACGCAAGCATACAAGTCGAGAGGGGAGGGAACTCATCAACCCCAGGCCTGCCGGCAAAGCCAGGTTTTGACGGCTTTTCGGAAGGCCTGGAGAGAGGTGAGGGTCCGAATCCCTGCGGGGAGTTCGTTCCAGAGGGCCGGAGCTGCCACAAAGAAGGCCCTCCCCCGGGTAGTAGCCAGGTGGCATTGGCTAGTAGACGGAACCCGGAGGAGGCCAACCCTGTGTGATCTAATGGGTCTTTGGGAGGTAATTGGCAGCAGCGGTCTCTCAAGTAACTTGGTTTAAACAAGGTTCAAATTGCTCCTATTAAAAATCGAATTGCCCCCACCCCCCATGGGGCATGGAGCCCATGTTTGGAACCACTGGTTTGGAGTCTGAAACATGAAATAGAAGATTGATGTTTTTGAATCTCCTCTATTCTGCATTACATCTAAATTGAAAGATTTTATATTACATCGTATCTACTGTACATTGTACAGCATAAAAGCTATCATAATTCCAAGGAATTCATCACAGACTGGCAATGATTGGATATATCAAGAGTTCAGCTATTGCTGCAGAACCTGAGTGAAATATGTTCCTGACAAAACATGCAGCGGGCAAGAGCAGCAAAACTTTTGACTCTCTGTTTTCCTCGACAGTTTTTTTCTTCTTCATTACAACACCTCATCGCCATCACAACACATCTCTATTCTGCTATGTACTGTTTTCACGGCATGCACAACCTGAAGACAGAATTCTCCAGCCGTTTCCTCGAGAAGAAATCCTTATTCCATTCTTGGTCCAAAGAATTGAAGGCACTGGAACACCTGAGGCTGTGCAGGGGATGATTATGGGGGATGACTTGGTTACTAATAGATCTGTGACTTCATCTGCTATGGATGGCGGCACTAACGTAAATAAAGACAGATATTATATTAATCATCTGTATTATAGCAATAGCAATAGCAGTTAGACTTATATACCGCTTCATAGGGATTTCAGCCCTCTCTAAGCGGTTTACAGAGTCAGCATATTGCCCCCAACAACAATCCGGGTCCTCATTTCACCCACCTCAGAAGGATGGAAGGCTGAGTCAACCTTGAGCCGGTGAGATTAGAACCGCTGAACTGCAGATAACAGTCAGCTGAAGTGGCCTGCAGTACTGCACTCTACCCACTGCGCCACCTCGGCTCATATGTGATGATGTTTCCTTGAATGACCTACAATTGCCAGAATACTAAAGAATATACCATATTACAATACTAATGAATTTATATTCGAATAAGCTTACAGTTTCTACTTGAATGGAAAAAACATACGGATCTCCTTGCTTCTTTTTTTAAAATGCAAAATGATTTTTTTTAAAAAACACACTGACTAAAATATGTGATACTAAAAAAAGCAGATATTAAAATAATACAAAGATCTGCCATACAATGTCTTATGGAATAATATTGATTGGATGGATTTTCACTCTGTGTAAAAGAAAAGATTTGGGGCAGAATGGATTCGCAAATCCCATTAGTCCAGCATCGACAGCTTTCCATTTAACAATCCTTACCGTTCATTTTTTTTTAATTTTGAAATTTGATTTTCATCATGAAAATAAAATTCTTCCACCGAAATCTCCTGGTACATCAGCTTTACATTTTGCAAGGACATATTCCAATGTTAGTACTGTACCTTCTACCATGAGACTAATGTTCCTTTGACTTTTGCCAGCTTCATTGGTTACTATACACTCATAGAATGCAGTGTCTTCTACAGTAGGAGAAAGGATCACGAGAGAACCTGAAGACAAAAGCCTGGAAGAAAGCAGAAAAATAATTAATACAGTTCACCACAGTGTTTGTCCCAAGAGATAAAATTCAGATACTGAGGTTAACAAAAAAAAGCAGTAGAAACATCGATTTAAGCAGTGGTGGGATTCAAACAATTTAACAACCGGTTCTCTGCTCTAATGACCCGCCGGGTAGGCGTGACTCAGTGATCATGTGACCATGTGGGCGTGGCCAACTCAACGTCACTCACGTCAATAGCAATAGCAATAGCAGTTAGACTTCTATACCGCTTCCTAGGGCTTTCAGCCCTCTCTAAGCGGTTTACAGAGTCAGCATATTGCCCCCAACAATCCGGGTTGATGGGCGCTTCATCTAAACTGTTACAATGTGATAAGGGTTAACTGGAGAGGCAGTTTCTGTAAGCAGGGCAATAAAGATGAGGCTAGAAACAACACCAGAATGTTTCCCTCCTGCCTTCCTTACAGGATTAGCCCTGTAAAGTGGAAAAAAACCAAAGTAAGATTTCTTCCAACAACCGGTTCTCCGAACTGCTTAGAAAGTTAACAACCGGTTCTCCCGAATAGGTGCGAACTGGCTGAATCCCACCACTGGGTTTAAGGCATTATCTTCTTATAGAACTTTTTGCTTAAGGGAAACAAAGATAAATTTTAATTTAGTTTTTGGGTGAATCTAATTGAGATGATAGGTTTGGATAATTGACTTCCAGAGAGTCACTTCAGAATCTAATTACTGTAAGGTAAAGGTTCTCCTCGCACATAAGTGCCACTCGTTCCCGACTCTAGGGGGCGGTGCTCATCTCCGTTTCAAAGCCAAACAGCCACCGCTGTCCGAAGATGTCTCCATGGTCATGTGGCCGGCATGACTAAACGCCAAAGGTGCACGGAACGTGTTACCTTCCCACCAAAGGTGGTTCCTATTTTTCTACTTGTATTTTTTAATGTGCTTTCGAACTGCTAGGTTGGCAGAAGCTGGGACAAGTAATGGGAGATTAATGAGAGTTTTGTTCTTCTAATAAATCATGAAAAACAAGAAGTAAAAAGTGCTTCTGATCCTAATTCTGTTTTTTTTTTTTTCAACCTGGCTCCAGGCAACTGGCAAAAACCTGTATAGTTTCTCTTGCTAAAGAGGGAAATAAAAGAAATCATCATCAACCTACTGAAATAGATAGAAGGTTTTCCTTCTCTCCTCCCTCAATGGCTACTACAGGGTGAGAGCTTTTATTTCTCTTACCCACAATCTGCTGTGTTCACTACCAGAACTGGTTCTTTGGCAGCCTTGCTCCCTGCATTTAGCAATAGCAGTTAGACTTATATACCGCTTCATAGGGCTTTCATCCCTCTCTAAGCGGTTTACAGAGTCAGCATATCGCCCCCCACAGTCTGGGTCCTCATTTCACCCACCTCGGAAGGATGGAAGGCTGAGTCAACCTTGAGCCGGTGAGATTTGAACCGCTGAACTGCAGATAACAGTCAGCTGAAGTGGCCTGCAGTACTGCACCCTAACCACTGTGCCACATCGGCTGCAGGGGGCACTTAGAGGATTGCAACTCCTTGCAGCTGAAAAATCAAGGACCCTTAATCTCTCCTGACCTGCAGGCATAAACAAGCCTGGAACTTTTAACTTTAACTATTTTTTAAAATGTTAATTGGATGGCTGAATGCTGATTTATTTCATAAATCATAAATCATAAATTCCCTGTGCTGGACTTTGTCTGATCTTACGGAAGGCTTTCCTTCTTGAAGAGCATCCTATTCTACCTGAAATATATATTTCTGGCAAGAAGAAAAAGAAGATCCCGTACTCTTCTCAGCCAAATCAATTTATCCAAGCAAGATTTGCTTGTTTGGGATTCAAACAAGGAATCAGAAGCAGGATCTGTTAATTTATAGTATTTGATGTTGGCATCCAAGGAGGAGGAAGATGCTAACACACACATTCATAATCCTTTTTTAAAGACTGTTGACAGTTTAATGAGACAGTTAATGAGAATATTGCCAAAATCTTAGACAGGCAGATGGTAGTAAAGTAAAATGTATGAAACATTAATTGCAATTGCGTGAGCTAAGTGGCAGGTGATTTAATTCCTACATAAAATCTGCGGAAACTATAAGTCTCCATTCTCCAAAAATTAAGACTATAGGCAATTCTGCCTCTTTTTTTCTATCACATACTCAGCTGCTGTAAAAAAAATCGCACAGACTGATTATAAATTGCGGCACAATTCAGTAGCACAAATGATCCATTGGAATTTGTGCAAAAATTATAATATTAAAACAGCAACAAACTGCTGGGAACATCAGCCTGAAAAAGTCACCGAAAATCAGATGGTCAAGATCTTGTGGGATTTCTGTATACAAACGGACAAAATCCAGACATCAGACATCACACTGGTTGAGAAAAATAAGGTCACAATCATAGACATCGCAATACCAGGTGATAGCAGGGTCGCCGAGAAGGAACATGAAAAAATCGCAAAACACCAGGACTTAAAAATCGAAATTCAACGACTATGGCACAAACCAGCAGTGGTAATTCCAGTGGTAATCGGCACACTGGGTGCTATTCCAAAAGCACTGGAATTACATTTAAAACAGTTAAAAATTGACAAAATCACCATCAGTCAAATGCAAAAAGCCGCACTGCTTGGATCTGCACACATATTACGAAAATACGTTACGACGTCCTAGGCCCCTGGGTGGGGCCCGACTAGTAACCAAAGCCAAATCCGGCGAAACAACTGGCCGCTGTGATACAATTGTATAATAATAATAATAATAATAGAGAAAACGATTCTCCTCTAAGGCCATGGGAACTTTGCAGCCAGGAAAAATTGATAGTTCAGGAAATAAAGAAATAAAGAGAGAGAGAGAGAGAGAGAGAGAGAGAGAGAGAGAGAGAGAGAGAAAGAAAGAAAGAAAGAAAGAAAGAAAGAAAGAAAGAAAGAAAGAAAGAAAGAGAGAAAGACATTGCTATATTGTAACATAAGGATTTTAAATATATATACTGGTCTATAGATGCTTTGCAATATTATGGATGTGGTGGACAACAAGGGGAGTATTTTTCAAATACTAAGAAAAAGCCCCCACTGAGTGAACCAAATAGAAAGTACAGATTTGCCCTCTGTGTATTTTAAAAATAGGGTCCTCCCTCCTTATGGGCGGCCGAGTAGGTTTTTATTCTTTTTAAAGCACAACATGCAATCCCTGCTCCGAATTCATAAAAACAAATAACCCCTCCCTCTTTTTTTTTTACCTGAATGAGTTCTGATCCAAATGGAGAACTTGCCCATTCTTCTTCCACATTATGGCTGGCTTAGGAATCCCTGTAGTTTCACAGGCTAGTGTAGTTTGTTTATTTACCGATACTGTGACATTGGCAGGTCCTGAAGCAATATATGGATGAACTGAGGGAGAGAAAAGACCATTGGTCTTTACCAAACGAGGGATGGAAATAGAATTTATCATAGCAGATATAGCTCAAATAAAACTCCTCCAATCCACCCCTTAGTGATCCAATATACGTTCACATATCCTCAGAGACAGTGGGAGTTTCATATATATACATCAGAGGTGGGTTCCTACCAGTTCGCACCTATTCGGTAGAACCGGTTCATCAAATCTACCGAACCGGTTAGAAGAGGTTCCACCAGTGGACCCGGAAAGCAGGCCACACCTACAGAAGAGGTTCCAACAATTTTTTGAAACCCACCACTGGTCCTTGGATATGATTATTCTACACTATCATGCTCCTATTGATAAAACTCAGTGCCTCTGTGAAAGGTAAGGATGACTACTGCGTTTGTGGTGCAATCAGAACATTGCGTGTGTTGAAGTTGTTTTAACGCAAACCAAAGATGCCTTTTAAAAAACAAGTTTGCATCATATTCTTATGCATGCCAGTGCTGTGTGTGAGGTGGTTCTGACAAGTGTCGTCGGCATCTTCATATCCGGTCACACGGGCGACAAGCCACTCCCATCCGGTCACATGGGCGGCAAGCCACTCCCACAAAGGAGGCCACACCCACAGAGTAGGTTCGAACAATTTTTGAAACCCACCACTGGCTTACAGGTTATAAAAGAAATATTTTTTAAAAAACCTAGACAAAAACCAAAACTAAGAGATGGACGGCATGGGGATGAGGCTTTCATTCCCTTTCTGTGAGTCGCAATTACTGCATTATGGTCCAGCATGGAAGAGAAAAAAGGATTATATGGGTCCTGTCTAGCATTCTTAGTTTAAGCCTATTCAATTTCCCCTATGGTACTTGTTTGTCTGAAAAAAGGCATATTTACCGTGGACCTGAAGATCGATTCGCTTACGATCACTGCCAGCCACATTGGTCGCCATGCAAAGGTATCTCCCTGTGTCAGTAACATGGGCTGAATGTATATGAAGGGATCCATTTTCTAATAGTGAATATCTAAAGTAAAACACAAGAAATTTTACACATTCTCAATGCATACACAGGGAAATAAAAATCTTATTCACATTACAGCCATTTTTCCTCTGTCCTGTGTTTCATTGGAGACTCCACTAAAAAAATAATATTAAAAACATGTAAATGAAAGAAGCAGAAAACATATATTTGTGGTTGGTTTTCTGGTTCACAAAATGACTCCGCTTTTATACTAACTCAAAACTTAAGTTTACAAATTTTCGAACGCATAAATATAACTTACAAGGATCGATTTTCAGGGGCAGATGTCTCTACAAAGTTGTCCTTAGATCTGAGTTGGCAATATTGTGAATCCACAAGACCTGCAGAAACGTCTTACTTACTAGTCAAAGCAGGCAGAATATCTAAGTCACCTTGGAGGATTTTAGAAAACGAAGCTAATAGTTAGACCTAGTTAATGCTTGGATGAAGGTTCATAGGAAATAGCAGAAGTGTAGATTAGATTAGTTAGTTAGTCAAAATCATTCTATAAGAAGGCAATGGTAAATTAACTCCATATTCTTACTAGGGTACCTGAACATGGAGAAAGTTAGGCAGTCACTGATAGATACACTTGCCAGGCTGTAGAGTTAGTAAAATCCACACCCAGCAATTGGATATTAGATATGTTTTAAAACTCTGTTTTATCCACTTGAACAGAGCAAGGTCAGTCAATGAGATTAATTTTCCCAACATAATATGGATATTAAGAAAAATATAGAGAAGTGTTGTGGCCCAGCAGGAGCCGTTGGAGCTGCCACCAGACTCTGACAGCGAGGGGCTTTATGAGTCAGCTCTGGAGAATGTGGAGGACCCTGGACAGGGTTCCGACTTCGAGCAGGACGCAGAGAGGCTGGTTCGCCACCAGGAGGCGCCTGAGCCTTGGATCAGTGGGGAGGAGACAAGGGAGTGTGATCCGGACATCAGCAGTGAGTTGTTTCTGGATGCCCGGCACCGAAGAGCTAATAGGCATCAGGAATCGTTGCGCAGTTACAGGAGGTAATTGCACTCAGCTGGTGGTCATTAGGCTCCTCTCCAGACTATAAAAGGAATGCTTGTGCACACACCCCTTTTGCAGAAGTCAACTCAGAAACTAATGTTGGGGAACATTATCTTGGCAGGCTGGATTGCTGCCAGGGCTTATCTGTGCTGGATTGCTGCCCAAGCTTGTCTGTGCCGGTTTGCTGCCAAGGACCTGTCTGTCTGTTAATTAAATGCCGTAACCTATCTTTGGCTCGGAGTGTGTGTTGGTGTGGGACGAGGGGGGGGGGGGGTCAGAACAGAGAAGATACCACAGAAAGTTTGTTCAGGAAATCGGTGTTTACCTGACATTGTTTCCAGCTAAAAGGGCTCCATCTTTTCTCCATGAAACTCTTGGCGCTGGAACCCCTTCCACAGCACACTCCAAGACAGCAGACATATTAATATTCACAATCATATTCTGAGAACCATTTTTGATTGAAGGAGGAACTATACAAAGGAAGATTCCCAGACAAAACCAGGAAGTTAATTAAATTTATTGAATTGCTTTCCATTTGAAATGAGATTTTCTTTCATCCCAAAATACGGGTCCTATATTTTAACTGTATAAAATTGACTTTGCTTACACAAATCTGGGTGTAAAAATCTGGAAAACCGATAAATGCAGTAGAACAATACAGAAAACCATAATTCTTGTTGCCAATGGGTAAAATAGAGTTTTGCAGTGCAGGTACAACAATGATAAATATTTCTTTCTTTGTTTTGTTTAAAACAAAAATACATGTCATATAATGTAAATTCCTATTTAGCTTTCTTTTCTACAACCTATTGAAAATGTATAGTTATGTTTTTATTTATTTTTACTATGCTAATTTAAAAGAAGTTTTTTTTATTCAACAAGGCTGGTTTCTAGATAAGCTGATTAAACAAATCCATATATATTTTAAAGATTCCTAAGTGTTGTTCTCTTACCAAAGGACACACTGCTAAAAATGAAATTTATAAAAGCTGCTTTAACAATCAAAATTAGAATAATGTATTTTTAATTTTTTTAAAAAAAGTTAGAGAACTTTCTTCCACCAAGAAATAAACAGATCACAAAACCTGTTACTTTGAGAAGTTTAATATTTTGAACATTCACTTATGGAAATATCTTACAAAGATTATATAGATTTATCTTCTTTTCTTACCATTTACATCCAATACAAACTTTCTTGTGGTTCGGCCTGCAACATTACTTGCAACACAGGTATAAGTTGCTGCATCATTTAAGTCTGCGTTGTTGATTTGCAAATATCTTCCACTGGATAAAATCCGAAGTCGGGGAGTGGCCTGAGAATCAGATGTTCAAAACTGAATCTCTTTTCAATAATAGACAAAAAATAATCAATAGAATCTACTTTATTTATACTAGATAGAGTTTAGGAATGGGAGAGAATATTGGTAAAGTTTATTTGTTTGTTAGTTTGCTTAATTTATAATCCATGCTTCTTCTAAGAGCTCAAGATTACTTTCAAAGCAATCTCTATTTTATACTTTATACTCAGTATACAAAGTATATGCAGTTCTGAGTTTCCATGACTAAGAGAGGATTTGAACCTGAGTTGTTCTAGTCCTACTTCAGCACCTTAATGGAGGGATAGTAAACCTGAGTTCAGTATGCACATTTGAATGTTAGAAACATAGAAACCCGATGGCAGAAAAGCTTTGGAGAATAGCTTGACTCCCTCTTCTTTGTGGCAGCCCCTGAGATATTGGCGTGACCCGTCAAAAGCGCGTTCCACAAAAGCACGGTCGACGAAATCGCGTATGTGACGTCATCACAACGCGACGAAAAAGATCGAAAAATTGAAATAAAAATTAAATTACAGCAAGCCGATTCACATAAAGGTAAGGGTTAGGTTAAGGGTTAGGGTTAGGATTAGGGTTAGGTTAAGGGTTAGGGTTAGGGTTAGAGCATTAGCGTTACGTTTAGCATTAGGTTAAGGGTTAGCGTTAGGTTTTTCGTTACGTTAAGGGTTAGGTTTAGGGTTGGGTTTAGGGTTAGGTTAAGGGTTAGGGTTAGGGTTAGGTTTGGGGGGGTTAGGGGAAGGTTTTAGCTTTATTTTTACATTTTTCGATCTTTTTCGATCTTTTTCATCGCGCTGTGATGACGTCACATACGCGCTTTCGTCGACCACGATTTTGTCGTCCGCGGTTTTGTGGTAGAACCAGATATTGGAACACTATTGGTGACCCTAATCCTTCTTTTCATCAGACTAAACATACCCAGTTCCAGCAACAGATTTTTTTAATAAGTTTTAGCCTCCAGTCCCATAATCATCTTTGTTGCTCTTCTCTGCACTCTTTCTAAAGTCTCAACATTTTATTTTAAAATTGTTGTTAGTGTTGAATGTTGTCAGTACGCCATCAGCAGCCCCAGAAATGGCTGCAATTAGTGTTGAGAACCTATGCATAAATGGCTATCAACGTGCAAATACCCATTTAATAGGTAATATTCCTGTGAGTTTCCCATCATGTTCTTTTGTTCTATTATACTCTTTTTTTCCTTGATAGGTGAGCATATTTCCTAGAAAAGAATGGATCCTCCATTAAACATTAAAGTATTTCATTATGCCTGCAAACGACACTTTACAAGTTGAATTTATTATGCACATGTGCAATGCTAAAATATACACACTAAGTTTAGAAGATCGTCTGAAAGACGAGATGAGAGCCAGGACTGCTGAACAAGAGGTTTATTTACATTGAACTATTTACAGGCGATTCAGAACCATCTCTGCTTGACAGCTATTTAAATGAGCTGTCAGAGCAGGGATAACCAATGGGCGCGCTTCAGGCATCTAGCAACTGATGACGCTGCGCCTAAACCAATCAGGGCGCCTCTAGTGGCTAGCAACAGGCGATGCTGCGCCCCAGCCAATCAGGGCGCAGCCTGGCTTGTTGCTAGCTGCCAAGTCGTATGTCGAGGACTTTCCGAGTCCTCAACACTAAGGCATTAGATCCACCCTACAAACATTGAGGTAGATATGTGTACATTCTCATGGAAAGAGGTCATATATGCCTCACAAGCCACATCTTTCGTCATATGTACAATTTGAGTACCTGCATAACGTTTACTTCACCAATTAAGATAAATCACAGACAAATGACGCAGAGAATGTACCTCCAAAATTTCTCCATCTTTGAGCCACGTAAGGACAGGAGGAGGTACTGCATCTGATTTACACTCCAGTGTAACCTGCTGGTTCTGTAGCACACTAAGATTTTGAACATTGCTTGTGCCAGCAATGTTTGGAGGAACTGCCAAAGAAAAACACAAATAACATAATAAATGCAAACATTTCACTTAGATAGAGGCACACTGACATAATTTGATTAGCTCTGGGCATGACAAATTACATTTCTTGGGCAGTCATTAAAACATAGATGATTTCTGGGAGTGGAAGTCCACACATCTTAGGGAGATGAATCCTCCCAACCAAATTTATTCAAAGCTGCCATTACTTTTTCTACAAAACCAGTGATTCTTATTTGCTGCATACAGTATGTTAAAGCCAGCATTATGGTGATTATTAATGAATTGATTAATAATTAACCAATTAATTAATAATATAGGGTTGATTAATTTTAACCAACCCTATATTTTTAAATATATTCTACCATGTAATCATTATTAACTTTAAATAAGATAGCTACTATTGAATTACTATTCCCTTTGTCAGAAATCTGTCTTCCAAAATATTTGTGCTTAATATTTTCTGATTTATAAATTTCACATAGGAAACAGACTGATAAAAAATATTTATAATGCTTACTGATTTTAGTTACTTTTACTGGATTACCTATCCCCTAACTTTTAGTGAAATTATTCTCCATCATTCACTCATATTATAGTTCTGTTTGTCTTGTTTGCAGTTCTACATTATATTAATACAATATTTTAACATTTATTTTATAACAATCATGTAATTTCCAAGTGCAAAAAATTGCTTTACGTGTAATGTCCTCTTCTAGATATACATATGTTTTTAAGCAACAAAAGTTGTTTCTATTAGTCCTTCATACAATACCCTTTAGATATGTTAAAAATAGTATAAAAATAGTTTACCTTTCTTATAGTTGAAACAAAATTAGCTTTCAATGAAACTCTCATTTAAAATGTATTCAGTTTTTTCATAGTTCTTCCAATTATAGCCTTGAAAGCTTTAGATGGACTAATATTGATAAAAGATATCTTCTTGAACCTAATTGGTGACTTTTTGCAAAATTCTGCCTCTCACCCAAAGAATTTAAAAATCTTATCAACATTTCACTTGTTTCACATCCAAATTGAATCTAAGAATAAATATTTTATATGCACATTCTACATCTTTGGCTGAAAGCTTTAAATCTGGAAGCACATCAATACATTTTGATATAGGATATCCAATACAATCTGATCCTGTAATCCTCAAATAATTTAGTCTATTCTAGTCCAGTTTAATATCTGTAAATATTAAAAATTTTCTAATACCAAGCTCAGTTTTCATAGCATGATCTGTGTCAGCTGTCTGACTAATGTCTGAGACTTGAGAAGCCAATTCTTGGTTATTTATTAACTTGTTCACAGAGATATTAGTCAAATATGAACTGGAAAATGATTGGACAATTTGGATTAGGAAATTGCTAGTCACATATTACTTACTCTTAATTGTTAATCTACATTTTAATTTTGCTGCTATTACTGAAATAGATTAGCGCAGCAGCTTTCACAAACTGGTAAAGCTCTTCTTGACAATGTTTTCCAGTCTCAAAAGCTGACTGCTACTCCATTATTTTCCTAATTTTCAAATGTTCAAGAATATATGTTCTATATAATTGTTTCTTCTATAGCTGATTACAAAAAGACACTCTGTGTAATCATGAACTAGCAAACACCATATATCCATCAACTTAGATAAAAAGAACAGGTGCACTTTAACACAAGGAACAGTGTCCGGCTGAATTTGCACACACAAATATACAGAAACATGAGGTTGGATATAAGTTTGTCACTGCACACATTCATTTTCAGTCAGGAATGAAACCATGAGGAAATTCTCTTTAGTTTCCCAGTGTCCAACTTCCACGCTGTCCAAGATACCCCAATCTTCATGGACAATGTGAAAGGAATGGCAGATAGTTCTGAAATCTATGAACCAAGTCCAATTACTTTATATACGCCTAGTAATATTCAGAACTTAGCAATAGCAATAGCAATAACAGTTAGACTTATATACCGCTTCATAGGGCTTTCAGCCCTCTCTAAGCGGTTTACAGAGTCAGCATATTGCCCCCACAGTCTGGGTCCTCATTTCACCCACCTAGGAAGGATGGAAGGCTGAGTCAACCTTGAGCCGGTGAGATTTGAAACGCCGACCTGCAGATAGCAGTCAGCTGAAGTGGCCTGCAGTACTGCACCCTAAGCACTGTGCCACCTCGGCACTTCAGTGAGGGGTAGAGGAGAGTCCAGGCTGAATCTCTGCTCATTCTCAGCCCAGATGTCCTTCTGCAAAACCTTGCAAAGGCCCAGCAGCTTTCTAATATGAACAGAAGCGGCAGTGCATGTGCTAGAAGTGCCCCTGGAGAAATGGTCCTCCGGGTTTCAATCCATTGGAAGCTGCTGAACAGGCCAAGATCTGAGACCACGTGTACCATCAATACCAGTCCTACTTTTTTTAAGCCTAGGGGGAAAAAATCATGGCAGAACCTAAGCTGAAGGTGTGGGACTTACTGTAGATATTCAGGAAAACCCGAACTTTCATCTCCGTCATACAAAAGTTGTTGTGTCCTCCTGGATACCCAATTACAATTTTGTATGTTCCACATAGAAGGCTCTTCTCTCTAACATGTATAGATCTCTCCCTGCTTGCACGCATAGATATTCTCCCTGCTAGGATGATATCTGATCAATCAGATATCTCCCATATGAAAATGCAATGTGTATTTGATTAAATATAGAGGTTGAATTTGTTTCACACATCATTTGAAAGTGCCCACTGTACTCATACTGGAGATCAGAACTCATACACTCCGTCTGATATACGCCATTCATGATAAGAAAAATGAGATGTCATTATTAAGTGACAATATTCAGGAATTTCAAAGACAGTATCAACATTTTAAGAGCTTTAACTTGTAGAAACTGTTTGGTCCCTTCCAGTGATGGGATTCAAATAATTTATCAACCGGTTCTCTGTCCTAATGACCAGGTGGGTAGGCGGGGCTTAGTGGTCATGTGACCATGTGGGGGTGGCCAACTCAACATCACTCAGGTCGATGGGCGCTTCGCCTTAGCTGTTACAATGTAATAAGGGTTAACCGGAGAGGCAGTTTCTGTAAGCAGGGCAATAAAGATTAAGCTAGAAACAACACCAGAATGTTTCCTTCCTGCCTTCCATATAGGATTAGCCCTGTAAAGCGGAAAAAAACAAAAGGAGATTTCTTCCAACAACCGGTTCTCTGAACCTCTTAGAAAGTTACCAACTGGTTCTCCCGAATAGGTGCGAACTGGCTGAATCCCACCACTGGTCCCTTCAATGAATGTTAATTTTATAGGGTTCCTGATTTTATACATGGATGTACTTTTATATATGCCTGTATTAATGGTGTGCTGTAGTTTACATTCTATGGGGCTGTAAATAAATAATCCAAGACTCTAACATTAGATATTAAGCAGAAAAAGTAATGTCACCCTACACAGTGAGTGAACTTACAGTTGATGCTGTAGAAGTGAAAGTGGTAAATAGTTGTATTTTCTTGAGCCCAAGAATAGATAGAGGTGGGCAGCATGCTAGAGAAACAGAGAGATTAATCATAGGGAGAAAGTAGTGACTTAAGAATAAGAATATTGCAATGACAATGAGGACTGCAATACAAAGCATTGTGAAATTTATAGTTGTGAAAGCTCATCATTAAGAAAAAAACAAAAATGAAACAAAAAAACCTTTGGATTATGGATTTTGATTTGGTTATAGGGAATTCTTTGGACTGTAAGAGTAACCAACCAATCAATCAATCCCACATCAAATAAAGACTGATTGCTGCCTTGAGATAATAATCAGAAAGCAGGAACTCATACGTATATATTTTGCTTGTGCAATGTGAATAGAGGAAAGAGGAAGAAATGGAAGACAGTGAATAAGATGGATAAGTAGGGTCAAAGAGATTGTTGGAATGCCTTTGAAAAAATGACTAGTTTGTTATCAAAGACATGTTGAGATGGTAAGAATTGAGAATGAGAATGAACCTGATTTGATGAACCTAACTGGAGAGAAAGCCAAGCATAAAAACTTATGTGAAACTGAACTTAAACATTTAATTTTCTATGCCTATTTCACAGTCTGCTATATATGAAACAGATAGACAAAGACAGCACGATTAAATATATGTGCTAGAACAACTTTCTTCAACTTGGGCACAGATCTATACAATTTTCAGCAATGATCATGCTGACTAGGAAATTCTGGGCATTCAAGTTCACGCATATGGAACTTCCTTGGGTTAGAAAGCCTGTGTAGGGAAATTCGGCAATTCTTCATATTTATCCAAATTAATATTACCATGTACTCTCACTAAATATTCTTTGTCATCATCTCCTGCAGGGCTGGAAGCCAAGCATGTATATCTTCCAGTATCTTCTACCTAAAAGACAACCAACATCTCAGTTAGAAATGAAACTGAACTAAGTTAAAACAGTTGAGATGGCTGTAAAAGAATTAAATAGCTAACTTTCAGTACCTGAGCACTAGATATTCTGAAGATCTGCCCTCCCCTTAGGACCCGAACAGTGTCTGTTTGAGGCAATGGGCGTCCATCCTTCATCCATGTTAGTTTGGGGATTGGAATCCCATCAGAGATACAGAGGAGCTCAAGAGGATTGTTAATCACTGTAGAAATTTCTTCTGGGTTATCTGATTTATTAATATGAGGAGGTTCTGAAAAAAGATATCCTTAATATCATCCTCAAAACAAAAAAAAACTGACAATTTTCAAGAGTGTTTTGCGGGGAAAACAGAAAATTCCCATAATATTACCCCTTCAATACACAAATGGCCCTTTTGTATCCAGCTGAAGCCATTTTAAGCAATCAATAAAAAGATACCAATTTAAGTATATGATAGCCATTCTAAACATTTATTAAAGTTAAAGTTTACTAGGCCCAAATAACTAATGTCACACAGTTCCTATTCTTGGTTTAGTAAAACATTACGATAGTTTCTGGTTGATCAGGCCACTAATTAGTTGTAAATAGATAATCCTTACCTAGCACTTTCAGAGTAAAATGTTGGCTGTCTTCCCCAGCTTCATTAGATGCTATACAGGTATATCTACCTGAATCATTACTCTCTGAGTTTGAAATGTGAAGACCCCCTTTTCGGTTTTCAAAAGTCGCACGAAGGTTAACGCTAAAAGTCTGACCATCTTTCAGCCATGATATAGTTGGTGTTGGTATTCCATTAGCCAAACACACCAAAGACATGGGATTCCCTTTTAGTACAGTTACTTCTGTTTCTCCGCCATTTTCTATGCTTGGGGGTACTGGAAGGAAGCAAATCCATGGAGGATATAAAATTATTTTTAGTTTATGAAACAACTGATTTCATATCAGAAAACGTATCAATATATTTCAACATTATAACTCTTAAGTGGTTAACAATGGTTAAAAACACAATGTAATAACAACTTCACAATAAAATTGTCAGCTGAGATAAAAACAAACACCGTAACCATCCGTAGAAGTAGGGCCTCGGTGTAAGGCCTTCTCTGTTGCCGCTCCGGCCCTATGGAATGACCTCCCCCCAGAGATCCGGGCCCTACCCACTCTCATGGCCTTCCGAAAAGCTATTAAGACCTGGCTATTCCAGCAGGCCTGGGGCTGTTGACCTATGGATTGAGGTCCAGCCCCGCTTAGATTGGGTGCATGTTGTGTCTTTTTAAATTTGTGGTGTTTTATCTGTTTTTAATTTCTTTTAATTTCTGTTGCTCCTCCGGGATTGGGCGGCCTATAAATTTAATAAACAGTTAAACAGAAACATTCCATGGGCTCTGCTATACTTCTGCTGTACTTCTTAAACTCATGTCCAATGAAAGCAAAATAGGCTTTCTCCTGGACCCTGCCACTATTTAATTTTTTGTACCCAAAGGAGGTCTCTCCTGCCAGGTCTGATGGAACACAATCAAGGAGAAGCAGTCCTTCAGAGAATCCAGCCCCATGCCGCGAAGGGCTTTATAGCACCTTGAATTAAATCTGGAAGCACATTGATGACCAATTCAACTAGTAGACCAAAGAGGCAATAAGCTCTGATCAAGTTTGAAGTTTAATTTTATTTATAGGCCGCCCAATCCCGGAGGACTCCGGGCGGCTTACAGAGAGGGGAAATAAAATAAAATAAAATAAAATAAAAAATAAAATAGGGAAGTTAAAAACAACACAGATATATTCATTTCAGTCGGGGCTGGACCTCAACAATGCGGTCAACAGCACCTGCTGGAATAGCCAGGTCTTGACAGCTTTTCTGAAGGCCATGAGAGTGGGTGAGGTCCGGATTTCTGGGGGTAGTGCGTTCCAAAGGGTCGGGGCAGCCACAGAGAAGGCTCTCCTCCGGGGAGCCGCCAGCCGACATTGTCTGGCTGACGGCATCTGAAGGAGGCCCACCCTGTGGGATCTTACCGGCTGTTGGGAGGAGTGTGGCAGTAGGCGGTAGGGGCACACATAATTCCCCACCCCTTTGCATTTTAAACCAGCTGCAGTTTCCAGGTGCTCTTCAAGGGAAGCCCCATATAAAGTCTAATGTAGTGGTGTAGTGGTCCACAATCATAGATTGTGATTGTAGTGGTCTACAATCACAAGACTGTAGGAATGCTGCAATGGTCACGAGGTTGAGATCCATTCATACTGTAACTCTCCTTTTTTAGCACAATTGTGATTTTGAACAGTCATATATGGTCAGCAAACAAGGACCACTTGTATTTATGAATACACAAGGACTTCACTCTATATTGCTTTAAAAAGGCTTACCATAAACTTGAAGATTGTAATGTTTATTGTCAATACCAGCTCTGTTGGAGGCAACACATGTGTACATGCCAGCATCAGATACCTGTGCTTTAACAATTCTGGAAGGAAAACAACCACAAACCATTTGAAATTTAAAAATTCCTTCTTCTGCTTTTGCAAAATCATAGCAATTTATAAAATGAAAGAGCAGAATGCTCTCCAATGAAGCTCAGTTCTTGGTGACTATTGACATTTTATTGACGCTGTTATGGATATAATTTTTAATAGCCTTCTTCTCGGATGCTTTGTGATTTCCTAACTAAGTCAACAGATATAAAATCCCCAAGCACTCCCTCATCGCTAACCAGGAACAACCATGCTTAACTTCTTAGATCTGCCAAGGTTCGCCAGATATAGAAATGTTCTGAGGCATTTATGAAAACGGGCATGTACAAATCTTGAATTCAGAGTTGAAGTTGGATCAAGTGACATTCTGAAAGTTGAACTGATTTCTCAGATTAAGCTGAATCCTTTGAAATCGTTTAGATGCTCCTATTCGTGCTGATGACCTTCCACATGTAATTGAATCTTTGGATCAGCTAATTTTATTGAATCACGTCAATGAACTCAGCTAGGTTTTAGTAAAGAAGGGTGTTTCTCTGAGATTTCAGGAACCTTTCAAAAACTCAATGTAAATTGGATTTTCTCCTCTTACTGTGTAATTGAATTGATACTTTCAACAATAAAATTTATATATCTTTACAGAGAAGCACAGATATTCTTGGGATCCCTTTTTTTTCCTAAAGAAAAACCTTTTTGCGTGTTTTTCAAAAGATATAATCTACAGATAATGTTAGGTTTGTCAGATGGGAATACAGAGTGATCTGTTGGGTCTTTGCTGTTAAGAAGAGGATAGCATATATTATACACTAAGTTAAAATTAAGTCTAAAGGAAAATCAGATGACTTAGTGATGCCTATTGGAGAGCCAGTTAATTGTTACTTCCAGATTTTGCCCCTGATCTGAGAAATGTGCAATTATTTTTTGAAATAAATGACAATTGGGTCATTTGTCATAGGTACAAAAAAGCCCAGCTGTGACCAGTAGCTCTTCTTTATTTCTACTCTATCGTTATAGGATGTGCAAGATGCAAGATAAATAAATTAATATAATTTTTATTGATTTATTTTCAAGTGAATTCTGCAACTTATTTTAGCACTCATAAGAAAAAGGAGACAGACTAAAGATAGAGACTGGAGGCAAATAAAAGCAAATACCATTTGCTCCCTTCATAAGAATTCAGAGAACAAGCCCTCATTGTTGGAAATAATGGCATTTGTCCTCCAAAATATTAAAACTGCAATGATGTTATAATAATTCTTAATAATTAATGCCGGTATCCAGGAGTCTTGTAAGTCTCAATATGTGGCTTAGGGAGGCAACATACCTGTGGATCAGTGGTGGGATTTACTTATCTTCCCTACCGGTTCACAAATGTGAGCATGCGCATTACATCGGGATGGGTGGGCGGAGCCTCCTGCGGAGCCTCCCGCTACCAGTTCACCTGAACTGGAGACAACTGGCTGAATACCACCCCTGCTGCAGATACTTTGCTTGACATCCTCCAGACTCTATTCTCATCTGATTTTCTACATTGTAAAATGCTTTTTCAATTCAGTGAAACTCAAAGCTCATATGCTACAATGCTACAAACCAAAGTAGCAGCTGAAAGATAATCTTTATTTCCCAAGTGAACCTCTGTACAATACTATACTTTGTTTGGAAGGGATTCTTCTCTGCCCATTCAGAAAGAGATTTAAGATTTAAGATTTGAGATTTGAGATTTGAGATTTGAGATTTGAGATTTAAGATTTAAGATTTAAGATTTAAGATTTAAGATTTAAGATTTAAGATTTAAGATTTAAGATTTAAGATTTAAGATTTAAGATTTAAGATTTAAGATTTAAGATTTAAGATTTAAGATTTAAGATTTAAGATTTAAGATTTAAGATTTAAGATTTAAGATTTAAGATTTAAGATTTAAGATTTAAGATTTAAGATTTAAGATTTAAGATTTAAGATTTAAGATTTAAGATTTAAGATTTAAGATTTAAGATTTAAGATTTAAGATTTAAGATTTAAGATTTAAGATTTAAGATTTAGTTTATTTGTATGCTGCCCTTCTCCGGGAGGGACTCAGGGCGGCGAACAACTCAAAGGGGAAAAGGGGATACAAGCACAATACACGTAATTAAAATACACAAGAGTCATACAGCCATACAAGTCGAGAGGGGAGGGGAACTCATCGACCCCAGGCCTGCCGGCACAGCCAGGTTTTGATGGCTTTCCGGAAGGCCTGGAGAGGGGTGAGGGTCCGAATCTCCGCAGGCAGTTCATTCCAGAGGGCCGGAGCTGCTACAGAGAAGGCCCTCCCCCGGGTGGTAGCCAGATGGCATTGGCTGGTAGACGGAACCCGGAGGAGGCCGACCCTGTGCGATCTAACGGGTCTATGGGAGGTAATTGGCAGCAGGCGGTCTCTCAAGTAAGAGGGCAAAGATAACAACAGATAGTGAGGTGAGGGCCCTTGAGACCATGGTGACTAGCTTTCTGATAAATTGATACAGCATAGTGCGAGTTGGTAAATGAGCAAGCTTCCAGATGAATATTTTACCAACATGTTCACAGTATCTTCCAGATTTTTCAATTGTGCACACCAGTGGTGGGATTCAAATAATTTACCAACCAGTTCTCTGCCCCTAATGACCAGTCGGTGGTCATGTGATCATGTGGGTGTGGCCAAGTCAATGTCACTCAGGCCGATGGGCACTTCGCCTTAGTTGTTACAATGGTAATAAGGGTTAACTGGAGAGGCAGTTTCTGTAAGCAGGGCAATAAAGATTAAGTTAGAAACAACACCAGAATGTTTCCTTCCTGCCTTCCTTACAGGATCAGCCCTGTAAAGTGGGGGAAAAACAAAAGATTTCTTCCAACAACCGGTTCTCCGAACTGCTTAGAAAGTTACCAACCGGTTCTCCTGAATAGGTGTGAACTGGCTGAATCCCACCACTGGTGCACACCCGCTAAAAGGTATAGGGGATGGGAATCTACTTCTTGAAATATGAAACCATCATAATTTGCAATGAGACGTTTTCGTTTGGTATAACCTAAATTAATGAGGCCTTACCTGAGTACTTGTCCAGCTGAAAGTAACCTGATGTGCGATGATGTAGCGAGGGGAAGACCATTCTTCAGCCAATTTATCTGGGCAGGTGGAATGCCCATAGCTTGACATTCAATGTTTATTGATGTGTCCAATACCACAGTTAGGGCCTTCTCTTTATTTTTATTGATAGTGGGTGGCACTAAAATTCATAACCAAATAAGGAAAAAAAAACAAGTTACACATATCAGCATTTATTTACTTATTTATTTATTTTTAATAATCTTTATTGGTTATAAATTTTTTTAAAAATAAGACATACAAATACAACTTTAAACATACAAACCCTCCCCTCCCCCTGGTGACAGTCATTCACAGCCCAACATTTTTTTTCTTCCTCATTGTTTAGTCTCTAACCAGCATCTTCTTGTTGCAAAATTCAGGGATCTATTACAATACCCATGTTCACTTTTAGTTCCCATTATTAACAACTGCTATTTAATTTTCCCCATTTTAAGTCCCTGCTGTTCTCCTTGTCACCCACATATACCATAGGTTCCAGCTAAGATAATGTTCCGTTTCTCCTTTGTCCCTCAGCCAACCCGTCATTCTGTCCATTTCTGCACACTCACAAATCTTTTTAATTATGGCATCTTCCGATGGTATGGTAGTAGATTTCCGAAACTGCGCATAGGTTATTCTTGCGGCCACAATTATATGTAGGCTCAAATGCCATATAGATTTACTCATGTTTTCTGGTTTTATGCTTAGTAAAAAAAGTCTTGGGTTTCCATTCCATGCTTGCCCCGGTAACCTTTCTTAGCCAGTTTTGAATCCTTCTCCAGTATTTCGTGGCCTCAATACAGGACCACCAAATATGGTAGAATGTGCCATCCCTCCTTCCACATTTCCAACACAGTGGGGATAACCCAGGAAACATTTTGGCTAACCTCGTTGGTTAGCATTTATTTTAAAATGAGTCTCAAAATCAAAGTGGAAAACCTATCGCCCTATAACTTATTTTCAGTTTTGACTACCAATAACCTCAGTCAACATGGCCAGTGTGCATTAGCTCAACGGGAGTGCCAACCTCTGATCTACTATCTCTATTCAGAATAAGAGCTATTATAAAACATAGCAATCAGGAAAATCACAAAAAAAAATCTGGAAAAAGTTTAAAAATCATGAAATACGCGAAATATGGTTGAAAACTCCTCACTGCTTATCTGAACTGAGTCAAGTACATTATCTATGAGGGTCTCAGGCCCATTTCAAGTAGCAATCTAATTATTCTATTTGTAGAATTTAGAAAAGGGCCTCAAGGAGGAAAGAAATTGTTGGTGTATTAAATAATGGAGACTTGGAATTATTCCCAGTGAAGTAGTTCAATTTAGCTGAACCCCAAGGTGGCAGCATTAATCTTTTTCCTATCCAAGACAGATTCCCCGTAGTATTCCAACTAAATCACGTTAAGATGTCATGATCAGCAACCTTCTATTCCCCTTAATAGATCATGTGGAAATTCTTTATAAATCGTGTCCATAGCCAGAAAGCATTTCCAGTGTGATCCATCAAAAAGACACAAATGATAACAACTGTCTCTTCATATTTATGAATTGTGTTGTGTCGTCGTAGAGCCATACTCTTTTCTGCTTCTCTTTTTTAAAACAGATTTCTCAGTGAGTCATTTTCCAATGTAACTCAAAGGTAATTAAAAATTTTTGAGCTATATAACATTAAAGAGGGAAATCTTAATTTAGTAATGATTAAATTCATATAAAAACCTATCATCTTAGCCTGAGCTGTGGTGGCGCAGTGGTTAGAATGCAGTATTGCAGGCTAATTCTGCCGACTACCAGGAATTCGATTCGGACCAGCTCAAGGTTGACTCTGCCTTCCATCATTCTGAGGTCAGTAAAATGAGGGCCCAGATTATTGGGGCTAACATGGTGAATATGTAAACTGCTTAGAGAGGGCTGTAAAGCACTATGAAGTGGATGTATAAGTCTAAGTGTTATTGCTATCTTTTTGTCCCTTAAAATTAAGAAAGGTCTAATGAGAAAGATTTTAGATTTTTAGATTTTATTAAGAATTTATATGCCGCCCTTTTCCCTGGAGGGACTCAGGGCGGCTTACAATAGTGAGGGGAAGGGGGTGCAAGACAAGACTTAAAGGAAAAAAAAATCGTGAATAAAAGAAAATTATCCATAAAAACACAACATTCATTCAACATTCGGGCGGGGTGAGAGTAATCCTATCCCCAGGCCTGACGGGATAGCCAGGTCTTCAGGGCTGTGCGGAAGGCCTGGACTGTGGTGAGGGTACGGATCTCCACGGGGAGGGTGTTCCATAATGTCGGAGCTGCAACTGAGAAGGCTCTCCTCCGCGTAGTCGCCAGTCGGCACTGACTGGCGGATGGAATTCGGAGGAGGCCTACTCTGTGCGATCTGATGGGACGCAGGGAGCTAATTGGCAGGAGGCGGTCTCTCAAATAGTCAGATCCACTACCATGGAGCGCTTTATAGGTGGTAAGTAGGACCTTGAAGTGCACCCGACGATCAACAGGTAGCCAGCGCAGCTCACGGAGGATTGGTGTTATATGGGCGAACCGTGGTGCGCCCATAATCACTCGCGCGGCCGCGTTCTGAACTAGCTGAAGTCGTCGGATGCTCTTCAAGGGCAGCCCCATGTAGAGCACATTGCAGTATTCCAGCCTAGAGGTCACAAGGGCTCGAGTGACTGTTGTGAGAGCCTCCCGGTTCAGGTAGGGCCGCAACTGGCGTACCAGGCGAACCTGGGCAAATGCCCCCCTGGTCACAGCCGACAAGTGATGCTCAAAACTCAGCTGTGAATCCAGGAGGACTCCCAAGTTGCGGACCCTGTCTGAGGGGTGTAAATTTTGCCCCCCCAGCCTGATTGTTGGAACATTAGCCAAATTTTTGGGAGGAAAACACAACAGCCACTCGGTCTTTTCCGGGTTGAGTACCAGTTTGTTAGCTCTCATCCAGTCTTTAACAGCCTCAAGGCCCCGGTTCATCACGTCCACCGCTTCATTGAGTTGGCACGGGGCGGACAGATACAACTGCGTATCGTCCGCATATTGATGGTACTTAATCCCGTGCCTCCGAATAATCTCGCCCAGCGGTTTCATGTATATGTTGAATAGTAGGGGGGACAGAACCGAGCCCTGCGGCACCCCATAGGTTAGGGGCCTCGGGGACGATCTCTCCCTCCCCACCAACACCGACTGCGACCTGTCCGAGAGGTAGGAGGAGAACCACTGTAGAACAGTGCCGCCCACCCCCACCTCCCGCAGTCGTCGCAGAAGGATACCATGGTCGATGGTATCGAAAGCCGCTGAGAGGTCGAGGAGAACCAGGATGGACGCGTGGCCTCCATCTCTGGCTCTCCAGAGATCATCGGTCAATGCGACCAAAGCGGTTTCAGTGCTGTAACCGGGCCTGAAGCCAGACTGGAAGGGGTCAAGATAGTTAGCTTCCTCCAAGGTACGCTGAAGCTGTAAGGCCACCACCTTCTCAACAACCTTCCCCAGAAAGGGGAGGTTGGAGACTGGACGATAGTTGTTAAGAACTGCTGGATCCAAAGACGGTTTCTTCAGGAGGGGCCTCACCACCGCCGCCTTAAGCGCGGTGGGGAGGTGTCCCTCCCGAAGAGAGGCGGTAACAACCGCCTGGATCCAGCCTCGTGTCACCTCTCTGCTGTTGGTAGTCAGCCAAGAGGGACACGGGTCCAGTATGCAGGTGGAGGAACTCACAGCTCGCATAGCCTTGTCCACATCCCCAGAGGCAACATCCTGAAACTCAACCCAGAGATGGTCTACCAAGTTATTCCCCTGTGTCCCGGCTGGATCTGCGGGGGTGGAGTCCAGTTCCGATCGAAACCGAGCAACTTTGTCCGCCAAGAACTGACTATATTCCTCAGCCTTACCCTGCAGGGGGTTCCCCGTCTCCCTCCTATTTAGGAGGGAGCGGGTTATCCTAAACAGGGCGGCTGGGCGAGACTCGGCGGACGCTACCAAGGAGGCAATGTGTGATCTTTTGGCGGTTCTCAATGCCCAAATATACTCCTTGGTGCAAGCTGTCAACAGTGCTCGGTTCGATACGGACCTGTCGGACCTCCACTGGTGCTCTAGGCGTCTCCTCCGGCGCTTTATCTCGCGGAGCTCCTCGGTGAACCAAGGGGGTCTCCGCGAGCCGCTGACCCGGAGGGGCCGTAGTGGCGCAATTCGGTCCAGAGACTCCGATGCCGCCGAGTGCCAGGCCGCAGCAATAGTCTCCGCCGAACTGTGGGCGAGAGCGTCTGGAATGACCCCAAGCTCCGTCTGGAACCTAACAGGGTCCATCAGTCGCCTGGGGCGGAACCACCTGGTCGGTTCCTCCTCCCCACGGTGGGGGTTTGGCCTCCGGAAGTCTAACCTCAGTAGGTAGTGGTCTGACCACGACAGGGGAATGGTCTCATTTCCCCTCAGACCAAGATCATAACTCCACTGCTCCGAGAGGAATACGAGGTCGAGTGTATGTCCCGCCAAGTGGGTAGGGCCTCGAATTACCTGGGTCAGGCCCATGGCTGTCATGGAGGCCATGAACTCCTGCGCTCCGTCAGAGTGTTCGCCGAGCGAAGGCAAATTGAAGTCCCCCAGAACCATTAATCTAGGGAACTCAATTGCTAGCTCGGCTATTGACTCGAGGAGCGCAGGGAGGGCCGCTGCAACGCAGTTGGGAGGCAGGTACGTTAGCAGCAAACCCGCTTGACCCTTGAGGTCCAACTTCACTAGTAGGGACTCACACCCGGCAAGCTCCGGAGCAGGGATCCTACGAGGAACTAAAGACTCCCGGACTACAATAGCCACACCGCCACCCCTTCCCTGGGCTCTCGGCTGATGAAGCACCTGAAACCCGTCTGGGCACAGCTCTACGAGGGGGACTCCTCCCTCCGTGCCCAGCCATGTCTCAGTAATACATGCCAGGTCTGCCCCCTCGTCTACAATCAAGTCCCGGACGAGGGGAGCCTTATGAATAACAGACCTGGCATTTAGCGACAGCAGCCTGACACATATTTTCTCAGATGAAGAACAACAAAACAAAACCAAAGCTCACCATATATATTCACACTGAATATCCGGTCTTCTTCCCCTGCAGGATTGGTAGCAACGCAAGTATATTTCCCTCTGTCACTTGTAAGGGCACCAGAAATGGTTAGTAAGCTGCCATTTGGAGTCAGGCTGAAGGAAGAAAGAAAATCAAAGAGGATACTGAATTTTTGGAAACATGCCTATAGATCTTTCCTTTGTTCCTTCCTTTGTTTGTTCGTTCCTTTCTTCCTCCCCTTCCTTCTTTTCTCCTGCCCTCTCTCCCTCCCTCTCCCCCCTCTCTCTCCTGAAATATGACCAGCTCACAACAATCCATAAAAACAAAAGTGTTCTTTCCCTCAGGTACATAAACAAACATCCCCTGATATCAGTGACAGGCAGTCAGGGGAGGCAGGGAACACATAGCCTCACCACTGTCAATCATGAAATGGGAAAAAAATGTAAATGGGAAAAGGCGAGTGCTGAGGTTAGGCTAGCTAGCTGCAGCCACACTGCAAATGACTGCTTGTTTAAAAAAGCCTCTAAAAAGCACCCTCTACTATGAGGCAGGAGAACTGCATGCCTCATCTAGTCTGACTTTTTAGGCACCTCGAGCGGAGTTAAGCGAGGGTTAAAAGCCTAAAAAATCCTGAGGTAGTTGAGGCACGCAGTTCTCCTGCCTCAAAGTAGAGGGCGCATTTTTTTAGAGGCCTCAACTCTGTCATTCTGTTTAAAGCTTCAGCGTCGCGCTCGCTCTTCCTCCTCTCTTTCTCCGTTTCTGATGCCCCCCACTCCCACCCCCACGCTCCCTCTTTTCCTTCAAATTTCCTTTTTTTTCTTTTTTCTTTAATAAATGCAATGCTCAGGCATTCTCTCCTCTCCCGCGACACCCCACTTTCTTTCGCCCGCCTGAGCTCGCGGCAGCCCGCCTGAGCTCTGCCATGAGCACAGGCGGGCGAAAGAAAGTGACTTTCTTTCGCCCGCCTGAGCTCAGGCAGGCTGCCGCGAGCTCAGGCAGGCGAAAGAAAGTGCTTTAGTCAGTGGGGTGTCGAGGGAGAGGACTGCCTCACCAGCCATAAACCTCACCGCACGTCACTGCCTGATATCAACCCTTTCCTCTTAGCTTGAGGGAAGAATTGCTCTCTACAGCCTTGTTGGAAAGGGCTGAGAAGACACCATTTAAGGAAGGAGACCTGGGACATGCCCATCCTATTAGTTCTGTCAGCATGACAAATGATCTGAATAAAGACCTCTGTTCGTTGCAGAGAATATTTGAAATGGGCATCATCCTGGCTTTGTTTTTGAAGATATTAAGATTTTATTATTTCATTTTACTCCATTAGCATCAAATGCATAACACAATCTATATAACCCTATATAGATCTAGGCCTCAAATCTTGTCCCCCAAATCTCAAGCTTGGTCCTTATCACTTTCCTCCTGGTTTGGTTTTCCACGCCTTTCTTCTCCTTTGCTTTTAACTTCCTTTTCTTAGTCAGAGCTGAAGAAGCTTCTTGAAGGAGAAGTGAAAGGTTTTCAAGGAAAAACAAAGTAATTCCAGTTTCCTTTCGAAAAAGCACCTCTGGGACAACCATGACCTGGATGACTGAGAACCTCCATTGTCATTTCCCTTTTCTGATCATTCTCTTGTTTCGACCCTGCCTCATTTCCCAAGGAGAGAGTTCAACACTTAACCGAGCCGAGGTGGCGCAGTGGTTAGGGTGCAGTACTGCAGGCCACTTCAGCTGACTGTTATCTGCAGTTCAGCGGTTCTAATCTCACCGGCTCAAGGTTGACTCAGCCTTCCCTCCTTCCGAGGTAGGTAAAATGAGGACCCGGATTGTTGTTGGGGGCAATATGCTGACTCTGTAAACCGCTTAGAGAGGGCTGAAAGCCCTACGAAGCGGTATATAAGTCTAACTGATATTGCTATTGCTAACCTGATCCGCTGAGACTCATCATGGCTGATTGGTTTTCCATCTTTTAGCCACTGAATGACAGGTGTCGGGATTCCATTGGCCTCACAGGAAAGCTGTATGTTTTCTCCAAGGATGCCACTGACTTCAGTTGGCATTTCAGAACCAGCAATATCTGGTGGAACTTTAGAGCAAAAATATATCTATCAGTAATAACTGCATAAGACAGAGAGGAAAATAAAATAAAAACACAATGTATTGAAACACGGAGCCTTCTTGGAAAGAAAAAGCTTCTTGGAAAAAGAAGCTTCTATATCTTGAGCGATAGTGGGCGTACCTAGGTACACCCACGTTACACCTATCCTCCGCGAGCTGCACTGGTTTCCCATTGGTCTCCGGACACGCTTCAAGATGTTAGTCGTTAAAGCCCTACATGGTATAGGACCTGGCTACCTGAGAGACCGCCTCCTGCCATTTACCTCCCAGAGACCTATAAGATCGCACAGACTAGGCCTCCTCCGGATTCCATCTGCCGGTCAACGTCAGCTGGCGACTCCCCGAGGGAGGACCTTCTCTGTAGCTGCTCCGGCCCTCTGGAACAATCTTCCCGTGGAGATCCGGACCCTTACTACCCTTCCGGCCTTCCGCAAAGCGACCAAGACCTGGCTGTTCTGGCAGGCCTGGGGCTGTTGATCTTTCCAGCCCCATCCTGAACTATGAATGTCTAGGAGCCGAGGTGGCGCAGTGGTTAGGGTGCAGTACTGCAGGCCACTTCAGCTGACTGTTATCTGTAGTTCAGCGGTTCTAATCTCACCGGCTCAAGGTTGACTCAGCCTTCCATCCTTCCGAGGTGGGTAAAATGAGTACCCAGATTGTGGGGGCGATATGCTGACTCTGTAAACTGCTTAGAGAGGACTGAAAGCCCTATGAAGCGGTATATAAGTCTAACTGCTATTGCTAACTGCTATAGTGTTGTGGAATTTTAATGTTGTTTTTTAATTTTTGTATGTTCCCCCTTCCTTTTTATCTGTAAGCCGCCCTGAGTCTCTCGAGAGTGGGCGGCATACAAACCCTATAAATAAATAAATAAATAAATAAATAAATAAATAAATAAATAAATAAACAAACAAATAAATAAATTTCCAATCGTTCTTACTTCCATACACATTAACTCAAGGATTTGAGAAACTTAATTTAGGAGATAACAAACTTTTAGTAAGAACGGATAATGGCACACGAAGCTGTTGAATTCACTATGCTGAAGATGTTTGTTGTTACATTACATACTGCTGTGTAAGGAGCTCTGGAACCACAGGAGTTATTTCACACATATTTTTTTCAGTTTTTAAAAACACATAAAAAAAACATGCATACATACTTTCAACAGAAAGGACATAAAATTTCTGAGCTTTGCCTTCGGCGTTTGAAGCAACGCAGGAGTAATTTCCATTGTCAGAGGAGTCAGGCCTGGCAATTTGCAACTTGGTTCCTCCTGGCATAATAAGCAACTTGTGGGGGGCAGAATTTTCTAAATATAAACAAATACGAGGAAATCAGAATGTTCAAATCTCAAAAATTTCATTTTAGTTCTATGCCCATGCTTGGAGATCACTTGCTATCTCTTGAACTTAAAAATAAAGGGGGATCGGAATATTTTGAAGTCTGGAATAGATGAGCCGAGGTGGCGCAGTGGTTAGAGTGCAGTACTGCAGGCCATTTCAGCTGACTGCTATCTGCAGTTCAGCGGTTCTAATCTCACCGGCTCAAGGTTGACTCAGCCTTCCATCCTTCCGAGGTGGGTAAAATGAGGACCCGGATTGTTGTTGGGGGCAATATGCTGACTCTGTAAACCGCTTAGAGAGGGCTGAAAGCCCTATGAAGCGGTATATAAGTCTAATTGCTATTGCTATTTTATGACTGGTATAAGACAAGGTGACAAGACTGGAACAAACTGTATGTACTGTGATTGGACAGAAGGATTGATTATGTATTAAGTAGGCTAATTGTCAATAGTTGTGACTAGCTGTATATAATGTGAATGTATAGTCATCCCGACTTCGCGGTACTGCTTTGTTTTAAATATAAAAATAATAAAAAAATATATTGGAAGAGATCACTTGCTATCTCTGACAGCTTAAAGAATTATGCAGTGCTTGGTGCTCCCTGAGCTTGCAAACGTTTCATTACCCAACTAGATAACATCATCAGCATTCATGTGCTGTGAACCGTGGTGGAACAATGGTTAGAATGCAGTACTGCAGGCTGCTTCTGCTGACTGTCGTCTGCCAGCAATTCGAGTCTCACCAGCTCAAGTTTGACTCAGCCTTCCATCCTTCCCAGTAAAATGAGGATCCACATTATTGGGGCCAATATGCTGACTCTGTAAACCACTTAGGGAGATCTGCAAAGCACTGTGAAGCAGTATATAAGTCTAAATGCATTTCTACTGCTATCTTGTTGGATAATTAAACAGCTGGGGGGTGAAATTATATGCCCCTCAGAGAGGGTTTGCAATTTGGGAGTCCTCCTGGACCCACAGCTGACTTTAGAACACCATCTGTCGGCTGTGACCAGGGGGACCTTTGCCCAGGTATGCCTGGTGCACCAACTGCGAACCGCTCAACCACCCGGGGGAGAGCCTTCTCTGTTGCAGCTCCGGCCCTCTGGAACGAGCTCCCTGTTGAGATCCGGACCCTTACTACCCTCCCGGCCTTTCGCAAAGCCACCAAGTCCTGGCTGTTCCAGCAGGCTGGGGGGAGCTGAGAAGCATCTACCTCCACGGAAATTGTGAATGTTGGTTTTGTTTTTAATATGTTGTCTTTGTCTCGTTTCCCCCTTTCCCTTGTCTTTTGTGAGCCGCCCGGAGTCCTCCGGGAGTGGGCAGCATACAAGACAAATAAATAAAATAAATAATAAAATAAATAGCTGCAAGAAAACCACCAAGCACAGAAAGGTGGGTTGCTCCCAGTTCAGCCCGGAATGGGCAAACCAGTAGTAGCAGCGGCGGGAGGCTCCACTCACCCGCCCAAATGCTTCTGTGCATGCGCGGGAGCATGCCCGAACCAGTCGTAGAAAAATTGGCGACCCACACACTGCAAGGACCCCTCATTTTAACCCTGAGCTACAAATATTCTATTCTATCAGCTTGAAGAATACCAGAAGGAAGGAATATAAGGCACACACCACTTGTTTGGTTAGGACTCACAATTCCATAAGAATGGGAATGTGTAAGAGAAGGTTTGAGAAAGGAAGGCATTACCACTATTCAAAGCATTCATCAACTAGAAATGTCAACATTTTTTGGATTGTTTTAGATTTTAAATGGTCATTTTGTTAACACATATTAATAGATAGTTGTTTAGAGATTGTTGTTTTTCTGCGCCTGTGGAGAGGAGAGGTGAGAAAAATAGTAAATAACCTCTAGTTAACTATAATAATAATAAAGATATGTTAGGGAGAGGAAATGTTAGATGTCCTATTAATTGACTTTTTTTTAGAATATGTTATAAAGATATGGCAGATTGATTGAGACTGGGGGAAGGAAAAAAATGCCAGCAGGTGGCTGTGTTTTTGAAATCTTAATTAAATTAAAATGGTGGTATGGTGATAGTAAAATATATAAATTTTTAACATATACAATTCAAACTGAATGGAATATATGTGATTGTGGAAGGAACGCAGGAAATGTACTTGTGACGAATGGATACGCTTTCTACAAGATGTAATGAAAGATGATTCTCTTTTTTTGTGCTTTTTCTGTAATAAAACTAATAAAAAAAATTCCAAAAAAAAGCATTCATCAGAGGAATAAATGATGAATGCTGCATTGCCCATAAACTCTTTCCCTTTGGTATGGTATTGTGGCATTGAAATGAATATATATAGTATTTATAGGGCAATGTTCCTTTCATCCAAAAGCAAACATTTTTGCAGATATCTTTGATCACCATTAACCCCTACCCCAAAGCACTCAACAACGTTCACCAACATTGAAAAAATCAGCACGTGGCAAATCAAAAGAAAAATTCCTTTAAAAAACATGTTCAGTAGTTCAAGAAATGTAGGCTTCTCTTACGCAGACTTTATTTACCAACTGTGCATTGAATTTCATTCCTTTCCCCAGGTTCTCAGTGGGTGTTTTGAAGGCTGTGAAAGAAGTCCTGGGGGTTGCATGCAGTAGTGATTTTGTCCAGCTTTGGCTGAGAGAGAATCCATTTCATATAACTTAAATTGATTTTACAAGAAACTGTGCTTCTGTTTTCCCTTCCAGGGAAAAGCAGCAGAGGTTCACGTATTTCTCCTTCCTATTCAATATAGCTTATATAGCCCTGATCACACACAACAAGCTATTTTTTCACTTCACTGAGCCTTATATTTTAAGCTCGGTTTTTCCATCCTCAGTTTTACCAACATTAGCTTAATAATTGCCTTCTTGGGTATTAGCTATCTAGCAGAGGTGGGTTCCTACCAGTTCGCACCAGTTCGGTAGAACCGGTTCGTCAAATCTACCGAACCGGTTAGAAGAGGTTCCACCAATGGACCCAGAAAGCAGGCCACACCTACAGAAGAGCTTCCAAAATTTTTTGAAACCCATCACTGACACACACACACACACACACACACACAGAGACAGACAGACAGACAGACAGACAGACTCACATAGAGAGAGAAAGAAAAAGAGAAAGAAAGGAAGAAAAAGAAATAAAAAAGAAAGAAAGAAAAAGTGACAGAGGTGAAAGAAAAAAAGGAAAAAGGGACAGAGGGACACCACCGTCCAGGCCTTCCACGCAGCCCTTAAGACCTGGCTATCCCAACAGGCCTGGGGATAAGTCTTCGATTTGCCCCACCCGAGTGAGAATGTTGAATGCAAGTTGTGTTTTTATTATTTTATTTATTTTGTGCACATATTGTTTGTTTTGAATTTCACCCCCCCCCCTAATGATTGTAAGCCGCCCTGAGTCCCCTCAGGGAAAAGGGCGGCCTATAAATCCAACTAAACTAAACTAAACTAAACTAAACAGAGAGACAAAAGGAAGAAAAGAGAGAGAGAGAGAGAGAGAGAGAAAGAAAGAAAGAAAACACATGGCCAGCAAGCCACTCCCTCCAGGTACATAGTTGGCAAGCCACTCCCACAAAGGAGGCCACACCCACAGAGTAGGTTCGAAATTTTTTTGAAACCCACCACTGCTATCTAGATACTTTAGGGGTGGGAGGGACAGAAATGCCTTTCTGTTTTGAGCTTATTTCATCTTAACCTATTTTCCATTTTGCATCTTAGAAAATCCAGCAAGGAGCTGGTAGTAACCAATATTACGTCAGCAAACATTACCAACAGGTTTTCCATTCTTAAGCCAAGTTATTGCTGGTGGAGGAATTCCAGTAGCATCACAGGCAAGAGTTATAGGGTTGCTGATGGTTTCATTGATCCACTCTTGCTGGGGGCCTTCAATGGTAGGTGGTACTGTGAATGAAGACATACATCAAATTGATACATGCACCAAATTACCAATAATGGATTCTGGGAAAAAATAAATGGTCTTTACGGAGTCTGTACTTCATCCCTTCCTCCTATCTGCCACCGCAGTTTCCTGTTGTGCAACAGAAAGTATTAAGAAACCAAGATTTGAACATAAGTAACAGTCAATCTTGTCTTATGTTCAATTTGATTCACTACACTCTAACAAGAATCCCTTTATTCTGTCTATTAAAAGCTTACCGTGAACATTAAGATGGAAAGTTTTGTCATCACGCCCTGCGATATTTATGGCTTTGCATACATACTGGCCTGTATCAGATACCTGTGAACATAAGCAAAAAGTGATATGCAATTATCTTCTTACTAATTTTAAAAAGGTATCAACGCTAGGAGAGTGCCATTATAATATAAAATTCAAGATAGAATACAATAACATTTAAAAGTCGGTAAAAATTGGAGTAGGTTTCTTTGTAGTTCGATTGTTGAAATACTGTAAATGAATACAGGCAATCTTCGCTTACCATGGTTATAAAAAACAGCTTTGTGACAAAATCTCACATTCATGGCCATTGCAGAGTCCTATAATCACATGATCTCCATTTTTCACAACTGACATATTTATAACTATTGCAGTCTCCTGAGATCACGTCAGGGGTGTGTTTCTCGCCCCGTTCCAACCGGATCGGTTGGAACGAGGCCGGCGGCGTCCTCACGCACGCACGCGGCGTCCTTGCGCACGCATGCGGCGCGCGCGTGCGTACTAGCGTCTGCGCGATGCTCCAGCTGCTCCTGGAGTATCGCGCAGGCGTTCTGCGCATGCGTGGAAAGCGCGAAATTCGAAAAAACCGGGTAAGGAGTGGGCGCGCGGGGGCGCGGGGGGGGGCTTCGCCATTCCCGGAAGTTACTTACTTCCGGGTTCGGCGACCAACCGGATCGCAGGGACCGGTGCGAACCGGTCGAAACCCAGCCCTGGATCACGTGGTTGCAATTTGTGAGCTTTACAACCTGTTTCCAGTAAGCAGAATTAATGAAGAATATGGATGTGAAATCACAAGTTGCGGTCATATGATGTGTTGCTTAAGAACTGTGTGTCAGGCCTGTATATAATATTCCTTTTAGAATTTTGGCCTGCCACACTTTTCCTTATTTCATTATGCTGTTTCATTAGTATAGTTGACGGGAGGGGGGAATAGACAGGAGTAGGATTGTGGAATGTATTGTTTTCATTCTTTACTAGAAGCTCGAGGTCATCTTTTGTCTCCGCACTTTTACACCTGACCGGAAGCAGCTGGGTGTGGATGCCAGCGTGGAAGAATAAGATTGGGCCATGTGATGGATTTGTGGGTGTGGGGGACAAGATCATGAACTTTAAACTGGGTGGGTTTCTGATGTCATTTCCAGAATTGGGATTAACACAGATGTGCTAAGATGTCTGCTTTATTAAATTGGAACTTTAAGGATCGTTTTGCCTTGGACTCTGATTTAATTCTACATGATACTTGGAACGCTGACACTGTGGTGATTTGCTTAACAATGGAAACAGAAGTGATCGCAGGGCCATGTAATTTTTCATTTAACAACCACAGCGCTTAGCAACAGAGTTGCCAGTTCAATTGTGGTTGACAAGTGAGGCCTACCTGTATAACAATTAATTTGTTGGACTACAAAGCAGTAATGTTTACATTTTTCCAGTTTTATCTCTTATTAATCATGGAGGTTTTTATATATGATGTATGTCATTTTTTTTAATGTATTTTTATTCTTTTAAAACAGAACAACACATACAAAAACAAAGCAAGAGAGGAAAAAAAGAACAATTTTCCTCCATTTCGTCAAGCATGTTGTTTGGTTACAAGTTTTTCTGCATCAATTCTTAAATTTAGGATTAACATCACTGGTTTACATTAAACATAGCTAAATGTTTCGCTGTCATTGAGCATTATACATTCAGATTACCATTGTTATTATTTCATTTGTAACAATCCTTATTTCCTTAAATTCGTAATTATCTATCAAATAACAATGAGTCTTTAAACTATTATAGTATGACCTATCTCTAAAGAGAAAAAGCGAAGATTGGGACAAAGAATTCCCGTTGGTTTATAATAAAGCATTCATATTTTCAATTGACCATAATGTCTCCAATCGTCCAGACTTATGATGTATGTCATTTTGAAGACCACAATCATGTTGGCCTAGACTTTTAAAAGTACAGAAACAAGAAATATTTGTATACCTCCGTCATCTTGATACGGAGCGTCTGTCCATCTGCTACAATCCCCACATTGGATGAGACGGAGATCATACGGCCATTCTTGTACCAGGTGATGCTGGGTGGTGGAACAGCATTGGACTCACATTCTAATGTCACTGGCATTCCCACTCTGACATTGACTATTGCAGGAGGTGTGCTGCTCTGGCCTTTAATACTTGGAGGAACTTTGGAGTAGGGGAACATAAGAAAAAAATATGTTTCTTTGACTTTTCCCAAAGAAGTACTATGTTAAGAGGAACTGTTAAGATGTCGATACTGACAATGGACAAGTGTTCTCTTTTAAAGGATGCTAAAACACACCATGAATAGTCAGGAAGGTCCTCTTGATGCTTTCTCCAGCACTATTTCTAACTATGCAGACATATTCACCACCATCAGATAAACGGGCCCTAGGAATTTGCAGCGTGCGGCCACCTAAAATCAAGGCAACAAAACACTTCAAGTAAGTACTGGATTATCATCACATTATTCACTGAATTTGTATGGGAGATCTAACAGAAGCTACAGAAATAAAAGAAAAGTTTAGTTTAGTTTAGTTTTATTAAACTTGTATGCTGCCCTATTCCCCAAGGGAACTCAGGGCAGCTAACAAAACCAAAGAGGGAAAGGGGGGAGTACAAAAAACAAGAAGACAAAACAAGTACAAACAACAAATTAAAAACTCATTAAATTAAAAACAATTAAAAAACAAGAAGGCAAAAATACAAACAACAAATTAAAAACTCATTAAATTAAAAACAATTAAAAAACAAGAAGACAAAAATACAAACAACAAATTAAAAACTCATTAAATTGAAAACAAATCAAAAACAACACCAAAAGGACCTGTTCACTGCTTAGAATGAATTAAGAACACCACTGAAGAACTTTCCGTCTTAAGATCCAAAAATGTCCAACTATAATTCAAAAACCTTCAAAGAACACTGGAAACAGTGCCACCAATTTTTTTTGTACCTTGAAGACTAAATTTGGAATTTTCTTAGAACAGCCTAAGCTAAACAAATCACAATTAACTATTCCTCGGTAAGTGAATGAGATAATTGATAATTGATCATTCTAAATGATTGCAACATTCTATGAAAAAAACAACATGAAATTATTTTTATATTCACACACGCATGTTGCTCTATTTCTTCTATCACCCTTGTTGAAATATTGAAAATATTGAAAGAAATGAACTACTCTATAAAAACAACACACCCAGAGATCACTTACCAGGAACAATGAGAATATTTGTGTTCAAGCTGAGAGGTTTTCCATCCTTGAGCCAACTGAGATCAGGAGGTGGGAAGCCAGCGACTTCACATGTCAACGAGATGGAGTTATTCACCACAACAGTTAGGTTCTCGGGGTTAATTCCAATAATATTGGGAGGAACTGTTAAAAGATAACCATGTCCACATTTTGCAGTTTCATTTTTTTAAAGGTCCCTTCAGATCCAGTTGCAAATTAAAACATTACAGCAGTGTTTCTCAACCTTGGCAACTTGAAGATGTCCGGACTTCAACTCCCAGGATTCCCCAGCCAGCGAATGCTGGCTGGGGAATTCTGGGAGTTGAAGTCCGGACATCTTCAAGTTGCCAAGGTTGAGAAACACTGCATTACAGTATCAACTTCCCAAGCTTCAGCTGACTCTTCTACTGGGGAGATGAAAAGAATTAAAGGAGAATATGGAGCAAGATTTCTATTACTGCCACAATTTCTTTTATTTTCCCCTCACTCTTTCTTTTTTCAAAGATTTGGTTTTATTTTTTTAATCAACGACCAAAATACAATGACTGTGTCTTTTTTTTTTTTTCAATCTTGGTGGAACAGAGTAGGGTGCCAACATATGTAAATAGTCGCAACATGTTTACACACACAAACACCATTGGGATGTAGACAGAGATGGGTTGCCGCCAGCATTACAGCCTGTTCGGTGTGTGTGCAATTTTGCATGCGTGCACAAGTGTGCATGCACATTTGCCCATAAATGCAATTACAATTGTTCTGCGCATGCGCAGAACCAAAAAACAAGATGGCACCGTCGCCCACGCCATCCCGAGGAATCAATTTGGGGGCATCGCAGGCCTGAGTCATTGCTAATTCCAGATCACCTAACCACAACCAGTTTGGTCGAACCAGTCTGAACCAGTAGGAACCCACCATTTTAGATTTAAAGATCACTGCAACTTATATTCAAAGAAGATGTTAACTAAAATTTTGCTCTAATTTATGCTGGGTAAACTGTATCTTTCTTGTCTTTATCCTTAGCTATTTTCCTTCTGTCAGCTTAGCAACTCAAAACATGCAAATAAAGTAAAAACTCTGAGGTTTTTTTTTTTAATTTGCTTCAGCTTTCGAGCTTGTTGCTATTTTAACTTCTAAATAAATCAATGGCCTGATGCTTTCAAATAGGTCAGGAAACATAAGACAAAAATAAAGCCATGTTGCAGTTCTGGCTTACAAGGAATGCAGCAACCATCAACTTTAACACACTAACACAACATTACAGATGCATTTCTCTGTTCCAAAAAGGGAGCTAACAGGCTTCTTATTGTTTAGTGCAAACTCGTCCAGTGTTTCTTGCCAAGTGATAAAATTGGACGTCACTCAACTGCATTTAAGCATCTCTTTTGGTGACTAAACCGTTAGAATGGAAAATGTACTGAATAGAAGAGTAAAAATGCTGTTCGTGTTTATGATTCCAAATTCAATGAAGATCAGACCAACAATCAAGAACTAAACAATACCCAATCAAGGACAAACTGCTAATATATAAATTGAGAACAACCCATTCTTTATTAGCACTGATAATCTTTACCTAGTTTGGGTAATGAAACCCCATTGAAAGAAATCAATCAAGCTCAGAGAGCACCAAGGACCCTTCATTTCAACTCTGAGTTATGAATGTTATCCTTTGTTGGTCAATGTAGATCAGAGAATATTTTTCTTGTTCTCATCCCAGAACAAAATTCTAAAAGACCTCTCAAATATTGCATCTGACATTATTTTACAGCGCCAGCCTTTAGGAATCATTTCCAAATAATAATCCAGAATAATTCTTCATTCTTAGTTTTCATTTCTAGATTTCTCTTTCCTCATCTTTTCTACTCAGACTTTACAACTACTGTATCAAATCATACTGTATTATTTCCCCTGAAATTTGCTCCAGTGCTTTTTATGTTTACTGTATGATTTTAATTCTCCCAATTTAGAAACAATCTCAGTTTATGTACGATTCTAATTCCTCTGATGTCTGTTTTGAATTAGTGTGCCAGTTCTTCTGTAAGAAACAAACTGGTCTCTTTCAATGCTATCAGATTTTTCTTAAACATATATGTTCAATTCACACATATGTACACACACACATACATATAAAATATGGATTCATGGATGCAAATCAGCCTAAATCAAAATATACTCTAAGCCAGTGGAAATGAAGATAACATGTTACTGCTATTGTATTGGCTAGGCTAAAAAGTTTAAAAATAAAATAAAGTTCATTATAAACTAGAAAATGAAGTCACAGTCTTGGGACAATACTTGAAAAAACATTGTTTGAAACAATCAAGATTTGTTGATGTAAGTGTGGAATAAGCAGGCTTTCTTCCAAGCTTAAAACAATTGGAACAGAAGCATTTTGTTTTCAATACGGAACACTTGGAACAGTCATATCAAGCTGTGATCATTTATTCCCGTTGAAAAAGGTTTTTATTTCCCATTTTTTCATTTTCATACACTCACATATATACTGTGCATAGCCAGAGCCATACAACATTAAACAATAATCGCAGCAATTCCTCTTGTCAACAATACCCCAAAAAATAAAAACCCAATATACCTCTTCCACTCTCCATACACCTCTTTCTTCCACCCCCTCCAACTTTCTTCCCTCCATCATCGCCCTCTAGCCTACTTCCCCTCCCCCTCTACCACACCTCTCTCCCAAGCTGTGATCATTTATTCCATCGGACATCTCTCTAAATCAGGAGTGTCAAATTCAATTTCATTGAGGGCCGCATCAGGGTTGTGTTTGACCGGGGGGGGGGCATTGTGGGCATGGTTATGGTTGGCCTAGCCAGCTCAATTTCACTGGGGGGCATCTGTGGTGGCCCAAGTGCTCTGCCAGCAAAAACGACCTTCTGAACTGTATTTTTGGCTTCAATGCCACCTGCAACCATCTACTAGCAAAAATGGAGTTTGCAAGAGCTATGCCCAGCTCTCCCAAGCTCCACTTTTGCTGGCAGAGGCACCAAGGACTGGTCCTTCACTGTTTCCAGGATGTTTCTTCACAGCCACAATTTGGTGGCTCCCATGAGTTCCTCGATAATTTTTTTTCAGAGACATTCTAACCAAATATTAATTTTTCTATAAAAATAATATTTAAGAGTGAGATGTGACTCAACTAAAGATACGGGTTAAAAATACAGATGGCAATTGAAAGTAATAAATCAAATATTGATTAGTAAATAATTGAGACCCAAGTCCTCTGGAGAATTTTCCAAATAGTGAAATAAGATTTTAAAAATATCCTAAGGTTTGGCGTTAAGTTAGAATAGGATTTTTTTATACTTTCTAGCAGCAGTAAATATTTATATAGTCAGCATACATATGGAACGTACAAAAATATTTAATATTTGAACATATAAAACAAATGTGATGGTGATTTGTCCTTTTGCAAAGTTTATATAAGAGTCAAGTGCAGAATATTTTTTTGAGCTGGCCATTCTATGAATCATTACTTTAGAAAATAACAATCTTACCATGGACGTTAAGATTAAAATATCTTTTTGCACGTCCTGCTATGTTCTCCACAAGGCAGGCATACCTGCCTATATTTGCTATTTGAGTATTGTGAATCTATATAAAAAAAAAAAGGATACACCGTAAAAATCAAATATCTTGTTTTTTTTAATTGACTTCATATACACATTGTTAAATTTTCACTTGGCAAATAAGTAAATATATTAATTTATATTAATATATAATGCTTTACTCTTTGAAATTGATTACTTGACTATAACCTCTATTCTGTGCTGGTTTAATGTCTTCGCGGCATAAATCTACCATATATTTTTGGTGATCTCAAGATTTTTAAACAGACGACATATTTGCAGCACAAAGAGTAACAGGAATAATGAAACAGGACTAATCAATATGCGGATATTGTCTTTTGAGGGGGAAAATACTAACAAAAGATACAGGAGCCGAGGTGGCGCAGTGGTTAGGGTGCAGTACTGCAGGCCACTTTAGCTGACTGTTATCTGCAGTTCAGCGGTTCTAATCTCACCGGCTCAAGGTTGACTCAGCCTTCCATCCTTCCGAGGTGGGTGAAATGAGGACCCGGATTGTTGGGGGCAATATGCTGACTCTGTAAACCGCTTAGAGAGGGCTGAAAGCCCTATGAAGCGGTATATAAGTCTAATTGCTATACTAGAGAAACTAGAGTGAATGAGATAAACTGGCTAGACAATAAAATGTTTAAAAAGTAAAAACTGGGTTTAATTGTAGACTCACTCAAGATTTTCCATGTCCACTTTTCCCTAGCAAAAAAATAAAATAAAAAAGAAGATATAAACTCTATAAGCTTACATGTTCTTCCATAATAAAAAGAAGAGCCGAGGTGGCGCAGTGGTTAGGGTGCAGTACTGCAGGCCACTTCAGCTGACTGTTATCTGCAATTCAGCGGTTCTAATCTCACCGGGTCAAGGTTGACTCATCCTTCCATCCTTCCGAGGTGGGTGAAATGAGGACCCAGACTGTGGGGGCGATATGCTGACTCTGTAAACCACTTAGAGAGGGCTGAAAGCCCTATGAAGCGATATATAAGTCTAACTGCTATTGCTATTGCTATTGTAGACTCACTCAAGATTTTCCATGTCCCATGTAAGCTTATAAACTCTATAAGCTTACATGTTCTTCCATAATTGGAATTGCGGGATTTTGATGGCTTCAGAATTGTCATAGCCTCTTGTGATAGGATGTGTGAGTGAAACTGAGACAATACAGCATCTAATCTGCAGAAGCTGGTGCACTTCACAGACTTACCTGAAGGGTTTTTCCATCCAGTAGGAATTTGTGATGGGAATCTTCAACTATTAGCTGTCCATCTTTCTCCCAGATTATGCTCGGAGGAGGACTGCCCTCTGCTATACATTCCATTATTGCCATCTTGTCCAGAAGTACAATCAGCTCCACAGTCACATCACCGCTGGAACCATTAAAGTATGGTGGCACTAGGCGGAAAGATTAAGGAGAACAGTTTTGTACCCTTTGACTTCTTCACAACATTGCTGAGAAGATGAAAAACATAAGTTAGAAAGCTACAGAACAATTTTCATTCAGAACATTTTTTTTTCAGGTATTATCAGAGATGCCTTTATCACAAATGACTCTTCAAGAAACAGCATGGTGCATTTTTATTTGAGGGGGAAAATATTAGACATTTTCTTACTCAGAAGGGAATCTGATATATCATCTTAGTAGAATTTTCTACTTGCCGTGTCTCCTGTTGTAGCCTTAGTATCCTAATATTTATATTTATTAGACATTAATACTACTAGCACACAGTAAATTATATAGAATGAAACCAAGTAATTCCCACCATTTAAAAAAAGAATTATGTATTATTTGCAAACTCAAAAAAACATCAAGTAAGCTCACATAGCACGCGGACATCATATTGGATAGAATCTTCTCCAGCTTCATTAATGGCCACGCAGGTATATCGTCCAGCATCTTCACTCTGAGCTCTAGGAATCTGCAACACACGACCTCCTAAAGTACAATAAGAATGAACTTGCCATCCTTCTAAACACAGATCATGGGTTGCTCTAAGATAAATAGGTACACTTGATTCATGATTAGAAAGGAGAACCTTGATAGACCTCATATGTTCAACCCACCTCTGAGGTTTTAGGGTAGTTAAAAAGCTTAAAGCTTCACCCACATTACACCTATCCTCCGCGAGCTGCACTGGCTACCTGTCGATCTCCGGATACACTTCAAGGTGCTACTTGTCACCCATAAAGCCCTCCATGGTAGTGGATCTGGGTACTTGAGAGACCGCCTACTGCCAATTACCTCCACGCGACCTATTAGATCACATCGATTGGGCCTCCTCCGAGTTCCATCTGCTGGTCAATGCCGACTGGCAACCACGCGGAGGAGGGCCTTCTCGGTGGTTGCTCCGACCCTATGGAACGATCTCCCCGTGGAGATTCGTACCCTCACCACCCTCCAATCCTTCCGCACAGCCCTTAGAATCTGGCTATCCAGTCAGGCCTGGGGCTAAGACTGTAACCCGCCCGAATGTATGAATGTTGTGTTTTAATTATGTACTGTCTTATTTGTAAAAAGTTTGTTTCCCCCTTTCCTTTTGGAGTGTGAGCCGCCCTGAGTCCCCTCAGGGAAAAGGGCGGCATATAAATATAAATAAAACTAAAAACTATATCAGGAAGAGGAAGATCAGCTTAAATCCGTGAATGCTGGCTGGGGAATTCTGGGAGTTGAAGTCCAGACATCTTCAAGTGGCCAAGGTTGAGAAACACTGGCTTAAATGTCATTATGTCAAGAGTAAGAAAGCTTCATGGCTGTACACTGAACACTGAAAATAGGTCTATAATACAGCTCTAATTGATCACAAGCTGGGTTCTTATGGGCTTTCACCATTATTCTTAATGTCCCTAGGCTTTGAGCAAGCAAAGCAAGTAGTAATCAATAGAATAAGGGACACGGAGTTCCAAGAAGAACTAAATAGGTTGCCTCTCCACAGTAGGGACAGAATCAAACATGGAGTGTGGGAATCGGCAAGATATCTAAATGACCTGATCTCCCCAAAACAAAGAATAGCTTTCTTCAGAGCCAGATTTAACATTCTCCCTTCAGCACTCCTCCAGGGCAGGTATAAGAGAACACCTATAGCAGAACGGGATTGTATATGTGGCAAAGGAGAAGTGGAAGATAATTCACATGTTCTATTACACTGCCAGCTATACAGAGCTTGTAGGTCTGCATATATTCTCCCCTTATTAGAGAGATTGCCAGGGAGGGCAGACAATTTTTATCTAGGCTTCCTCCTCCAGGACACTAACCCGGTTACCACGTATGCAGTGGCAAAGTTTTGTGCTGCTGCAATGTCCATAAGAAAAAAATTGGCTACAGTATAGTACCATCTTGTACCAATTATCTGGACATACCTTTAACAATCTTTGGACCATAATGTTATTATCCACGTTTAATGTAGATACTTTTAATTATATTTTAAAGTTAGCATTTTTAATATAGTGTAAAGACAAATGTATATTGCTGGTCTTTGACCGTAATAAAGATCTTACTTACTTACTATATTCATATCATTGTTTGTAAGCTACCTAGAGTCACTGTGCAGAGAGCAGAGAGCTGTACAAATTTTCTAAATAAATAAAAATATAAGGATATTCAATTGTTATGACTTCCTGATTCTGACAGTTCTTTCCAGAGTTCTCAATGCCATTATAAGCACAGGCAACATATATGAATTAGTAAAATTTTCTCCCCACGAAAGAGGAATGCATATATCCAAGAAATTCATTAGTACCTATTTATGAATACAAAAGCTTTTAGAGGAAGTCATATTGCATTGCTTGGACCAGGAACTTTTAATAATGCCAATGAGGAGCATCCATTTTCAACTGCATTCCAGAGAATGGGGAATATTTCATTCTTACTTTAAATTAAAATATTTATTGCAAGGGTTGTGTGGGTCAGAGCTACTATGCTTGCAGTGTGCATTTTGGGCAGGCTATTTAAAACACTCAAGTGTATGCGGGGAAAAAAAATCCCAAAGAATAAAAAAGAAAGCATTTCATTATATTCATAAATATGAAGCTGTTTAATACAGACCTGGAAGTATCAGGAGTTTATCGCTGGAACTCAATGGAAAACCCTCTTTATACCATGTCAGTACTGGAGGTGGCACAGCATTAGTTTCACAGTATAAAGACAGAGGATTGTTTAAAACCACATCTTTGGCTCTTCCTCTTTGACTTCTACTTAGCACATTTCCATCTTCCCAGAATCCAAATGGTTTTCGAAAACTAGGAGGAACTGTAATATATATAGGCCTCAGATTAAAAATGAAGAATAAGTATAAGGCTTTTCCAACCTTCATCACAGGAAGTATTAACAAATTTAGTGATTCTTCACCCTCTCAAGTTACAAACATTTATCCCTTCATCCCATGTACCATCTCTTATCTATAACAAATCCATAAAGTTATCATTCTTTCAGTCCTATTGTCAGGTCTGCAACTATGTATCTGTTAGGATCTTTGGCCTCCCACACTTTCTCTTATTTCATTATGCTTTCCCATTAGTGTAGTAGTTGGGAGGGGGGAATAGAAAGGAGTAGGATTGTGGAATGTATTGTTGTCGTTCTTTTCTAGAAGACCAAGGTCATCTTTTGTCTCCGCACCTTTGTACCTGACCGGAAGCAGCTGGGTGGAGACGCAAGCGTGGAAGAAGAAGATTGGACCATGTGATGGATTTGTGGGTGTGGGGACAAGATCATGAACTTTTAACTGGGTGGGATTATGATGTAATTTCCAGAATTGGGATTTACACAGATGTGCTAAGATGTCTGATTTATTAAATTGGAAATTTAAGGATCGTTTTGCCTTGGACTCTGATTTAATTCTACATGATACTTGGAACGCTGAAAGCTATTATCAGTAGAAAGTCCATAGCCAAAAGTAGCAACATATCTTATTTTAACCTTGATCAAATAAACCAACATTGCTTTTTTTGTGTCTACTTCTTACATTCTTACTCTTTAATTTATTCAAATATTGTTGTAGGATTTTATTTCTCTTTATTTTTTTCTTTGCTTCATTGCACAGAGCTCTTCAAGGCCTTTTTCCTTTTACATTTTTTTTTCTTTTCCTGATGACAGTGGTGAGGGTCTGCCTCCCCTGCCTCCCCTGACTGGGAATAAGTAACTATTTATAAATTTATAGTAACTATACAGAAGTTGTGATTATCAGGTTGGAGAAGACTTATCTCTATAAATACACCAATGAATAGTCAAAGCAATACCTTGTATACTGACATCGAACTCCAACTCATCCTCGCCAGCTATGTTTGAAGCAACGCAACTATATCGGCCAGTGTCAGATATCTGAGTTGCTTTAATTTGAAGGATGCGTCCACCACCTTGGATTGTTAGATGATCATCTGATGTAATAGGCTGTGGGGTAATTATCCAAAAGGATACCTGAGCATTTTTTACAATGTACAAATGAAGTGTACACAGGTATGCATAGTTCATGGCCACTTAAGCCAAACTCAGCAATGCATTGTGGCCTCTCTGCTTTGGCAAGAGATTTGATCCCCCTCCCCCACAAATCAAATTCTATTTTATAATTATAAAGCAGGATCAGATATGAAATATCTGTTTCTGACAACTTGGAACCATCTTCTGAGAGATGTTAGAAACAGATCCATTTCCCTTATTTTATTGTAGTATTACAGAGAGAAGGGTACATCTAACTGGTAAGCCACACAAGGATTACAAGTTATGCAATATGTACAGATTTAAGGTTCTTTTTTCTATTGAGTCCATTCCATAATTGAGAACATTGCTAAGTTATACACTTTGGCTGATTAGTAAGTTAAAAATATTTAAGAACATAAAATATAAAGACATTTGTATTATAGTTTCCTTTACTTTGTCAAAAGAATTAAGACTAATGTCCCTATTAACTTACTTGTTATTCATAGTTATTCTAACAATTATCAAAGGGCAAGTTTTGAAAAAAAAATTACATTACTTAGAATTTCTAAAAAAAATATTACTTTTATTTATTTATTCAATGTTTGTAACTGCCTAAAGTTACGTGGTTTGAGATGAATGAATGAATGAGGCATGTTCTCTTGTTAGTTTCAATAAAATATTGTCAGCCAAAAATAATATTCCACATACCAAAAGATTCAAGGAGAGCAAAAATATGAAAAGTGTATGGAATATAAGTGCTAACTAGGTAATAAATAATATGAAAAATACTTTGCAAGTATTAAAATGCTGATGTGGAAGTGCCCAAAAAAAAAAGAAATTCAAAATTGGAAAGAATTGCATTGCCTAACTAAAATTGACAAAGGCAATCCAAAATTGCAAAATGACAAAGCAGAATGCCATGGATACTTCAACAACCTGCAATTCTAAAATTGTGTTATGGATTATTGTGTAATCCCACGACAAGATAGATGGCAAATACATTTAACAAATAATAATAACTGCTGGAAGAGAACAGGACTTCCTATAGCTTTGAAACATTGTGTTTTGGAAAATTTGAGACACTGGAAGAAGAGACATCGCTATAAAGAACTTTCCTGGTTTCTCTAAAACAAATATTTGCTGGAAGAAATTAAATTTATGACTGGCCTGTCTATCTTTGTACCATCTGATGCCAGCAGCAGGAATTGCATGGACTTCACATTCCAGGGTAAGGCTGTTGTTCACTTTGATCTTCACCTCTTTAGGGGACAAGCCTAATTCTAATAAATCACCTCTATTTATCGTAGGAGGAACTGCCAAAAAAAAGATAAATATAAAAATAAAGCCACCAAACCAAAATGAGATTTCTAATTTTGACACTCACAATGTTGTCGGGAAAAAAGGCATAGGTAAGTTATAGCACATCAGCAATGGTTGACCTGCTTTTTAGGCCAAAATCACATCAGCAAATTGCTTATTAAGTCACACAGCTAAGTAGCATTTGTTGGTTAGTTACACACAATAATTCACAAAATAGGCAAAAATGTAAGTAGACCTGTAAAGTCAATTCAAATAAGCAAACCCTTCACTGGGCAACATAAACTGAAGGATGGATGATGATATGGTATCATTAATTTCTAAGCAAACTTGAAACTTACACAAGAGGATGGAAATTGATAGAAGATTACAATCAGATATAATAAACAAGAATTGCATTAGCAATAGCAATAGCAGTTAGACTTACATACCACTTCATAGGGCTTTCAGCCCTCTCTAAGCGGTTTATTGCTCCCAATAATCCGGGTCCTCATTTTACCCACCTCGGAAGGATGGAAGGCTGAGTCAACCTTGAGCCGGTGAGATTTGAACAGCCGAACTGCTGAACTGCAGTCAGCTGAAGTAGCCTGCAGTGCTGCATTTAACCACTGCGCCACCTCGGCTCATAAGTTGAATTGGCATTCTGTCCACCTATCAAGTCCTTCCCAAGGATCTGTGGATATTGTCCTGAGATATGGAGTGTTCCTGCCATTTCAAGCAGCAATCAATGGGCCATTATCCTGTCTACAAATCAGACAGTGGCTTTTCATATTTCTCTTGATTTAATTCAGCTAGGAAATCTGTTACTATGGGGAGGGATTTATAATTTCAGGAAGCTGGCCTTTCAAATATAGCCTCTTTTATCCAGCTTTTCAAAGCAGGCCTTTGGGGGGGGGGGGAATAACATGGCTAACAAGAATGCTTAATCCTCATCCCGCTGAAAATTCTCAACAGTAACCCCAATTATTGTGAAGAAATAAATGTTTGTTTGTTTTTTCAATTGTCTAGCCATACAGCCACTTTCCTTAAAGTTATTCAAAGACTCTTATATGCAATGAAACATCTAATTTGGCTTCACCATCATGATATAAATGCAACAAAACAAACAATGGAATATATATACAGCATATGCTTAGAAATAAGCAACTAAGGTAGACGTTGTATAAAATATAAAGAGATGGTAGAGAATCAAACAATACGTTATAAATTTCAGCAAGAAACAATGCTTTAAAACTTACTATAAACTTTCACCTCATAATGTTTTAATGTTTCCCCTGCTTCATTTGTAGCTATACAAGTATATCTACCAGTATTGTCCTCCTGGGCATTCAGAATCTGTAAAGTTCGACCACCTACAGAAAAGGATAAAAGTCACGTTAAAGTTTCCCCAATTCCCTTTGTTTATTTTCTTCTGAATTCAGCAGGAACTGTATGAATTTAACCATTGTCCCATTGAAAGAAAGAACGCCAATTATTCTGATTTCAGAACACGTTAAAACTGGAGTTTAGTCTAATAACGGCAGCAAGACTGTTGGTGGCGCAATACTGGAAGAAGAAAGACTTGCCTACAATCCAAGAATGGACATTGAAAGTCACAAACTTAGCCGAGATGGCTAAAATATCGGCATATCTTAAAGATCACTCAAATGAGAGATATAAACGAGACTGGAAAAAATGGATTGACTATATACAAAATAAATACGGGACCAAGAAATTCCAGTTAGCCTATGCTTAAGATCAGAAATGATTTAAATTGTTTAAAGTTGGTTCAGCAAGAAGAAGCTAAGGTAAATGTAGAATGTTATTAATTTTTTTTATTTCTTTTTTTTCTCAATAGAGTTTAGAATGTGTTTGTTAGAAATCCATACCGTGTATGGGTTCTGGGAAGTCGGGGGGGGGGAAGGTGGAGGGGGGTTGGGGGAGAGGGTGGAGGGAGGGAAGGGTATATATTAGGCTAGACAAGAATTTGGTGGTAAACTAGAATTATTTTGATATACAAGAAATTGTACTTCGATGTCTTACTGATTGAGGAATGATGAAATGTTTGCCTTAAAAGAAATAAAACTTTTGAAACACACACACAAAAAAAACACCTGGAGTTTAGGAAAGAACTCTAGAAAGAAGCAGAAATAAAATGCCTTTTCAAATTCTAATGCTGGATCATCAGCATTCTAATTATGCCAAAAACTGAAAGAAATTGAAAGGCCCTTCCAAGTTACGTATTCCTTGTTCCCTGCCTGTGATATGCAAGTGAACTCCATCACTTCACACAGAAAAGTAAGTTTTTCAAGCCATTGTTACTCTGGTTAATAGTAGGAGACAAAGCCTAAGATCTGGTACATTATTAAGTTCCACACATGGGAAGCCAAAATATGCAAATTTATCCCCAGCAATTATGATAATTGTAATAGTCAATCTCTATTCAGTCATCTTCAGAAAGTATACCGAAGATTATTTATAAATGCAAAAAAATGGGATAGAATTTCTTTTTTTTTCTTTCTTCTTTCTTTCTTTCTTTCTTTCTTTCTTTCTTTCTTTCTTTCTTTCTTTCTTTCTTTCTTTCTTTCTTTCTTTCTCTCTCTCTCTCTCTCTCTCTCTCTTTCATTCATTCATTCATTCATTCATTCATTCATTCATTTAATTTCTATAGCAATAGCAATAGGACTTAGACTTATATACTGCTTCATCGTGTTCTACAGTCCTCTCTAAGCAGTTTACAGACTCAGCATATTGCTATCAACAATCTGGGTCCTCATTTTACCGAGCTTGGAAGGATGGAAGGCTGAGTCAATCTTGAGTTGGTCAGAATCAAACTTCTGTCAGAGAGAAGTGAGATAGCCTGCAATACACTGGTGGGTTTCAAAATTTTTTCGAACCTCTTCTGTAGGTGTGGCCTGCTTTGTGGCTTGCCAGCCATGTGACTAGGTGGGAGTGGCTTGCTGACCATGTGACCAGGTGGGCATGGCCAACTTGTAAAATGTGGCAAAACTCACTTAACAACGCTCTTGCTTAGCAATCAAAATGTTGGCTCAGAAACTTTGGCATTTGAAGCACGCAAGTCTTAAAGCTGTCAAGTTACAAGACCCTTGCACCCCTAACCCTTTAGAAAAAAAAAACCCCAGAGGTGTTCAAACTTGACAGCTTTAAGACTTGTGGACTTCAACTCCCAGAATTCCTCCTCCAGTCATGTTGGCTCAGGAACTCTGGCATTGAAGTGTGCAAGTCTTAAAGCTGTCAAGTTATAAGACCCTTGCACCCCTAACCCTTTAGGAAAAAAGAACCCAGGGGTGTTCAAACTTGACAGCTTTAAGACTTTAAGGTTTAGATAGGACTCTTAGAGGCGGGCAGGGCAATTGGTGAGCCAGCCACTCAGTGAGCGGCGGGCGGGGCAAGTGTGATGCAGACAGGCAGGGGGAGGGAGCTGGAACCGGTTCTAAATGGCACTGTAGATTTGTGGAACCTCTTCTATAGAAGAGGTTAGAACTGGCAGGAACCCACCCCTGGCACGCACACACAATTGTGGCATGCCATAAGAAAAAGGTTAGCCATCACTGTCACAATATTAAACTTAGGGAAATAATGTTAAAAAACACCCCAGGGGTGTTCAAACTTGACAGCTTTAAGACTTGTGGACTTCAACTCCCAGAATTCCTCCTCTCGCTCTTCATCTTGATGATGTGCGGACAGGCAGAAGGAGGGAGCTGGAACCTCTTCTATAGAAGAGGTTAGAACTGGCAGGAACCCACCCCTGCTGCAATACTGCATTCTAACCACTGTGCCATCACAACTCTATAGCCACCCATTTCAATCCAACTGATTCCAAATTTATTTTAATAATAGAGGCATTCAAATAATTACCTGGCAAAACCCGGATGTTCTTATTTGACTCTATCGGAGCTCCATCTTTCAACCAGGTGATTGTGGCTGGTGGATATGAGTAAGCCTCACAAACTAAAGAGGTTGGGTTATTTAAGATAACCGTGGCTTCTTCGGCACCTCCGTCATTACTTGCACCCACAATGGACGGAGACACTGAGCGAGTTCAGGGGGAACAAAAAGAGCATCGTTTTAAAATAATCCTGATAATTTTGGGTATCATTTGTACTTTTAAAGGAACTACTTATGGGGAAAATATCTGGCCATCCGATATACCTGCATCTTAATCCAGGGGCACAGATTGAGCAAATTAAGAGCCAAAATATATATGACACTTGTTTCCCAGAGGCTGGGCTTCATAGCAATAGCAATAGCAGTTAGACTTATATACCGCTTCATAGGGCTTTTAGCCCTCTCTAAGCAGTTTACAGAGTCAGAATATCACCCCCACAGTCTGGATCCTCATTTTACCCACCTCGGAAGGATGGAAGGCTGAGTCAACTTTGAGCCGGTGAGATTAGAACCGCTGAACTGAAGATAACAGTCAGCTGAAGTGGCCTGCAGGACTGCACCCTAACCACTGCGCCACCTCGGCTCTATCTGTTGAATTTTATTTATTTGTATTTATTATTTATTACATTTATGTGCCTCCTGCCTCATTTTACAAACTACTCTGCAGAGTTGACCTCAGTCAATCAGAACTAGATCTCCTACTAGGTTAAAATCTATCAACATTTGAAGGAAGAATAAAGTTTAAGCATTTTAAAGCTCCCCATTGATTTCAATTAGTCCATAGTTATTTTCTTTTTATGAAATCCGTTGCTTTGAGGAGGGATCGGGGCAACTGAATGGGGCTGAGCGCTTACTGGCTAGATGCTCTTCCTGATGCCTATGCAGAGTTCGCAGCAGATATTTTCTCTTTGCACTCTGATAGAGAATAGCAATGGCAATAGCGGTTCGACTTATATACCGCTTCATAGGGCTTTCAGCCCTCTCTAAGCGGTTTACAGAGTCAGCATATCACCCCCACAGTCTTGGTCCTCATTTTACCCACCTCGGAAGGATGGAAGGCTGAGTCAACCCTGAGCCGGTGAGATTAGAACCGCTGAACTGCAGATAAGTCAGCTGAAGTGGCCTGCAGTACTGCACCCTAACCACTGCGCCACCTCGGCTCTTAGAAGCACTTAGAAGCACTTAGAAGCACTGCTTTAATTCAAACCACCGAAGCTCTGATCTTGCACTCAAATAAAAAAGACAATCTATCTTGAAGCCTCAGACTCAATTTGATCATCAGAAAACAATTTTTTCCTTCTTTTATTTTTTAAAAATAATTTCTTATGTTTATAATTCTTATTCTTTTTTTTATATACGCTCATTTAAAATGGTGAAGATGGGTTTTTTGTTTTTTTTAACAAGTTCATTGATGGAACAATCTAACAATGACTTTTTAAAACAAGTTTCCTGATAGCATAGTGAACTGTCTATGCCAAATGAGAGGGAAAATGGGACTTTTTTTTTGGAGTTTATTTATTTTCTTTTTTTTCAGAAGTCCAGGTTTTTTAAAAAAAACGAGGCTCCATCAATCAAGGAATATAAGGAACACTATCCAGGTAGAATATTACGTTATCACTATCACTGAAGTGAAGGGAAAGGACTATTTTACACAGGAGAGGTAAGCAGCTGAAAATCTTTTGGTGGGGGGCAGGGCCGGATTTAGATGAAAAGAGGCCCTAGGTTATTCCACTTATGAGGCCCTTTCACCTCCCATTTTTAAGTTTGTAAATTACATGAGAGACAATAAAATACATCATAACTGTGATATATATCAATATATATCAATATATATAGCTGGCCTCCCGACGGAGGGCGGCTCTGCGCTGCGGCAAAGGCAGCGAGGCCAGCCGCCTCCCCTGCTGCGCTCAGCTGCCCGGCTCGGCCCCCTCCCCTTCACCTGCCTGGCCGCTGGTGGGCTCCGCGTCAACGGGGCGGCTACTGGGAGCGGCCGGGCCTCTCGCCCGACCGCTGGTGCCGGGAACGTGGGCGGGCTCCCCAACTGCCGTGGCGCTGGAACGATCTTAACCAATACATTTTTATGTTTGTTTATTAGTCATATGCGTAGAATTTCTCCTTATTTTCGGTTCAGTGTTTTAGTGTTCACTGTTTTTAGAATAGTGTAATTTTAATTTTGCTAACAATTTGAATGTAGGCCCCTCTTGATCTTGAGGCCCTAGCCTGAAGCCTAGTTAGCCTATAGGAAAATCCGGCCCTGGTGGGGGGAATTTTAGGTGCTTGGAAGAGATTTAAGTAACACAAATCTTTTCTTCATTTTTATAGAGGGAGAGAGAAACAATATCGTATGAAAGACTATATATCTGTGTGTACGAAATTTTGGGAAGATTCTTGGAAGTTGCATATAATCCCTAAGCCTTCAGTGACTTGGAGACGGCAATTTTGGTACTTGCCAAAGTGATAGCATTCACACCACTGGTGGGTTTCAATTTATTTTACTACTGGTTCGCTCGTGCGCATGTAAATGGGCAGGTGGGTGGAGCCTCCTGCCGCCACTACTACCGGTTTGCCCAATCCAGGGCAGAATCCCACCTCTGATTCACACTACTTCCCTCTTCCAACGCCTTAGCACCAACCCTCCAAAGTTTTATCAACAACTTTGCAAATTCAGATATATATACATTATATATATATATATATATTTTCCAATCCGGGCAGATCTATCCACTTCAAAGGATCCCCAAACACTTCCATTTATTACTCAATAAATCTTACCAAGTACATTAACACTGAAGCTTTTTCTTTTATCTCCAGCTGTATTGGAGGCAACACAGGTGTATCTCCCTGTGTCAGCAACTTGAGCATTTGTAATTTGAAGAAAACGTCCAGTAGACATTAACTGATAGCCGTCATACTGTAGAAATGTTTGCCCATCTTTCAGCCAAGTGATCTCTGGAATAGGATTCCCTTTTTGAGGAAAAAATACAAATATTGATAATTGAATTGTGAAAATTGAGGTGGCCCTTTAAAATTTTCTTCTTTGTTAAGTCTTTAAAAGTAAAGCATAAGCAGGTAGGCAGGAAAGATTGAGTTGGTGTGGGCAAGCATGCACTTGTGATAGCGCATGCACCAGTGATGGGTTTCAAAAAGTTTTAGAACCTCTTCTGTAGATGTGGCCTCGCTTTGTGGGAGTGGCTTGCCGGCCATGTGACTGGGTGGGAGTGGCGTGCCAGCCATGTGACCGAGTGGGCGTGGCCCACTTGTAAAATGTGGTGAAACTCACTTAACAACGCTCTTGCTTGGCAACTGAAATGTTGGCTCAGAAACTCTGGCATTTGAAGCACGCAAGTCTTAAAGCTGTCAAGTTACAAGACCCTTGCACCCATAGTCCTTTAGAAAAAAACCCAGGGGTGTTCAAACTTGACAGCTTTAAGACTTGTGGACTTCAACTCCCAGAATTCCTCCTCCAGTCATGTTGGCTCAGGAACTCTGGCATTGAAGTGTGCAAGTCTTAAAGCTTTCAAGTTACAAGACCCTTGCACCCCTAACCTTTTAGGGGAAAAAAACCCAGGGGTGTTCAAACTTGACAGCTTTAAGACTTTAAGGTTTAGATAGGACTCTTAGAGGCGGGCGGGGCGATTGGTGAGCCAGCCACTCAGTGAGCGGCGGGCGGGACAAGCGTGATGTGGAGAAGAAGTGGGAGGGAGCTGGAACCGGTTCTAAATGGCACTGTAGATTTGTGGAACCTCTTCTATAGAAGAGGTTAGAACTGGCAGGAACCCACCCCTGGCACGCACACACAATTGTGGCACGCCATAAGAAAAAGGTTAGCCATCACTGTCACAATATTAAACTTAGGGAAATAATGTTAATATGAAACGTGACAGATGTGGCAAAAGAGGAACAATGTTGCACAGAGATGTTTGTACCCAGACGACACACTGTTTAAGGAAAGATTGAATTGTTTATTTTTGTAACTAACAAATAATAAAACTCTTTTTTAAAAAAAGAAAGAAAGAAAACCCAACATGATATTCTATCTCAGAGGAAACCAGAAGGCAATATACGATACTTTGTGGTGGTGTACATGTGTACGCACTATATATAAATCATAAATACATGCTTGTTGCCAAGCGTATGAATTTTGATCATGTGACCACAGGAACAAGGAGAGAGTTGTAAGCATGAGAATTGGTTGTAAGTCACTTTTTCAGTGCTATCATAACTTGTTAGTTAAACAAATGGACGTAAGTTGAGGACTATCTGTAGTAGCACCACCCAGAAGAAGGGGGGGAAGAGAGAGGGGGGAGGGGGGAAGGGAAAAGGGAGAGAATGAATGAATATGAATGTTTACTTGCTTAATATCATAGCCATCAATCAGCTTAATGCTGCAGCCAAATCAGCTCTAACGAAGAATCGACAGAAACTTACCTGTGACTTCACATGTCAACATAATGCCATGGCCTTCTTTAACTTTTATATCTTCCAGTTTATTTTCTCCTACAATGCTTGGAGGCACTTTTACATTGTCAAAACAAACACAGAAAAGAATTGTGTAAGAATACAGGGATACAAAAGGGTTGTATATTGATTTGCATCCATCATCCCAAAATATCTTTTTCCATTTTCAAGAGCCATGTCTTCAATATATATTTGGTCACTTGTATACTGTTGCTCTTTAATTTCACTGTAAAAATAGGACAAGCTGAATATATCGATAGATAGTAGAAATCCACCGAAGGGAGGAGTAGAGGGACAGAAGAAAGAGGGGTAGAGAGGGCGGGAGAGAGGACGGGAGGGAGGGTGAGAAGGAAGGGAGGGAGTGTATCGGGAGAGAGGAGTGGTAGAGGGGGAGGGGAAGTAGGGTAGAGGGGAATGTTGGAGGGAAGAAGGAAAGTTGGAGGGGGGCGAAAGAAAGGGTGTATGGAGGGTCGAAGAGGTACATTGGGTTTCTATTTTGGGGGGTATTGTTGACAAGAGGAATGGCTATGTTTATTGTTTAATGTTATATGGCCCCGGTTATGTACAGTATATATGTGACTGTACGAAATGAAAATGGAAAATAAAAACACATTTACAACTAATAGATAGGTAGATAGATGATAGATAGATGATAGATAGATAGATAGATAGATAGATAGATAGATAGATAGATATTGATATTGATATTGATATTGATATTGATATATTTGTATGGATCTTGTGTTGTGGTGGGCATGTGAGAATGTCATGGATTGTCATAAAAGTACGTGAAACCTGGAGCACATCCATTTAAAATATTGAGCCTGAAGTCAGATGAGACTTTATAGATAGTTTCAGATGAAACAAAGGGGCATAATTTACATATGCTTTTCCTTGTTGTCTTGGTTCCTGGAATGAATAGTATTGCTTCTTCTTTTGAAAAAGTCACAAAAGTAACTATTTAAACCAAGAACACTTATATATTCTTAGTGGATCTAAGATCCTGCAAGATATTTCTTTTTCTTTTCCTGCAAGAACAACATGGCTGCTTCCACTGGATGATATAAAATGCAGTGGATTTACAATATTATGTCCATTATATGATCAAATAAGATTGCGTGGGGGTACTAGGTGTTTTTTTAAAAAAAGAATAGTTATTAAAATTTGAAGAATTTGCTGGGAGGAAGGAAGGAAAACACATAACTACATTCTCCTGTTTTTGATACTATCATTTTCCAAGGAACATAAAGCATCCTTCTGTTTTACACTAGAACAACTGCCAACTTATATTATCCAATTAAGAAAGCTATTCATTGCCTATATTATTATTTTCAGTCATCTCTTCAATTTCTAAACATAGGGTCTATAAACTAGGGAGGGGGGGCGGAATCCAACACTTCAGCTTTTTTTAGATAGGTTTGATATACTCACCTAAAACTGAAAGTTCAAAGTTTTTCCGGACTTCTCCTGCAATGTTAGTTACTACACAGATATAATGACCCGCATCTTCCATTTTCACCTGCATCAGACGTAACATCCTGCCACCTAAACAGAAGAGCCATGAAGCTTGCATATTATAACAAAACCTAATTCTCAATTTTGACTTATTGGTGTAGAACCAGAACAAAATGAAAATTCAAAATAAGTGGCAGCCTACTGAAATCTTCTGTGGAATATCGTGACCCGACAAATGCGCGCATGACAAAAGCGCGCCGACAAAACCGCGGCGCTAAAACCGCGATGTCATCAGCGCGCCGACAACAGCGCGCCGACAGAAGCGCGATTTAAGTTAAGGTAAGGGTTAGGTTTAGGTTTAGGTTTAGGGTTAGGGTTAGGGTTAAGTTTAGGGTTTCGAATGCTCTTCAAGGGCTGCCCCATGTAGCCAAGTTAAACCATGATCTAAGATTTAAATAGTTCTCGGCATCATATTCTAATGCTCTCCACAACAACAAAATAATTCTTTGCAGAGAGAGACAATAAGGCAGTCATGCCTGAATAGCTTAAGAGAGTAATATTTTACATGCAGAGTAATGACTCCCTTTAACTGATACCACATATTAAATCCTAAATATTTCAACTTAGGGATAAGCCATATGTTAATTTTAACAGTGTCTTTCCATGTGATTGTTTTATCAAGCATACTATAGAATATTTTCTCTGGTTAACCATAAAAATAACATCATTTCACTTTAATATGCCCCCTCTTACCTGATAGGGTTCTCAAGGAGTTACTTAAAGAGACTGGCTGTCCATTCTTTAACCACATTGTTGATGGATGAGGAATTCCTGAAGATTCACAAATCAGGGTGACAGGGCTTTTCTCCACAGCACTGACATTTTCTGGCTGCCCCAGATTACCCACAATTCTTGGGGGGACTACCAAAAAGGAGTAGCAGATTAAGCATTATTCAGTGATGAAGGAAAGTCAGCTACATTTATTTAAAAGAATTTAGAAACAATCCTATGCAACACTGAGGTTTCTATTACAAAGTTCTCCCTCTCTCTTTCTGACTTAAAAAAATAGCTATAATTCCTTTTTTAGTGGTAATGTGGACTTTTTGACACAAAGAAATTGGAACTTAGTGGACTAAACTCCTTCTAAACTCTGGCTGTAGAGATCTCTTAATTGATCTCCACAATGTTGCAATATAAACATCAAGTGTCTTTTTGCTGTTGAAATAATTAAGCAGCCCTAAGTCAAACTCTGAACAAATTACTAGTTAGGGTTGAGAAAGCCATTTTTGTTGTTATTTGGGGAAAAAAATGCACTTTCTATCTCTTCTGCTTCAATAAGGTGAATAATTTAATTAAAGACTCTATTATAATTCTGCACACAGTGGCTTATCTGATGAGAATTGAAACCTTTGTGCAGAATTGCAGTTCTTTTCTGCATTAGTATTAATTTTATCTGCCCCTTCAATCACTCTCATAAAGCAAGAGGCAAAATCAATTGTTCTGCAATACTTTAGCATGCCCAGCATAGGTAACAGAATATTGTGTTACCTATACACAGTATAAGCTTCTCCAATGTTATGGTGTTACTTATTGGGTTGATTCAATGCTTTTTCTTTTGTTTTTAAGCAACAAAATGATCCAACATATTGGATCATACATATTACTTTACTCAGGAGCTGAAAGATCTTATGAAAGTTTACATTCAATATTTCAAAAAACTCTGAATTTTTGCTAGGTTTTAATTAGGTTTTCTGAATTAGATTAAAAACCTATCGCTTGAAATGTATCAAGAAAATCGTGTGACAAAAGGACAAACACAACAAAGTGAAAATAATAAAGTATGGTCTCTTACATATTGCTTTAGTTACTATGTTTTGTGTTGTGGCCCAGCAGGAGCCGTTGGGGCTGCCACCAGACTCCGACAGCAAGGGGCCCTATGAGTCGGCTCTGGAGGATGTGGAGGACCCTGGACAGGGTTCCGACTCTGAGCAGGGCGCAGAGAGGCTGGTTGGCCACCAGGAAGTGCCTGAGCCTTGGATGAGTGGGGAGAAGACAAGGGAGTATGAGCCTGAGGTCAGCAGTGAGTTGTTCCTGGATGCCCGGCACCAAAGAGCTAATAGGCGTCAGGAACAGTTGCGCAGTTACAGGAGGTAATTGCACTCATCTGGTGGTCATTAGGCTCCTCTCCAGACTATGAAAGGACTGCTTGTGCACACGCCCTTTTTGCAGAAGTCAATGCAGGAACTAATATCGGAGAACATTATTGTGAGCTTGGCAGGCTGGATTGCTACCAAGCCTTATCTGTGCCGGTTTGCTGCCAAGGACCTGTCTGTCTGTTAATTAAATGCCGTAACTTATCTTTGGCTCAGAGTGTGTATTGGTGTGGGATGAGGGGGGTCAGAACAGTTTTGTAAGCCACCCAGATTGGGTGTCTTGAACATTAAGATGGGTAGCATAATAAATAAATAAAGCTATACTTTTTTCTTTTCTGTTGTCTTCATAGTGCATATATTTATAACTACATATTAAGCCATAGCTGCTGCTTTTGTGCTACTTAGACTAAATCAAATTATACAGCTGTTCCACGGGTAGCAGAACAGTCCATTGCTTTCTTACTCTGGACATGCACCTTTGTGTATTTTTTCTTACACAGATTTCCTTCACTTACCATGAACACTCAGGTCATATTTCTTGTCAGTCAGTCCTGCCACATTCACAGCAACACATACATAGCGACCAGTGTCCGACACTTGTGCACTTTTAACTCGAAGACCATGCCCTTCCTTGAGTATTTCAACTCGTCTTTCATTGGCTAACAGTTGACCATCTTTCATCCAGGTGACAGTTGGCTGTGGAATGCCATCTGCTTGGCATTCAAGTGAAATATCATTCCCTTGAGTTACAATGACATCCGATGGTATGTTCACATTGTCCAGAATAGTTGGACGAACTGTTCAAAGAAACAATTCAGGTTCAACACTTTATAGCTCCAAACTCTATGAGACATAGTAATAAGTGAATAGAATTCATGGCTGTATTTATTTTTGTTGACCAAGAATCTAATCATTCTGTTGAGAGTCTTGAGGGAGTACAACAATGGTGGGTTTTAAAAAAATTTGGAACCTACTCTGTGGGTGTGGCCTCCTTTGTGGGAGTGGCTTGCCGGACATGTGACCTGGTGGGAGTGGCTTGCCGGAAATGTGTTTTCTCTCTCTCTCTCTCTCTCTCTCTCTCTCTCTTTCTCCTTCCTTTTGTCTCTCTATCCCTTTTTTATTTTTTTTTCATCTCCCTCTCACACTCTTTTTCTTTCTTTTTTCTTTTTTCTTTATTTATTTCTTCCTTTCTTTCTCTTTCTCTCTCTCTCTGTGTCAGTCTGTGTGTGTGTGTGTGTGTGTGTGTGGCAGTGGTGGGTTTCAAAAAATTTGGAAGCTCTTCTGTAGGTGTGGCCTGCTTTCCGGGTCCACTGGTGGAACCTCTTCTAACTGGTTGGGTAGATTTGACGAACCGGTTCTACCGAACTGGTGCGAACTGGTAGGAACCCACTTCTGCTAGATAGCTAATACCCAAGAAGGCAATTATTAAGCTAATGTTGGTAAAACTGAGGATGGAAAAACCGAGCTTAAAATATAAGGCTCAGTGAAATGAAAAAATAGCTTGTTGTGTGTGATCAGGGATTAAGCTATATTGAATAGGAAGGAGAAATACGTGAACCTCTGCTGCTTTTCCCTGGAAGGGAAAACAGAAGCACAGTTTCTTGTAAAATCAATTTAAGTTATATGAAATGGATTCTCTCTCAGCCAAAGCTGGACAAAATCACTACTGCATGCAGCCCCCAGGACTTCTTTCACAGCCTTCAAAACACCCACTGAGAACCTGGGGAAAGGAATGAAATTCAATGCACAGTTGGTAAATAAAGTCTGCGTAAGAGAAGCCTACATTTCTTGAACTACTGAACATGTTTTTTAAAGGAAAAAAAATTGGAACCTCTTCTGTAGGTGTGGCCTGCTTTCCGGGTCCACTGGTGAAACCTCTTCTAACCGGTTCGGTAGATTTGATGAACCGGTTCTACCGAATATGTGTGAACTGGTAGGAACCCACCTCTGGAGCACATGTGCAAATGGCACCATTGCCTCAGCAGGCCTTAAAGGTCATGGAAAGTTCCTCAGGAAATACCCAATGTCCATCAGGTGCCATCCAATGTCCTTGGAAGACCTCCAAGAGAGGTGAATAACTGTTTCTGTACCTTTTTACTGTTTTTGAACTTTGTTATGTTACCTAGAGTGTGCCAGTCCTTTTGGGTGATGAAGTAGACAACGTAGCAAATATATAAACATGAGTCAAAATGTGTTCAGGATTTCCTCTTGCTGAACAAAAGTGTAAAGCCTATTGAGGCAAATACATGGACTTTATTTCTACCGAGCCACATCTGAAACCGGAAAAAACCCTTTTGAAAAAAATCCAGCTCTTTAGAAGTAGGATGGAGGGTCCATTTCAGAGGTGGGTTCCTACTGGTTCACACCTGTTCGGTAGAACCGGTTCGTCAAATCTACCGAACCGGTTAGAAGAGGTTCCACCAGTGGACCCGGAAAGCAGGCCACACCTACAGAAGAGGTTCCAACAATTTTTTGAAACCCACCACTGGTCCTTGGATATGATTATTCTACACTATCATGCTCATATTTATAAAACTCAGTGCCTCTGTGAAAGGTAAGGATGACCACTGCGTTTGTGGTGCAATCAGAACATTGTGTGTGTTGAAGTTGTTTTAACACAAACCAAAGATGCCTTTTAAAAAACAAGTTTACATCATATTCTTATGCATGCCAGGGCTGTGTGTGGGGTAATTTAAGGTGGTTCTGACAAGTGTCGTCAGCATTTTCATATCCGGTCACATGGGCGGCAAGCCACTCCCATCCGGTCACATGGGTGGCAAGCCACTCCCACAAAGGAGGCCACACCCACAGAGTAGGTTCGAACAATTTTTGAAACCCACCACTGGTCCATTTGTATTTTAACACTAAGGTTAACTCAAATTGAACTCATGTCCTGGTGACTATCTCAGCAATGATATAGTTGTTGCCACAGTCATCTTCCTGTTGTCACCCTTCTGCTTCTGAGACTTTCTTTTTACAAATTACCAGTCTGGTTTACTGCCCTGAAAGTTAATGGTGGCTGTTCTTCTGAGCATTAATCAATTCCTAGCCAGCTTAGCTTTAGAAAGCCAGCAGGGCAGTAAAATACCATCACCAAGAGGGACATCTCTAGTGGGGACATAAGCATTTCAAAGTGCAAATCTAGTTTCTACATTTCTGTTAAAAGCAACACCAAAAATATGTGTGTACTTGCACTGTGCCTACATAGTCCCCATCTCAAAACTAATACTGGGTTCAGGACCGTCACAGTATCAAGGAAATGCTTTTAAAAATCCCTCCAACTGCTATTAGAAGAAAATGAGAAACTCAGTTATTGTTTTCCTGACATGTGGCATGTTTCGTTTGTTCCAAAGCTCATGTGTGAAGGTCTTATATACTATTCGTTTGCAAACTGAGAAACGTTGCCAGCGACTTACCATATACTAACAACTTATATTCTTTCTTTGTTATTCCAGCTACATTTGAAGCTATGCATGTATAGGAGGCTGAATCTGAATTTTCAGCCACAGAAATTTGAAGTTGTCTTCCTCCAGATAAGATTCTGACTCTCCCTGAAGGATCAACTATCAGTGGAGAACCTACAAAAGAAATACTCTCAAATAAAAAGAAATAAATATAAAATATGTGTACACATTATTCGGAGTCTTTGAAACCAGAAATGCATTATTTGGATAATCAATTTAGTTGAATAACTCAAGGCATAAATTAGCTTCAACTTCATGCACAAACAGTTATTGTGTTCCTCTCTTTCCACAGTTGAAAAGCAATAAAAGGCACACTTAATCAGAGCTTCCTATTATGTATGTCTGAACTGGGAAATTGGATTAATCACAATTGTTAGTCTATCTATGAAAATGAGCTGTAGCTTCACCGTTTTTATAACATTTATGTACCATTTCCCAACATCTCAAAACAATTTAAACTAAAGCAAACTATAGTTTCTGTTGTGGCCCAGCAGGCGCCATTGGAGCTGCCACCAGACTCTGACAGCGAGGGGCCCTATGAGTCGGCTCTGGAGGATGTGGAGGATCCTGGACAGGGTTCCGACTCCAAGCAGGGCGCAGAGAGGCTGGTTGACCACCAGGAGGCGCTTGGGCCTTGGACCAGTGGGGAGGAGACAAGGGAGTGTGATCCGGACATCATGCATTGGAGCAGTGGAGAGGAGACAAGGGAGTTGTTCCTGGATGCCCGGCAATGGAGAGCTAATAGGCGTAAGGAACAGTTACGCAGTTACAGGAGATAACTGCACTCAGCTGGTGGTAATTAGGCTCCTCTCAAGACTATAAAAGGAATGATTGTACATACACCCTTTGCAGGAGTCAACATATTCACTAATGTTGGAGAACTCTCGTGGCTAGCTTGGCAGGCTGGATTGCTGCCAAGGTTAGTCTGTGCTGGATTGCTGCCAAGTTTAGTCTGTGCTGGATTGCTGCCAAGGTCCTGTCTGTGTGTTAATAAATCCTTGCAGTATCTTTGGCTCGGTGTGCTTTGGTGTAGGATGAGGGGGGGTCAGAACAAGTTTCCTAGTTAGATATGACACACTAAGCTATGTTAAAACTAGGTTAAGTTTAGCACCTCATCTGAACCAGTCCAACCAATAGGTGTTGTGCCTATTCCACAATCTAAACAGGTTGCTCCAATAATATTATTTATATCAGTAAAGGCTATTGTGCCCTCTCAATACAGAATTAAATAAATTAACTTCCCCCTCTGTTCTATAAACAGAGATAGGTGGCATTTTGGCAAGCAATTATTCCCATAATAGCATCTCTTCATCTTGCCCTGACTCCCTCGTAAGCTATCCAGAGGTTTCCTTAAGATAAAAAATAACTAAGTTAATAATTAGTCTTCTTCCTTCCATACAAATCTTCAACTTGTTTTGGGCTGCCATGTGTTTCTATTAAGATTTTATGTAGGGGAAACTAGTAGCTGTCAAGACCTATTAGTACAATGGTCAGCAAATAGTGGAATAGAATTCTTTATTGGCCAAGTGTGATTTCAATTTTCAATTTCAACTTTAATGGATTTGTATGCCGCCCAATCCTGAAGGACTCTGGGCAGCTTACATAAAACAGTTTAAAAAAAACAAATACTAAAAAAGTTAAGATACAGAACAGAGCGAATTAAAAAGGACACAACATACACTCAATCTTAATGGGGCTGAAGCTCAAACAAGATCAGCAGCCCCAGGCCTGCCGGAACAGCCAGGTCTTAACAGACTTTCGGAAGGCCGAGAGAGAAGGGAGGGTCCAGCTCTCAGGGAGTAGATCGTTCCATAGGGCCGGGGCAGCTACAGAGAAGGCTCTTCCCCGAGGACCCACCAGACAACATTGTGTAGTCGACGGCACCTGGAGAAGGCCCACCCTGTGCGATCTTATTGGGCGCTGGGAGGTATGTTGCAGGAGGCGGTCACGGAGCTATCCAGGTCCTAGGCCATGTAGGGCTTTAAAGGTGATAACCAGCACCTTGAAGCGCGTCTGGAGACCAATGGGGAGCCAGTGCAGCTCACGGAGGATAGGTGTAACATGGGCGTATCTAAGTACACCCAATATCGCTCGCGCGGCTGCATTCTGGACCAATTGTAGTCTCCGAACACTTTTCAAGGGCAGCCCCATGTAGAGCGCATTACAGTAGTGATTGGACACACAAGGAATAATAGTTTATTTGATTACCTCTTACCCATGGCTAAACCTAATAGATAAAAAGGGGAACTGTGCATATGGACCATATGATTAATCACAGCTTTGTTGCATATTTACTGCATGGGGAAAAGGAAGAACAGTTTGGCTGCAGGCAAATGCAGGGGACCCATTCACACTAGAATGTCTTAATGTATTCATTCTGTTCCAGACATATTTCCTCTTGGCTAGGTCAGCTAAAGTGTAACCAAGTCTCATAAGCATCAAGTGTTACTTCCATTACACTTTGGACAATGAGACGTTGGCTCAAATTCAGGGGGATACATTCTATAAATTCTGCCTGAATTATGGCATCTTTTTTTGCAAGGATCATCTGGTTTCTCTGGTTGTCTCCAGGCGCATGTGCTTGCACAGACAGCACTTCTGCCAGCAATGGGAAACCCGTGTGCATGTGTACGCGAAGAGAGCTGCAATGTGGCCCTTGTAAAAGTTGCAGCTGCTTTAATGCTTCAAAAAAAAACGACACATTAATTTACAATGAAGCATCTTTTCTCCATGCATTTAATATTCTTAAAAGGCAGTATGCAACCCCTAATTTCTGCAACCTGGAATTTTCCAGATGTGTTGTGACTGCTAATCCCAGAATGACTAACCACAATGCAAATTGGAAATTCACACAGGCAAGGAAAACACTTCTTTGCATTCTGGTTAAGACAAATAAGACCTAAGAAAGAAGGGGGAAGTTAGATGGAAGCACAAAGCAACTTTGTGTATATATGGTTTAAAGAGTCTTATCTCATCAAGTTTCTTCATCTAAGCCAGTGGCCCCCAAACCTTTGGGCACCAGGGACCTGTTCCGTGGAGAACGATTTTTCTGTGGACTGAAGGGGGTGTGGTTTTTCATGGCGCCTGCATCCCACGGATGGGAGTTCACTTGTTTGTGCAGCCTGGTTGCTGGCATGCCGCGGCCTGGTGCCAGTCCATGGACCAGGGGTTTGGGGATCCCTGATCTAAGCATTTCAAGTCACTGCTGGTTATCACCTTTAAAGCCCTACATGGCTTAGGACCCGGATATCTGCGAGACCGTCTTCTGCCGCATACCTCCCAACGGCCGATAAGATCACACAGGGTGGGCCTTCTCCGGGTGCCGTCGACCAGACAATGTCATCTGGCGGCTCCCCAGGGGAGGGCCTTCTCTGTAGCCGCTCCGACCCTATGGAACGATCTACCCCCAGGGATCCGGATCCTTCCCACTCTCACGGCCTTCTGAAAGGCCACCAAAACCTGGCTATTCCGGCAGGCCTGGGCCTGTTGACCTCATGAAATGAGGTCCAGCCCCGTCTAGACGGAGTGCATGAAGTGATCTTTTAATCTGTTTCTTCTCTCCATTTTTAATTTTTTATTCTTTTTAAATATGTATTTCTGTAAGCCGCCCGGAGTCCTTCGGGATTGGGCGGCCTATAAATTTATTAAACAGTTAAACAATTAAACTGCCACACAGTAAGCTTAACTCAAATATTATCCAGTATATTTGAAGCCCTTTTTATTGAAACAAAGGACAATTTAGGGTCCTTCCAACGTGCACTAAAAAGTTGGCTTTTCCAGCAAGCCAGCCTGGCCTGAACAAAACAAAATAAATTATTGATCACTATTAATTTTAATTTGATTTTTTTTAAAAAAATGTCATTGTCAATTTTAATTGGGTTTGGGATATTCTATTTAATTTTTTTTAAAACTTTTGTATTATGTGTTTCTTTTAATGTTGTACGCCGCCCTGTGTCCTTGGGAGAAGGGCGGCATATAAATCTAATAATTAAATTAAATTTCAGAATCAAACGTTGAAATCTGCAGAAGGTCCTGCTGATCAACCCAATTGCATTGATTTCTTGAGATCTAGCAGAATGATTAAATTTAGGTTCCATTCTGTAACCTGGTGAGATAAACAGGGCTCAACAAAACTAATTAGATTAACAGGGTTTGTGATTAGTCCTCACAAGGAAATGCTTACCATTCTTCCTCCACGCCAGAATGGGTGGTGGGATTCCACTGGATTCACACATCATGCTGATGAGGTTCCCTTCGATCACAGTCAGCTGAGTCACTGTCTCTGAACTGTAAATGCTTGATGGCACTAGAGAAGGCAAAGATCAGAAACAATCAATCACCTCCTATTGGTTAAAGCAACCTATAAAGAAATTAAGTGTATTAAATTCAGCAGAGAAAGAAGAAAATGTAAAGTAAAATTCTCAATCCAAATCTTTCTTTCAAGCATTAACATTTTCAAAGGTTAAACAATGAATGCAAATGCATTTCTTAGTGTATTTAAAATACTTTGACAGCCTGCAAATTCGGAGTTTTAAACACCAAAGAGATCCCTACATTTTAACAGTTGGATTTTATAGTGCATGATATTATTTCCAAGTCTTAATTCATTTTTTCCCCATTGAAATAGTAAGTTCACTAGAATTCCCCCCCCCCCCAAAAAAAAGAATTAAATAAAGTGGTTGCTGAATATTTCCAGCTTTTGAAATTCTAGGTACTCTGAGGAACAGACTGATGTTAAATCAGGGAGGCAGCTTTCTTAAATTTAGATACCAAAAACTGTCCAACACTGCTTCTTATTCCAGGGCCAAACAAAGAATATATTTCTTATCAGTCACTCCCATATGATTTTCACAGGCAAATCAATTGTGACATACATTTCTAGGATTACCCTTAATGCTGATGCTTTAATCTTGTTCTTACCCCATACATTGACATTGTAGTTTTTTTCCATTTTCCCAGCAATGTTTGTTGCTTCACAAGTATAACGTCCAGTGTCTTGCACCTGTGCTTGTTCAATCTAGCAAGAAACAAATCGACAAACTTATTTTTGGCAATACCTCTGGTACTCATCACTGGGCATTATAGCAATAGCAATAGCAGTTAGACTTATATACCGCTTCATAGGGCTTTCAGCCCTCTCTAAGCGGTTTACAGAATCAGCATATCGCCCCCACAGTCTGGGTCCTCATTTCACCCACCTCGGAAGGATGGAAGGCTGAGTCAACCTTGAGCCGGTGAGATTTGAACCGCTGAACTGCAGATAACAGTCAGCTGAAGTGGCCTGCAGTACTGCACCCTAACCACTGCGCCACCTCGGCTCCATTATTATTTGTCCATCCAATATCATTATTTTGATTTCTATGAAGGAAGTCATTCTCTGTGTGGGAAAGATTTATTTCAAGTAATATTTTTCTACTTTACAGACTCAAATGTATTTTTTTTTAATACTGAATGCCTTAGAATCACGATGGGAAGATTTTTTTGGTGTTGCATATTCTGGCCCATTAAATTTCTATTTGCTCGGGCCAAAACTGTATTCCCATTTGCAGTCTTCCTACAAGACCACAGCAATTAAAGCTTGGAAAGTTACACCGGCCCTGTTATATCTTTTTAGAAAATCAAGTACAAAACCATCTTCTCCACCCCAATATTTCTTCTCCCCCCCCACACTTGGGGAAAACCCAACACTAGCCAGGTTTTGTTCCTGCTCACATTTCACCTTCATCCAAATTTGTTCAATGCCAAAGTTCTTTTTAATCCCTAATCATTAGTGCTGATTGCCCACAATATAAACCCTAACTATCCCACAATGTTCAAGCAGGATTTATTCACCAATGCTGAATATGCTTTTGGGTAAGTAACTCAACAGCTTTTTTGGAGAACACATCAAAAGTAGCACAGCTTTTCCTTCCTCCAGCAGAAGAAAGACGTTGTTCCGATGCCAATTCAGAAATGCAAAGGGATGGTCTTTAAGCTATTAATGTCAAGAACCCTAAACATGAGCGAGATTCACAGAGGAAATCTGAGTCATTCTAATATTTACCTTCAGGACACTTCCGCCTTCAGTAATGGTGAGTCCCAGTTTCTTCTGCAGGAGCTGGCCATCCTTCAGCCACTGAAGTGTCGGCGGAGGGATAGCGTCACTTTGGCAGCGGAGTTCCAAATGTTCTCCCATGGCCACGGAGACATTCTGTTCCTCTCCCATAATATTAGGTGGAACTGAATAAACATCACGTTAGTAATTAATTTTTATCTCTTTTCACTAAGGTGAATGAAGCCACCCACTGATGTCAGCATTAAATGTATTAATTTACGTCATTAATGTATTAATTTACATTAGTTAATCTTTCTTAGAAATATTGGCAGCATTACTAGGACAGTATATGAAACTATCCAAATTATACATGGAATGCTCCAGAGCAGGGGTGTTAAACTGGCAGCCCACAGGACAGATGAATCACATCCAGGCTACGCCCACCCCACCTCTGCAAATGGGGGAAATGTAGTGAAACCTCATGTTGTGATGCCCTCAGTTTGACAGCTGTGCTCCAGAGTAAATGTAGAAGAACTAAACAATCTGCTTCACATGTTTTCCTTCCATGATAGAATCATTGCCCCAACAGAAAGGGATTTCATTTGTAAAAAGGAGCATAATTCAGCAAACCAATATGAGCTTTCCCTAAAATATTTGTGAAATAGTATAAATTCAACACATACAGAAGTTGGTCCCATGTCAATTTCCATTGGTACTCAATTCTTCATCATATATTACTTAATACATTAATTTCATCCTAACGGTGTTTTCAAAAGTCAGTTACCATTCTTGCTCTTTAGTTATTTACTTTTTTAAAATGCTTAGGACTTTGGGGCTTTTCAGTTGTGCTGTAACCTGAAAATGTCAGCCCTAAACTCTTCTATTAAAATTAGTTTAGAGTTATGAAGGGGACATTCTATAGATCTTAAAATGTGTTTACAATTATAAGAGCGTAAAATATTTCAAATGCAAAGCATTTAGAGTTTTGAGCCTCCGTTCTGAGGTCTCATGCGTTGTTTTAAGATGCAATGGTTTGTTCTTAAACTTACTGAAAGGATTTTAGCGTTGTTCCAATCATTTTGGAAGTATTCCAAACTCGAAATGTCCCCTGGTTATTTGGAATTTGGAACAGTTCCAGAATAGCTGGAGTAGCATTAGAACACTTGTAAAGTTGGAGCACTGTCTCAAATTCAAAACAGAGAGATTCAAAATTCAAATGCTTTGCTATTTTTACAATCAAGTATACATTAACAGAATACTGCAGCCTATTACAGTTCTCTGATTAATCTAGCTATACCATTGTTTGTAAATCTTTATTTTTCATGCCTTGTAGTTGTATTTTCATAGGGTTTTTTTTTTTTTTAAATCAGCAATGTACTATAAAAGCATCTCTGAAGAGCGGCTCTGCTAAAATGTCTCAAGACAATATGCGAAGCCTCATCATCATTTTAAGCAAACATCTAAATATTTTTTGTTCGTAGTTTTTAAGTGCAAATTTTCAGTAATTGAAGAAAATGATTACCATCTCAATTATTATCTACTTGTCCCAAAGAAACATAGTTTTTGTTTGAAGATGACTTCCCATGTTAGATTCCTATGAAACCTATGAAGTCCATTCTATTAAAATAAACACAGGATATCACTTCCAGATTGAAAGGAAGTGAGAAGATCAATCTGTAATATGTAGTACAATAAAAAAAAATGCCATGGGTCATTTTAGAAATCTAATCAAGCCTCACAATTGGGGTCCATCAAGATATGATAGGACAACAGATCTACAAAATTCCAAGATAGCTTATTGCTGGAAGCTAATGTAATCCTTCAAGATATCCTTCAAGAATACTTCTGCAGTTCTTGGTATAAACTTTGCTTATATTCTTACCAAAAACTCTGACATCAATATTCCTCTGTTTTTCTCCTGCTGCATTCACTGCAACACACGTGTATTTTCCAGTATCACTAATCTGAGCGCTCGTGAGTGCTAGGATGCGACCTCCAGAACGAATCTAAAAAGAGAGTGGAATTGTTTTTTTAAAAGAATGAAACATAGGTTGAATCAGACAACGTTAGAGTATTAACTTTCATTATTCACATAATGCCGAGGTGGCGCAGTGGTTAAATGCAGCACTGCAGGCTACTGCTAGATCAGCAGTTCAGCGGTTCTAATCTCACTGGCTCAGGGTTGACTCAGCCTTCCATCCTTCCGAGGTGGGTAAAATGAGGACCCGGATTGTTGGGGGCGATATGCTGACTCTGTAAACCGCTTAGAGAGGGCTGAAAGCCCTATGAAGCGGTATATAAGTCTAACTGCTATTGCTATTGCTATAAATGCCTTTCATGCTGCTAAGAAATTACCTGGAGTCCACTCAAAACACTAGAAACAGGACTGCCATCCTTCAACCAGGTTAGAATAGGAACAGGAATTCCACGGGCTTCACATTCCAACCTCACCTGATTATTTACTACAACAGTTACCATTTCATTACTCCCTGAAATGGAGGGAGGAACTAGAAAAAAAAGAAAGAAAAAAGAGAGAGAAATATTGTTCGAGCAGATATGCTGATTGATAATTCTGATCTATAATTTTGCAAATAATATATTGTCTGCAAACATACAGTAGATGTATCTTTGGCTCTTTGTAGGCCTTTGTCTGCCTCAATGACATTGTAATGCTAGCAGCGAGAAATATTTTTGTACCAATAAATATGAGAGAAATTGAATTTTGACAGTAAGAGGAAAAAAAGAAGAAGTTAATTTATAACTGTCAACCATCTCATTGACATGCGAAAGAAACCTCTGGGAAATTTATTTTACCAAGAGTAAAACTTTACTCACAGATCCATGCAGGCAAAAATAGAAGCAAAACTAGTTCTAATGTTTTGGTGCGAAGTGTAGCATAGTAAAATTCCCCTTTCCTTCTCCTGGGTTGCCCAGTGCCCACTTTCTACTAATCCAGGTCAAACGTTTTATTTTGGGGAAATGGTCTGCACCTTTCAAAAGTCTTCATGGTATTGGACCTGGGTACTTGAGAGACCGCCTGCTGCCAATTACCTCCACTAGACCGATTAGATCCCACAGATTAGGCCTCCTCCGAATCCCATCCGCCGGCCAGTGTCGACTGGCGACTACCCGGAGGAGCGCCTTCTCTGTGGCTGCTCCGACCCTCTGGAACGAACTCCCCGTGGAGATTCGAACCCCCACCACCCTCCAGGCCTTCCGCAAAGCCCTTAAAACCTGGCTGTTCCGACAGGCCTGAGGCTAAAGAGCTGTTGCCCCCCCTCCTCGAATGGTATGACTGTTGTGAGTTTTTAAATTATATATTGTTATCTTGTTGCTTTTAAATCTTTTTGTCTGTATTCCCCTCCCTGGTTCGAGTTGTGCGCCGCCCTGAGTCCCCTTCGGGGGAAAAGGGCGGCATATAAATTTAATAAATTGAATTGAATTCAACATCTGACTTTGGAGATGTGAGATTTTCTCAAGCTGTCAAATGGTTCACGTTAATTTCTTTTCTTCCTCCCGGCTTCCCACACATTCCAATCATATCCATGCACCTCCTCCCCTCGCTTGTTTGTCAAGTTGAGAGCAGAAAGAAGCATCTTGAGAGTCAACATTGACAACAACATCATTGTCCCCATCTCAGTCGTAGACAGAGGAATCACCTTTGGTCAACGAAACTGGGAGGTAGAACATAAATTTAAAGACCTTCTTGTTCTGCTTGACAAAAGATTTGATCTTGTCAAGTCTGTCATTGACAAGCCATATCCAGTCATAGGACTGGGGTTTTTTTTTTTAAAAAAAAATGATGGGAATCTAAAAATGTTTAGATTTACATCATTTTCTTAAAACCTGGCTCTGCGAGTTGATCAGAAATTATTATGGCAGAGGTGGGTTCCTACCAGTTCGCACCAGTTCGGTAGAACCAGTTCGTCAAATCTACCGAACTGGTTAGAAGAGGTTCCACCAGTGGACCCGGAAAGCAGGCCACACCTACAGAAGAGGTTCCAAAAAATTTTGAAACCACTGACACACACACACAGAGACACACACAGACTCACACAGAGAGAGAAAGAGAAAGGAAGGAAGAAAGGAAGGAAGAAGGGAGGGAGGGAGGGAGGAAGGAAGGAAAGAAAGAAAGAAAGAAAGAAAAAGTGATAGAGCTACCCCCAGAGATCCAGACCCTACCCACTCTCATGGCCTTCCGAAAAGCTATCAAAACCTGGCTATTCTGGCAGGCCTGGGGCTGTTGACCTCTTGACTGAGGTCCAGCCCTGCTCAGACTGGGTGCATGATGTGTTTCTTTTAATTTGTCTTGTGATTTTTGCTTTTAATTTTTTTCTTAATATTTTTATTTCTGTAAGCCACCCGGAGTCCTCCGGGATTGGGCGGCCTATAAATTTAATAAATAGAAATAGAAATAGAATAGAAGGAAAAAAGGAACAGAGAGACAAAAGAAAGGAGAGAGAGAGAGAGAGAGAGAGAGAGAGAGAGGGAGAGAGAGAGAGAGAGAGAGAGTGTTGTATAGCCAAAGGTAGTCCTCGCTCTTACGAATGACAGCTCGGTAGCAGCCAGGCGCGTCTTAGCCAATCAGACGCGCCTGTCAGTTGCCGAGCTCGTGCACCCGATCTACCACAGAGCAGCCGAACATACCGGTCTACTCGGAGCTGCTTCGCTGCCTCTGCTTCACAGACTACCCGGTCTACTTCTTAATACATTTATCTCAACCACGGGTCCAGCCCGGTCTACTAGTGTTACTTTGTTACAAGTTTCCTAGCGTTACTTTGTTACAAGTTTCTGTTACATTAAATTGGTTACAGTGTTACCGAATAAAGAGCCTCTGTCTTCATTCTCCCATTGTAATAGAGAGAGAGAGAGAAAACACATGGCCGGCAAGCCACTCCCACCAGGTCACATGGCCGGCAAGCCACTCCCACCAGGTCACATGGCTGGCAAGCCACTCCCAGAAAGGAGGCCACACCCACAGAGTAGGTTCGAAACTTTTTGAAACCCACCACTGTATTATGGGCTTTGTGATTTCTACAATAGTAAGATTTAAATAAACGCTTCTGTCAATGATGAAATTGAGATAGTGAGACCTCTCTTCCAAATCTAATTGCATGGCAGCCCTGTCAATCAAACACTTCAAAATTAAAAGCCTTCCCATTGTTGAATTATTCAAATACTGCAAAGAACTATTTTTCTTTTCTCAAAGCAGGATTGAAAAATAACTTAAATACATGCAAAAAACCTGAAAAGTGCAGTTGAAAGGCAGATATGTCTTTCCTGCCCCAACTGACTTTGTAAGGAGAAGCAGGATTTACCATGGACCTGAAGATTGTAGAATAATTCAGCTACTCCTGCTGCATTCGTCACCGCACATTTATAAATCCCAGTGTCAGAGATCTGGGCTGCATCTATCTGGGCAATTTGCCCTCTGTTCAAGAAAGTGATGCCAGCAATATTGATGAGAGGAAGGTTATCTTTGTACCATGTGACAACTGCAAAATAAAATAAGATATATTTGGTACTAAGCCATAAAAGAATTTATCGGAAGGAAACGTTCAAGTCACAGTACTTTTTATTCCAATACCACTTACATTGTTGACAGATGCCCAGATAAAGTACAGAAACTTCATAGTTTAAAGCAGGAGGAATATTAGGAAAAGTGAGGGATTAAAAGGTGTTGCTTGCCTACTCCACTCCAACAGGTGAGGAAGACAAAATTAAAGAGGAATTCTTTTTCACTCTCAAATTGCAAACAGTTTCAAGGTAGACACTAATTGCCTACTATATGGCCCATTAAAGTATGCTTCGTGGCCCATCTATTCTTGCACTCTTCTTCAATACCTTCTTATTTCATTTGGACGTTGTGGGGTAATATTTATAGGGCAGCCCACATAAGCTGCTACCAAATCATTCAAGGTTGTTTCAAGATACTATTAAATCTCAGGTGAAATACAGCTTTCCAGGGGTGACCTGCTGGGGATTTGAAGGGATTCGGAGAGAACCTCTAAGCTAAGATTTTGTGCATTTCGGAGTACCCCCAAATCCGGCCCTGGATACCCCTCCCTGCCCCACCCTACCCCTCCCAAGAGTTCCCAAAATGGGCTCATTTTGGATGCAGGTAAGAGCAGGGCATGTGCAGAGGCTCAGGGGGGGGGGGGGAAATAGGCCTACTGGAAGTTCAAAAGGCCAAATGGGTCCATTTCCAGCCTCCGGAGGGCCTCCGAAACCAGAGGAAGCTCAAATAGCAATAGCAGTTAGACTTATATACCGCTTCATAGGGCTTTCAGCCCTCTCTAAGCGGTTTACAGAGTCAGCATATTGCCCCCAACAACAATCCGGGTCCTCATTTCACCCACCTCGGAAGGATGGAAGGCTGAGTCAACCTTGAGCCGGTGAGATTAGAACCGCTGAACTGCAGATAACAGTCAGCTGAAGTGGCCTGCAGTACTGCATTTAACCACTGCGCCACCTCGGCTCAAAGAAAGCCTGGGGAGGGCAAAAACGCCCTCCTTGGGTGGTGAAGGAGGCTGACTAGGCCACGCTCACCGTTGCCACATCCATCCAGTAACTGGGCAGAAAACCCCTTGCTAAAAATGTTGATGCCCACCCATGCAGCTTTCCCTACTCTCTCTCTCTCTCTCAGGAAAGATGTGGCGTTGAAGACATACTTAAAGAGAGCACAAGAGCTTTATAGCATTAAATAATAACTTGCCTATGAAGATGAGTCATTACAGATCAAATCCCACAAACGATACAATTCACTGCTGCATTAATGGATTTTGTTCACAAATTAAAATATTAGATATTAATCTTTTTTTTTACTGCTTTTGCCAAAGCAATCGGAGCGGCCAATATCCTTCTTTCAAACTTATTCTTGAACTTCTTCATTAGATTGCATAAAGTTAAAAAAAAAAAAAGGCCAGGCCACTCCACATACTGAGTAATAATTCTATTTTGAACGTTTCCTTGATTCGGAATTAAACTAAATAATTAATGTAGCTTCTGCATGAATGCATGAGGGCAACATGCCAAGGATGGGTTCCTGCCAGTTCTAACCCCTTCTATAGAAGAGGTTCCACAAATCTACAGTGACGTTTAGAACCGGTTCCAGCTCCCTCCCCTCGCCCGTCTGCACATCATCAAGATGAAGAGCGAGAGGAGGAATTCTGGGAGTTGAAGTCCACAAGTCTTAAAGCTGTCAAGTTTGAACACCCCTGGGGTTTTTTTCTAAAGGGTTAGGGGTGCAAGGGTCTTGTAACTTGACAGTTTAAGACTTGCACACTTCAATGGCAGAGTTCCGGAGCCAACATTTTGATTGCTAAGCAAGAGCGTTATTAAGTGAGTTTTCACCACATTTTACAAGTTGACCACGCCCACCCAGCCACATGACTGCCAAGCCACTCCCACTCAGTCACATGGCCAGCAAGCCACTCCCACCTGGCCACATGGCCAGCAAGCCACTCCCACAAAGCAGGCCACATCTACAGAAGAGGTTCTAAAATTTTTTGAAACCCATCACTGCAACATGCCCATGGAAAGTACATCTCAGAGAGCAAATGTTTTTCTCCTAACCAGTGTTCTTTCAGTTAACATGTTCTTTCACATGCTTCAGCTTCCTTTGCAAAGTGTCTTTTGTCTATAAAACATAGTTTTTTTAAATTATTGTTAAACCTATAACAAGCTATATGCCAAAACAAATTCAGCACCTGTATTTAACGAGAAAAACATGCATATTTACAATAGTTCAGTTAAGCATCAAACTTAAGATCCTTTGCAAGAAAGAGGTGTGCTGTTCTATATAGATTTCAGTGAAAAAACAATTTCTGCATGATCGATTTTCATTATGTGGGGAGGCAGAATTGCTATGAGTATATATATATATGTATATACCTGGCAAAGGATTTCCAGACACTCTGCATTCTAACTGTATTGGATTGTTCACAATTACAGTCTCATTTCTTACCATTCCTGCATCTGTAAGACTAGGTGGCTCTGGAAAAAAAAAGGAAGAAATTATGGTTTCTTTTATTTAGACGTATCGTGCTCAGGCTTTCTCTGTACTTAGTTTACAAGTTTCCAGCATAAATGTATGTCCATTCATACAATCTACAGTAAATGATCAAAGAATAGCCTAGATATGACCTAGAGATAAAGCAATGTGTTTCTAATTACAGAGTAGCCATAATAATACAGTGATTTCTCCTTTTCCTCTCCGGGATCTTTCTAAAATTGTGGAGCCTTACATCTCCCAAAGCCTGGTTTTGTTCCTCAGAATCAGAACACTCTGATAGATGATAAAATTCAACTTGGACATTATTATTGGATTTAAGAATTACTCAGCTGAAAGACAAGATGCCCGACATAATTTGTTCAAGTCTAAACTGAAATAGATATTGCTAAGACAGAACTTACTAAAGTTTGGTGGCAAATGTTTCAAAGTAAAATTGAGGGATATGTGTGATCTAGGAAAATTAAATAAAATAAAATGATCTTTTACCCAATAAGAGCTGATCTACTGGAATATTAGCAATACTAAAGCATCAAAGGTGATGGGCTAACCAATTTGATTACATCTTATATTTTTAATCATAACTCCTTGGACAATCTATATATTGTTTCTTTCCCTCCTTGGCATTTTAAAAATTTTCTGGTAGCTGACTTGCCCTACAAGGTTCCTGAATACCCCATGATACAAACTTTTTTATTTTCTTATATCAGTAACAGAGTTGGAAGAGACCTTGGAGATCATCAATCAGGTCTCCTAAGCTCTGAGATCAAAGCCTCAAGCTAGATTTCTTCAGCCACACTTCTTAACTGTGAATTGGTCTTCACAGGGATTTTAACTTTTTGATTATCAGGTTTTACAAAAAGGGTACATGCATGTATAATATACAGCACATGTTTACCTTATATAATTTGGAATACCCTCTGGGAAATAAGATAGGGTTTAAATTATATACATTAATAATAAAGGTGGTACATCTCAAAATGTTATTGGCTTGGACTTGAATTATTGAAAACTCTTTGAACTTTGATGCTCTGGAGACATTTCAAGGCATTTTTAATAATTGGTTGAGGAAAGACTCCAACCATCAAATTAAACTATTCGTTGTGACCCAGCAGGAGCCGTTGGAGCTGCCACCAGACTCCGACAGCAAGGGGCCCTATGAGTCGGCTTTGGAGGATGTGGAGGACCCTGGACAGGGTTCCGACTCCAAGCAGGGAGCAGAGAGGCTGGTTGGCCACCAGGAGGTGCCTGAGCCTTGGACTAGTGGGGAGGAGACAAGGGAGAGTGATCCGGACGTCAGCAGTGGGGAGGAGCCAAGGGAGTTGTTCCTAGATGCCCAGTACCGGAGAGCTAACAGGCATAAGGAACAATTATGCAATTACAGGAGGTAATTGCACTCAGCTGGTGGTCATTAGGCTCCTCTCCAGACTATAAAAGGACTGCTTGTGCACACGCCCTTTTGCAGACATCAACACAGGAACTAATGTGGGAGAACATTATGGTGAGCCTGGCAGGCTGGATTGCTGCCAGGGCTTATCTGTGCTGGATTGCTGCCCAAGCTTGTCTATGCTGGTTTGCTGCCAAGGACCTGTCTGTCTGTTAATTAAATGCCGTAAGTTATCTTTGGCTCGGAGTGTGTGTCGGTGTGGGACGAGGGGGGTCAGAACACTATTCTATGGCATCTGATGCCCAAATAAGTTACTTGCTCTGAATACTAAAATTGAGCATGGAATTGGGAACATAGCACGATAGGTATAACTAACAATCAACAGGTAAATACTGAACTGCCACTGAGAAGTCATTACCATATACATGCAGATAAATGGATTGCTGAGCTTCACCAGCTGCATTTGTTGCTACACAGGTGTATTTCCCAGCATCTTCTTTTAAGGTCTTGGCCATCTGCAAAATGCGCCCTGAAGATTCCAGCTGCTCCAGAGCAAAAAAGCAAAAAAGACAAAAAAAAAAAAAACAGCAAGATTTTTCTATTACGATGAACAAACCAATGAGATTTCTATCATAATATAAGCAAAAACAGTAAACATTGGTTTCTTCTTTCAAACTATAAGGGCAATCGTGGCAATTACATGCGCAATTGTTGGATATTCAATATAGTAGCACTGACTCTTCAGCATCTCAAGGCCTATTGGCCCCAAGGGGCAGTAGGGTGTAAATAAAGATTAAGGATTATAGCAATAGCAATAGCAGTTAGATTTATATACCGCTTCATGGGGCTTTCAGCCCTCTCTAAGCGGTTTACAGAGTCAGCATATCGCCCCCCACAGTCTGGGTCCTCATTTCACCCACCTCGGAAGGATGGAAGGCTGAGTCGACCTTGAGCCGGTGAGATTAGAACCACTGAACTGCAGATAACAGTCAGCTGAAGTGGCCTTCAGTACTGCACCCTAACCACTGTGCCACCTCTATATTTGTACACTCTCTTTGTCTATTAATCTGACTGCCAATCTGAAGTTATTTCCTTCACAAGCATGGACGCATAAAATACTTGCTCTTGGCCCATTTGTGGGATTCAAATAATTTAACAACCGCTTCTCTGCCCTAATGACTATCTGGGTAGGTGAGGCTCAGTGGTCATGTGACTGGGTGGGATTGGCCAACTCAAGGTCACTCATGTTGATGGGCACTTCGCCTTAGCTGTTACAATGTAGTAAGGGTTAACCGGAGAGGCAGTTTCTGTAAGCAGGTCAATAAAGATTAGGCTAGAAACAACACTAGAATGTTTCCTTCCTGCCTTCCTTACAGGATTAAAGTGGGAAAAACCAAAAGGAGATTTCTTCCAACAATCGGTTCTTTGAACTGCTTAGAAAGTTAACAACCGGTTCTCCCGAATAGGTGCGAACTGGCTGAATCCCACCACTGTCTTGGCCTCTCTTCCTGCAAGAATGCCTTCAGTCAATTTAACCCATCCCTCCATCCTTCCATCCATCCAGTGGGGGTCAAAGGCTTGCTGGACTTAAACAGATGTATAATTGATCCTATTGGAGGTGCACATACTATATGTGGGAAATGTATTAGCCAACTGGAGTCTTGCCACAACGAATTCTGAATAGCTGTTTTTCTTTTTATGTTTTCAGAAAAAAAGAAGGCTACTTCAGAAGAGTTTTGATCATGTCAAATCAAAGATCTGCTCAACACTGGCAAATGTTTTCCTTTACAATATTATTTAACACTGTGAAATGATTTCAGTCCTTTTACTTACCCCAATGTTTTCTCTAGCAGTATTTACAGGCTGATTATCTTTTAGCCATGTGATGGAAGGGATTGGTATGCCATTAACAATACACTGCAGGGTTACTGGTTTGTGTATCACCACAAATCTTTCAGAAGGACCACTCATCTTGATTGTTGGAGAGACTGCAAAAAAATGAAGACAGAATTTTACACAGCAGCTAGTCATGAAGCTTCTTCATATGTTCATAAGTTTGAAATTCAAAAAGCTTATACACAATATACTTTACTTCGCTTAAAGAATTATTATGAATTACCCAGCTATCTATACAGGAACCAGTAAAAGCAATCTTTTTCTAAGGAGCAAACAATGGCCCAAGGCAAAATATTCACTAAATATGCAGTAATTACTGAAAAATAGCAACGTTGAAATTTATTTTCCTGCTGGAGAAGACTCCTGCGAGTCCCTTGGACTGCAAGGCGATCAAACCGGTCAGTCCTAGAGGAGATCAACCTTGACTGCTCTTTAGAAGGCCAGATCCTGAATATAAAACTCAAATACTTTGGCCACCTAATGAGAAGGAAGGACTCACTGGAGAAGAGCCTCATGCTGGGAAAGATTGGGGGCAAAAGAAGGAGACAACAGAGAATGAGGTGCCTGGATGGAGTCACCGAAGCAGTCGGCATGAGCTTAAATGGACTCTGGGGGATAGTAGAGGACAGAAAGGCCTGGAGGAATGTTGTCCATGGGGTTGCGATGGGTTGAACATGACCTCACAACTAACAAAAAAAAATGTTTTCTTTTGTCACATCCTAGAACATATTTTTCCCTGCCCCATAACAGCATGATACTCAGAGGTGGGTTCCTACCAGTTCGCACCTATTCGGTAGAACCAGTTCGTCAAATCTACCGAACCGGTTAGAAGAGGTTCCACCAGTGGACCCGGAAAGCAGGCCACACCTACAGAAGAGGTTCCAAATTTTTTTGAAACCCACCACTGCCACACACAGAGAGAGAGAGAGACAGAGACAGAGACAGAGACAGACAGACAGACAGACAGACAGACAGACACAGAGAGAGAGAGAGAGAAAGGAAGGAAGAAATAAATAAATAAATAAAAAAGAAAGAAAAAGTGAGAGAGAGATGAAAGAAAACACATGGTCCGCAAGCCACTCCCACCAGGTCACATGGCCGGCAAGCCACTCCCACAAAGGAGGCCACACCCACAGAGTAGGTTCCAAAAATTTTTGAAACCCACCACTGCTGATACTGATGGAGAAATGACAGTTTTGACAATAGTGTAGAGTTTCTCAACTTTGTCTACTTTCAGACTTGTGGATTTCAGCTCCCAGAATTCCCCAGTCAACCTAGATGGCTGGAGAAGTCTAGGTGCTGAAATCCTCACACCTTAAAGTTGCTACAGTTAAGAAGCACAGGCACATTGCATAAATCTACGGAGAAGCAGCAGAAAGAAATAATAGCAAGAAGGAAAGACTAGAAGGGTATCTGAGTTGCGTTCAATATCCAAATACCTAATAAAGGTTTGCCTGAAAAGATTAATAGAGCAATGCAGGAATGGGTTTAATATTTGTGTGCTAAAGTAGCCTAGAATAATTAGCATATACTTGAATAACTTGACTTCCATTTTTTCCATAAATATCACAAAGCTTCTAAATCCATTTCAAATCCCGAAATTCTTCTGTGATGTCCTCAGAAAACCATAACGTATTTAAAATGGTTCACAGAAAGGTATAACCCAAACATTCCCTTTTTCCCCCCTTTCCTACAGAAAATGACACACCATGCACAATCACATCAAATTCTTTCTTGATTTCTCCCGCCTTGTTGGTCGCTATACATTGATAATGGCCTGCATCCGATATTTCAGCCCTAGAGATGAAAAACTTGCGTCCATTGAGCAAAAATTTATATCCAACTCCTCCTTCAATAGGTTGGCCGTTTTTGAACCACCTGATGGGAGAAAAGCAGATGTTCAAAATGTTTATTTTGTATAAAGAAGAGATTGTGAGGCATAAATGAGAATGTTTACAGTTCCAGGTGTCAAGATTAGGGTTACAGTTCCAGGATTGAGAGATAGGATTGCCATCTAGTAAACGATGCTGATTTATGGGTGTTGCCATAATCCCCGTGACCCGACAAATACGCGCACGTCAAAAGCGCGACGACAAAACTGCGGTGAGAAAGCCGTGACGTTGAAATCGTGCCCACAACAGCGCGCCGACAAAAGCGCACCGACAGAAGCGCGATTAGGTTAAGGTAAGGGTTAAGGTAAGGTTCAGGGTTAGGGTTAGGGTTAGGGTTGGGGTTGGGGTTGGGGTTGGGGTTGGGGTTGGGGTTGGGGTTGGGGTTGGGTTAGGGTTAGGGTTAGGGTTAGGGTTAGGGTTATTAGCTTGTTTTCGCATTGTTTGTGGGCGCGCTTTTGTCGGCACACTATTGTGGCCGCAATTTCAACATCACGGCTTTTTCACCGCGGTTTTCTAGGCGCACTTTTGACGTGCGTGCATTTGTCAGTGAACCATGTATCCCCTAGGACAGGGGTGTCAGACTCACGTCGTCATGGCATTATCACGTGCATTATTGGGACTTTTTCCCCATTTGCTAAACCGGGTGAGGGCGTGGCCAGCACATCCAGCCTGTGGGCCAGGAGTTTCACAGCCCTGCCCTAGGACTATCATTGAAAGGGCATCATACTATAATTCTACTTTAACCTATCTTTTCTGGAATGAAACATGCTGGCAGCGGTTAGTGGGAAAAGGCAGAAGTGTGCAGCAGGCAAAGCTATGACAATAAAATCTTATTTGAAAGTACTAGCACAACTTTTCACTTTAGAACTTCTTTGTAGTGTAGAAGGAAATGGGGTGTGTGAACCCCTGAACTGGCCAGATCTATGGAAATTAATTTCCATCTGTCTTTGCTAATGAGTTGAGCAGTTCATTCTGCATGCTATGCATTCCATCCATTTTACCCAGGGAACTCATGGCATTACTTTTCCAAAAAATAAGCTCTTTCACCTTTTCTAGACAGTAAAAGAAGAGCAGGAAGGAGAAGAAAGAACTCATTATAAAGTAAAAAAAATTGAATATTCAAGATTAATTGAAAGGCCTGAAGGCACTTCTAGATGATAAATCTTTCAGTTGGCCATTTTTCTTCTTCTTTTTACTTTTGAAACAGCAATAGCAATAGCAATAGCAATAGCAGTTAGACTTATATACCGCTTCATAGGGCTTTCAACCCTCTCTAAGCGGTTTACAGAGTCAGCATATTGCCCCCAACAATCCGGGTCCTCATTTTACCCACCTCGGAAGGATGGAAGGCTGAGTCAACCTTGAGCCGGTGAGATTTGAACCGCCGAACTGCAGAACTGCAGTCAGCTGAAGTAGCCTGCAGTGCTGCATTTAACCACTGCGCCACCTCGGCTCAATATAACTGCACTGCTAAGACTACTGAATTTGCCAGGGCACTGCAGATAATTGTGCACTGAGAATCTGTCGTATTTGCAGAGAAACAACAGAGAATCACAGTGTATCCTTCATGGCTAATATGTGATTGACTGACTGATTTTTCTCCACATTCTTGAATCAGGAGAGTAGCATGTGGAATAAATTGGTCTCCTGTTTCCCAGGTTAAGGAAAACAAATGAAAGATTCCCCCAGGATTGCTCTGCCCTCCCATCAAATGTCACCAGCCACGAGAAATACCCATCAGGAGGTTACCCTACAGGTGGCAATTAAATCTCCTGCAGCAATATTTTTTATTAAAAAAATATTTTATGGAATATCGTATGGTTTTATCACTTCACTTTCTTGGTAACTTTACTTTCACCCAAATTTCCTGTGCAAACTTTTTTTTTAAAAAAAATTGAGTTATAATCTCTTACGTGACGCTTGGCAGGGGTGTTCCTACTGTTGGACATTCCAACTCTAGGTGGTTGTGGAGAATCACAGTGTGGTCTGAAGATTCATTTCCTCCTTCCAAACTTGGTGGAACTAGGGGGAAGAGAGAGTGGGAGGGGGGAGACAGGAGGGATGGAAACTGAATCTTAGGTAGAAATATTTTCAAAATATATTTACAGGTTTTTAAATAATCTTCAAATATCTTTTCCATTATCCTTACTCTTTCTGACGTGTTATGGTGTTCCCTTGACAAATTGTTTGTGCATTCAGGCTTAGACAGTGGTGGGATTCAAATTATCTAACAACCGGTTCTCTGCCCTAATGACCAGCTGGGTAGGCATGGCTCGGTTGTCATGTGACTGGGTGGGCATGGCGAACTCAATGTCACTCATATCGATGGACACTTTGCCTTAGCTACTATAATGTAATAAAGGTTAACCAGAGAGGCAGTTTCTGTAAGCAGGACAATAAAGATGAGGCTAGAAACAACACTAGAATGTTTCCTTCCTGCCTTCCTTACAGGATTAGCCCTGTAAAGTGGGGAAAAACAAAAGGAGATTTCTTCCAACAACCGGTTCTCTGAACTGCTCAAAAAGTTAACAACTGGTTCTCCCGGCTAGGTGCAACCTAGTTGAATCCCACCGCTGGGCTTAGAGAACCTACTTTCAAGCCTCATTATCTGCAGGGGTTATTTTCTTGTGAGCAAGTTTATCAGAATGGCATGGAGACTTGTTAACACGCCAAATGCTGAAAGAAGACTAGAATTCCTCTTATTGTGGCTCACATCAATGTTGATTTTCCCCCTTTCCCACCCCCCACTTCGAGGTACAGTAGACCAGGCAAAAAATAGCAATCATGGATTAAAAACACTACCTTTATTATAAGGTTACAATCACAACATTTTGAAAGTCTAAAAGTACTTTTAGTCTCCTAAAAACTGGGAAAGGTCCTTTCTGAGATGCTTTATCCATCTTCATCCCTCCTTCACACTCAGATTTTGTTTATCAAACCACTGTCTAGCCCATGACTCTTCCCCCTGTCAATCAAGGTCATCCCTACATCCTATTACACTTTCCCTAATAATAATAATAATGTTCCTGATTAATTAAAAATATTACACAATTGTAACTCTGCAACTGGAGGAAAAATCCAAACTCATGTTGCAACTGTGATGGTCTAATAGTATAATATGATTCTTTTTATATAATAATCAACATAGTTATAGGTAAAATCGGAACCAAGTTCAAGACAATATCAGACCACCAACTAATAATTTTTATTTTATTTTTTTTCTAAATTCCAAACAAGTTACCCTTTAACTTTCGTTATGTCCAAATTATCCACTAACTTGAATTGAAAATACCAACTGCAATATTTCTACAGTGTGCAAAAGCATCCCAGTGGTGCTTTATATATGTGTAGAAAAGGAAAGGAAGCATCAGTCACTAAGAAATTATCATTTCAAATGTCACATGGATGGAAATGTAGAAATTGTGTACAAAGAGCCATGGTGGTGCAGTTAGAATGCAGTATTGCAGGCTAATTCTGCTGACTGCCAGCAGTTTGATTTTCACCGGCTCAAGGTTGATCTATCCTTCCATCCTTCCAAGATCAGTAAAATGAGGACCCAGATTGTTAGGGGAATATGCTGACTCCGTAAACTGCTTGTAGAGGATTATGAGGCATTATGAAGGAGTATATAACTCTAAGTGCTATTGCTAATATAAATATGTAACTTTCGCATTCTTTGAAAGTGCAACGAAAATCAAATAGCAATAGTGATTAGGCTTACATGCCATGCCACAAAGCTTTACAATACTCTCTGAGTGGTTTATAATGTCAGCTTATTGCTCCCAAGAATCTGGGTCCTCATTTTACTGACCTCAGTCAATGGAAGGCTGAATCAACTTCAAGCCCCGTCAGGATCGAATTCCTGTTAATGGGCAGAATAATCCTGCAGTTCTTCATTCCAACCACTGTGCCACCAGAGATACTAAAATAAAATTTAATGCATCATTCCACGGTTTCTACTCACCGAGGATTTCCACATCGTACTTGATCTCCTGTTCCCCAGCTATGCTGGTAGCTACACACACATATTGGCCATGGTCAGCCACGGCAGCATTCAGGATCTCCAGCTTCTTCCCACCAAACACAACATGGAGATTGTCACTTGCTGTAACAGGAACTCCATCCTTCAGCCAGGTTAACAGGGGAGGGGGTTTGCCGGCTGCATTACATTCCAATATAAGTGAACTTCCAACAACAACTTGCTTGTTTTGAAGGGTTTCACTGACACCTTCAATAACTGGCGGTACTGGAAAAAAGTTAAAAAAAAATAAGATTTTCCACCCCCACAAGCCAACATTGTCACAATTGGTTTTCTTTTTTTCTCAGCCTAAGGAATTTTCTTCCATGCTAAAAGTGACATATGTTCTCCATGGATCCATACCAGGGGTGGGTTTCAACCGGTTCGCGGTGGTCCCCGCGAACCGGTTGGTCGGCGAACCCGGAAGTAAGTAACTTCCGGGAACGGCGAAGGACCCACCCGCCCGCCCGCGCTTCTTACCCGGTTTTGACGAGTTCTGCGCTTCCACGCATGTGCAGGATGCATACAGCGCCTGCGCGATCCTCCAGGAGCAGCTGGAGCATCGTACAGACGCTAGTACGCATGCGTGCACCACGCACGTGCACGAGGACGCCGCCGGCCCCGTTCCAACCGAACCGGTTGGAACGGGGCGTGAAACCCACCCCTGATCCATACCCTGCAGTATAGATATCTTCTTTTATTTATTTATTTATTAGACTTATATATCGCTTCATAGGGCTTTCAGCCCTCTCTAAGCAGTTTACAGATTTTTAGCAAATTGAGTCAGCATATCGCCCCCACAGTCTGGGTCCTCATTTCACCCACCTCGGAAGGATGGAAGGCTGAGTCAACCTTGAGCTGGTGAGATTTGAACCGCTGAACTGCAGCTAACAGTCAGCTGAAGTGGCCTGCAGTACTGCACCCTAACCACTGCACCACCTCGGCTCTGTTAACAATGTTAACCTGGTTTACATTGTTTATAACTAATTTAGATATGGAAGTAGAACCAGGCTGCCAAAGTCACTAGCATCTTCAATAAAACAATAAATTGTTTTAAAACGGATAAGGATAACAATGAATTTATGTATACTTGATAAAGGATTGGTGATATAATGTATAACTCTAAGTATATATTGTAAAGATATCTTGTTGTTGATAAATAATTTTAATAAAGAAGTAATTAAAAATTGGTGTATATATATGAAGTGACTCTTTAGAATACCTTGTTGAAAAACGAAGGAATAACATCTTTGAATGTATGATGTACAAGGACAATAATGAACATAAGCATATCCGATAGTTGATTTGGTGGGATTATACATAATTGAAAACAGTGATATACAAATATAAATGGTTGGTAAATCTTTTTCATATCAGGATAGGTGATTATATAAAGGTCTATTGTTATTAAACAGACAATCAAGAATGTAAGGGAATTAGGTTTATTGAAAAAAAAATTGTAATTGAATATATGTTGTACAATGAAAGTGAGGTATTTAGTTATATTAGATGGAAAATCTGTGATTGTAAATGTAATTGAGAATATGGATGCAAAAACACTTGTAACCAAAGGACATGCTGTATGTAATGGATGAGATTTTTTTATGTTGTTTTTTTATGTTTAAAAATAAAAAAACAGATTGCAAAAAATAAAAAATAAATCTTTTCATTCCTTCAAAAATGATGACACAAGAGAAATGATGTCATTAACATGGTATGAAAGTCACACCTTATGCATCGGGATTTATATTAAATCAGTTTCCCCCCTCCTCCTCTCATATGGATGCCTATGATCACCTCTTGAGAAAGGAGGGTAGAAAGCCTAACATGGATGACAGAGAGAGAGAGAGAGAGAGAGAGAGAGAGAGAGAGAGAGAGAGAGAGAGAGAGAGAGAGAGAGAGAGAGAGAGAGAGAGAGAGAGAGAGAGAGAGAGAGAGAGAGAGAGAGAGAGAGAGAGAGAGAGAGAGAGAGAGAGAAGAGCTCAAACACCACTTTTTTAAAACAAGAATGCTCATGAATGATGGAATTCATTCTCCAGGTGAGAAAAATGATACAGGACAACAAGCTTCCTCCTCCTCTTTCTTACCCATGTTATGCTATGATTATTAAGAGCCGAGGTGGCGCAGTGGTTAGGGTGCAGTACTGCAGGCCACTTCAGCTGACTGTTGTCTGCAGTTCAGCGGTTCAAATCTCACCGGCTCAAGGTTGACTCAGCCTTCCATCCTTCCGAGGTGGGTGAAATGAGGACCCAGACTGTGGGGGGCGATATGCTGACTCTGTAAACCGCTTAGAGAGGGCTGAAAGCCCTATGAAGCGGTATATAAGTCTAACTCCTATTGCTATTGCTACTGCTCTCACTTCAATATGGATGAACCCTGCTGACAGCTGAAAGGCAAAAACAAACTGCAAAAAAAGCCACCAGTCAAGAGGAAATTGGAACATTTAAAGACCAGAAATTGCCAGGTTTCACAAATCAACCTCCAGTACTGTAAAAAGTGGCATACATGCAAATACTCTATGGTGATATCCAGTGATGGGTTTCAAAATTTTTTAGAACCTCTTCTGTAGGTGTGGCCTGCTTTGTGGGAATCGCTTGGTGGCCATGTGACCGGGTGGGAGTGGCTTGCCAGCCATGTGACTGGGTGGGAGTGGCTTGCCAGCCATGTGACTAGATGGGCATGGCCAACTTGTAAAATGTGGTGAAACTCACTTAACAACACTCTTGCTTTGCAACCAAAATGTTGGCTCAGAAACTCTGGAATTTGAAGCACGCAAGTCTTAAAGCTGTCAAGTTACAAGACCCTTGCACCCCTAACCGTTTAGAAAAAACACCCCAGGGGTGTTCAAACCTGACAGCTTTAAGACTTGTGGACTTCAACCCCCAGAATTCCTCCTCTCGCTTTTCATCTTGATGATGTGCGGATGGGCGGAAGGAGGGAGCTGGAACCGGTTCTAAACGGCACGGTAGATTTGTGGAACCTCTTCTATAGAAGAGGTTAGAACGGGCAGGAACCCACTCCCTGCTGCAATACTGCATTCTAACCACTGTGCCATCACAACTCTATAGCCACCCATTTCAATCCAACTGATTCCAAATTTGACAGCTTTAAGACTTGCAGACTTCAACTCCCATAATTCCTCCTCCAGTCATGTTGGCTCAGGCATTGAAGTGTGCAAGTCTTAAAGCTGTCAAGTTACAAGACCCTCGCACCCCTAACCCTTTAGGAAAAAAACCCCAGGGGTGTTCAAACTTGACAGCTTTAAGCCTTGTGGACTTCAACTCCCAGAATTCCTCCTCCAGTCATGTTGGCTCAGGAACTCTGGCATTGAAATGTGCAAGTCTTAAAGCTGTCAAGTTACAAGACCCTCGCACCCCTAACCTTTAGGAAAAAAAAACCCAGGGGTGTTCAAACTTGACAGCTTTAAGACTTGTGGACTTCAACTCCCGGAATTCCTCCTCTCACTCTTCATCTTGATGATGTGCAGACAGGCGGGGGGGGGGGGAGCTGGAACCGGTTCTAAACGGCACTGTAGATTTGTGGAACCTCTTCTAGAGAAGAGGTTAGAACTGACAGCAAGCCACCCCTGGTGATATCACTTCCTACCATAGACATCCACTTGGAATATTTTTTCAGCCATTCCAGCTTCATTGGTTGCCTGGCAGGTGTATTGAGCCGAATCAGAGACTTGAGCATGAGGGATCTGAAGAAATTGTCCATGTTCCAAATAAAGAGCTTGGGGTCCAGAAATAATTGGGCTTCCATCTTTATACCATGTTATTGTAGGAACTGGAATTCCTCGTGCTTCACACTCCAGCTTCAAGCTGGTATGTTGCAATGCTGACACCTCCATGGTAATGTTTTCTCCTTTAATTATAGGTGGAACTTTGTAGAAAAGGAATAAAAAAAAGAACAGTAAGATTCAAAAACAAATATACAAAATACCCTATTAGCAAAGAAAACAAACAAGTGGAGCATTAAACAAATCAACTCGGAGTTCTCACTTGAAACACAAATGACCAGACTCAAATTATCCTACTTTAGGCACATTATGAGAAGACCTAACTCCAGTGGTGGGATTCAAATAATTTACCAACCGGTTCTCTGTCCTAATGACCAGGCAGGGCTTAGTGCTCATGTGACCGTGTGGGCGGGGCCAACTCAATATCACTCAGGTCGATGGGCGCTTCACCTTAGCTGTTACAATGTAATAAGGGTTAATGGGAGAGGCAGTTTCTGTAAGCAGGGCAATAAAGATTAAGCTAGAAACAACACTAGAATGTTTCCTTCCTGCCTTCCTTATAGGATTAGCCCTGTAAAGTGGGGAAAAAACCAAAAGATTTCTTGCAAGAACCGGTTCTCTGAACCTCTTAGAAAGTTAAGAACCGGTTCTCCCAAAATTGGTGCGAACTGGCTGAATCCCACAACTGTCTAACTCCCTGGAGAAGGCTCCAGTGCTTGGAAAGTTAGTTAGCATGTTAATAGGAGATCTAAGAAAGAAAGAAACTCTCTATAATGTTAAGTAAGTGTGTGTGTGTGTGTGTGTGTGCGCACGCACACACACATATACATATACATGTACATATGCAATGTTTTATAAGGAGAAATTTTCTTCAAATACATATTTTTCAGTTCATTACTAAACCTTTGATTCTGCTTTTGATTAATTTTGTTTGACAGCTAATGCCAATCCTTTACATTTTAACTTTAGATATTGATTTTCTCTTAAAATATGTGGTTACTGTGTTTTATGTGGTTTTAATTTTGTGAGCTAGTCTGAGACTCTTTTCTTCCAAAGAAAATGGGGCATATATTTCTTTAAAAATAAGTGAGTGAGACAATGAGACAGAAACATGGCACACACACACAGAGAGAAGTCACATATCCAAGTCTTTATAAAATTTAGAGTAGAGATTTGAGATCTTTTGATGAGCTCCAGTTGACCAAATATGATATCTTTCTAATTATAAGGGCCAAGTACTATAAGAACATGTACACATGTAAAAGCAGTTTAATTTTTTTTTTAAAAAAAAGAAGTCTTGATAGTCACTGCATTGCTAGCCAACTCAGTACCTTAAAAAGAAAACAGCTTTACTAAAGACTTTAAATTTCACCCAAGAAACCTCATGTGACTTTAAAAACCAGAAGTTTTTAAAGCACCCTGATGATTTCAATATGTTTTGAAATCCGGAACTAGACACCCTTGCTCTTCAAGCAAATATATGCTCTTCAAGCCTATAATAATGATTGTAAACTAATCATTTGCAGATGCTTGTAAATGACATTCACAGCACACTCATATGGTGTAATAAACAAGTTTCCAAATGTGATTGCTGATGGTGGAAATGTATTCATGCTAACTACAACCTATGCTTCCAGAATGACTAAAACCCAACCTGTGATAGGTTTCAAAGATAACATACAGTCAGGTGTATTGGTTGGCAAAGAAAACCATGAATGTATTCAAATGTACGGCATATCTAGCAATAGCAATAGCAATAGCAGTTAGACTTATATACCGCTTCATAGGGCTTTCAGCCCCCTCTAAGCAGTTTATAAAGTCAGAATATTGCCCCCACAGTCTGGGTCCTCATTTCACCCACCCCGGAAGGATGGAAGGCTGAGTCAACCTTGAGCCGGTGAGATTTGAACCGCTGAACTGCAGATAACAGTCAGCTGAAGTGCCTGCAATACTACACCCTAACCACTGCGCCACCTCGGCTCCTCTAGGTAAGGGGATACTTTAGCCAACTAATCTAAGCGATTTTCCATACCCAATTTGAACAGATCTTCAGAGTCATCTACTCTGATGCAGAAAGGAACAGATTTTTAAGAGAAATATGAGTGAAAAAGAGCTTGAAGTTGAACACTTCCAAATATCTTTTATTAATTTACGTATATTCAGAATGCGGCATTTCGTAGGTATTATTTGAAGAAAAATTACACGGTTTAAAGTAGCCTGTCTATTATGTCACATATAAATGTAACAGAAGTTACCTGCTATTTAGTATTGAAAATTCTTCCTTTTTTATTTTCCTTGGTTTTATCTGGCCTCAGGGATATACCAGTAATAAATAAATTTTGAAGGCAGCTAACAAAACGAAGATAACACTTATCTGGGTGTCAGATAATTTCTGAATTAGTGTATTTGGAGTTTAAGATACTGGGGAAAGTAATTGGAAATACAACCTCATCCAAGTTTAGTTCTATTTTAAGTGCTATAAAGAGCCAAGGTGGCGCAGTGGTTAAATGCAGCACTGCAGGCTACTGCTAGATCAGCAGTTCAGCGGTTCAAATCTCACCGGCTCAGGGTTGACTCAGCCTTCCATCCTTCCGAGGTGGGTAAAATGAGGACCCAGATTGTTGGGGGCAATATGCTGACTCTCTGTAAACCGCTTAGAGAGGGCTGAAAGCCCTATGAAGCGGTATATAAGTCTACTGCTATTGCTATTGCTATAACATCTGGTCAGCTTGTATTACATAGACTTTCTCCCCTACAAATTGTTTCCCATTTTGTTCTCTTGTCTTTCATTTATTTCTCCATACTTCCATAAAGCCTTCATGCATAATGACAGTTATGGCCTATCCTTCACTATTCTGGCAGTCCATCACTGGTCTCTTGTTTCAATGACTATACAAGATTCAAAATGTTCTATCTAGGTTCTATCTTAGCCAAACAACAGGTACCATTCATTACTGCTATTCTCTTCTGCCAATTTTTCTTTTTCAGGTTATGCTCACTAATCCTGGGAATTTACCAATCCACTTTAATCTTTCATTAATCACAAAAGGAAGGTAAAGCTTTGTTTTCAGTAAAATTCAACCTGGAAAAGGACACAGGAAGTAAGAATTCAGACTAAGAGAAATAGATTCACTTTAAAGAATCACCATAATGATTTAGTACTCTTCATGTGCTTTACCCAGTTGTTTCTAAGCTTTGTCTATCCGTGCCAAAAATTATCTTCAGTCACATCAGTGTGACAGTCATCACTAGGAGCCAAGCTTCAAAAAAAATCCACATGCAAACATTTTCAGATTGTGGATTTATAAATCCAGTGAATCCATCTCAATTGTCTCCACAGGGATTTATTCATCTTCAGAAATAACTTCTGGTTCCGGTAAAGAGTTAAAAAAAATTCAAGCCTTTCAACAGGTCTATAAATCAAATATTTTCTCTCATTTCCTCTTGTGGCTCTGGTAATCCACCTTCCAGATTTTGTTTTACAATTATTATGTAAACAAGACAGAATTCCCACACAAGGATCCTTCTATTCACTCTTTCAAAAAGAAAAGCTGTTTCTTTCCATTTAAAGGTTTTAATCTCTTTAGTTCCTCAACTTTTGGCAAGGTAAACAAAAATCAGTAAAATGCTCAAATTTCTAAACATTATAATTCCAGAAATAACTAAAATCACCAAAAAGAAAACACTTATCTGTACCTGAAAGAATCTCTGTTTGACTGAAGAAGAAATTGTAATACAAGAAATGTATTGGAAATTAGAAAGAACAGTAAATTTACGCTACACACAGTTGCAAATGTGATGGTCACTCAGTTCTTCTGTCTATCGGGGAAACCTTCATTTCTGCAACTTGGTCATAAAGAGGACAGTCCAAAGGAAAAATGAGTTAATTTCAACTTTCTACCTTAAATACAGAGGAAGAAAAAGCGTGGCACGACAAAACCGCGGTCCACTAAAGCGTGCCCGATTAAAGAGCGTACCTGACGTCATCAGCAGCGCGACAAATACGACCGCGGAAAAAAAAGGGCGCTTTAAAAAGCGCTTTTAAAGCAAGCCGATTCACATAAAGGTAAGGGTTAGGTTTAGGGTTAGGGTTAGGTTAAGGGTTAGGGTTAGGTTTAGGGTTACGTTAAGCGTTAGGGTTAGGTTTAGGGTTAGGTTAAGGGTTAGCATTAGGTTTAGCGTTAGGTTAAGGGTTAGGTTTAGCGTTAGGTTTAGCGTTAGGTTAAGGGTTAGGCTTAGGGTTATGTTTAGGGTTAGGTTTGGGGGGTTAGGTTTAGATTTACGCGTTAATTTTAAGTTTACCGCTCACAGCGTGCTGTTTTCGTCACGCTGTGATGACGTCACGTACGCGCTTTCGGCGAGCGCACTTTAGTCTACCGCGGTTTTGTGGTGGAACCAGAAAAAGGCCCCCCCTCCAGTAACAGGGGGTGAAACAAACAACCGAAAAAGGGATAAAATCAACTCTGAGAAGTCTTGTTTCTGAAGTTCCAATTCCAAATTTTCACAATGAAAAAAAAATATACAATGGGGTTTTCTAGACTAAAGATCCATTATAGCAATAGAACCTCTGATATAATCATTAGCATGTTTATCAATAACTGTATTTTTCTTTTAAGCGTTATTTCTTACGGTGATCAATTTTACAGTTTCTACAATAAAATGAATGTAAAGGCACAAGTGAATGAATAAATAAATGTTGTCAGCTGAAGGAACTTTTTGATTCATCTTCTGTCGGAAGAAATTGGGGCACAGGGGCTGCTGTCATATTTATTATCACCATGCCTTAAACAGATGTGCAATGCATTTTTTTAATAACTCACTGTGGATTATGAGTTTGAGTTCCTTAAACTGTTTTCCTGCAGAATTGGTTGCACTGCATTGGTAGCGTCCTTTGTCAACACTTCGAGAACTCTTTATTTGAAGAATCTGCCCTTTGTCCAAAACCTCAATATTAGGATCACCTAAAAAGAGGGGCCTGGTGGGGGGAAAACACCTTAAAATGGCATCAATTTAATAAAATGTTTGTAAATAAAGCTTGCATACTGAAAGGTACAGTACAAAGTAAAATAATATCAAAATTTACCCTGTGGAAAATCCTGAGTCAGTGGTGTGTTGCTCCCAGTTCGGCCCAGTTTGGCCGAACCAGTAGTAGCGGTGACAGGATGCTCCGCCCACTTGCCCCAATGCTTCTACACATGCACAGAAGCACCGCGAACAAGTGCGCGCAGGAGTGCGCCATAGCCAATAGTGGAAAAAAAATGACAACCCACTGCTGTCCTGAGTAATCCATTTTTGGGGGGAAATATAGAACCTAATTTGTAAATTCGTAATTTAATGGGTTTATATGCCGCCCAATCCCAGGGGGACTCAGGGCGGCTTACAAATACGAATGAAATAAAAAATAACATAACAGGGGGAGAATACAAACATTAACAAACAGTTTAAAAACCCAACATACATCCGGTTTAATTGGGGGTTGAACCTGATTTGAATCAGCAACCCCAGGCCTGCCGGAACAGCCAGATTTTGGTGGCTTTTTGGAAGGCCACGAGAGTGGGGAGGGTCCGGATCTCTGCTGGTAACTCATTCCACAGAGCCGGAGCAGATACAGAAAAGGCTTTCCCCCGAGGGGTCGCCAGTCGGCATTGTCTGGCCGACGGCACCTGGAGGAAGCCTAACCTGTGAGTTCTTATTGGACGTTGTGAGGTGCGTAGCAGAACAGAATATATAAGATTTTTTCAGTTTCATTAACAATTAATCTAGAAAGTGATAATGTGAGGAGAGTACCCTATGCATGGAAGCCAACACTGTTCCAAGATTTTGACCTTCATATGAATTTCTTTTTACTTAAATTAATTCTTAAAACATGGTACAAAGCCAAAGAAAAGGATACCAACTTTACTACATTGAGGGGAAGCAAGCTTCTTATTTTCCATCTATAAATCATGTGAGAAAAGTTTAAGAATTAGCCCTTACTTGCTATCTTTGAACCACTGGATGATAGGAAATGGAGACCCACTGACTCTGCATTCTAAAGTTGCCTGTTGGCTGAGGATGACTGAAAGTTCATTGGATCCAGCATCTCTTATAATGGGTGGGACTAGAGGAAAGAGACAATAAGAGACATCAACCAAGGGCAATAATTAAATAGGAAGCCCTATTAAAATACTCCAGAGTGCTTTTAGAAAATGAAAAGTGGAAGCTAATCCTGGAATAATAAACTCTTTTCCTTTCTTTCCACACCTAAATACATATTAAATACCAACTTATAGTATCCATGTTAGCATTTCACTGTGGAAATAGGCAATATAAAGCTATTTTCATTCTAGGTTGACATTTGAATAATGATAATTTTGGGATTAATTGCAACGAGCAGTTTCTACCCATTGCACAGTACAAAGTATTGTACACAGTACATAAATTAATGATTGTCATCATTAATTTATGGAATGAATTGGAGCAGTGAACCAGGAAAATTGCAATGGTGGCTTTCAAAAAATTTTGGGACCTCTTCTGTAGGTGTGGCCTGCTTTTACGGGTCCACTGGTGGAACCTCTTCTAACCGGTTTGGTAGATTTGATGAACCGGTTCTACCGAATAGGTGCGAACTGGTAGGAACCCACCTCTGGAAAATTGGCTCACAGAACTGGTTATTTCTGGAATTTTAGGAATGATTAATAGAGCATTAAATAATCTAAAAAGCCTAAATCATGGATAGTCAACCTTTTTATATCTACCTGCCCACTTTTGTATCTCTGTTAGTAGTAAAATTTTCTAACCGCCCACCGGTTCCACAGTAATGGTGATTTATAAAGTACGGAAGTCAATTAAATTAAAAAAAGGAAAGTGCTTCAGGATTGGACAAAACCCCTACCGCCCACCATGAAAGCTGGAACGCCCACAAGTGGGCGGTAGGGACCAGGTTGACTACCACTGGCCTAAATAATGCTACTTCAAGGTTCATATCATTTCAAACATCCAGGGTTAAAAACTATACAAAGCAAGTACAAATAATCTGGAGTCCTGATTCATTCTCTTAGGCTTAAGCGTGTTGCTCTCTTGTCCTTTTAATGGGTCCATATCACATCAAAATAATAATGCAAGATAATAAGGTTAGTCAGTTATTTATAATATATTTTAAAGACTGTATGAGAGTTAATTTACTACTGAGTACTTCATGCTTGTATTGCATACCTAAGCATATAATTCCGAAATGCTAAGGGCACTTTATATTTAATTTCATATCATAATCATAGTTAAATGTACCAACCTTGCACATCTATGGTGAAAAATTTCTCTGAACTCCCAGCTATATTGGTGGCTTTGCATGAATACTGGCCAGCATCATCAATTGCAACTTTAAGAAGTTTCAACAATTTTCCCTTTTCCAAAATTTGTAAACTGATGCCCTCCAGAACCTGAAAAGATTCAGGAACAATTGAGGTTATATCTGCTAAATATACCAGATAATTGTGAGTGCTTAATTAGACAAGCTTTATAACATACCTTGGAACCTGGAGTAATAACAGAAGCTAAATAACAATTCCTATTTGGGAATTACCATAAACCTCTGGGCTTTGACAGGATAGATTCTTCTGGGGAAGCCACAGGAAATGAAGAAGAGAGTTGTCTGCCTCTCGTATTGCTCTTTTAATGGGATAATTATGAAGGCAGCAGGCTTGAACTCCAAACTATTAATGTTTGGAGTTACAGCAACTTATCTAATCCCTTCAACCTATTCTTGAGATCACAAAATGAGTTTAGGAAAATGTCCATTCATGCAGAAAATTTCACGGTTAGCAGAAGTTGCAACCAAGATCTATTCTCTGGATACTTGAATGTTGTTTTGTCTGCAGCTATTTTTGAAAAACAAAATCCTTCTTTGGATGGAAAGCCTGCACCTCTGATGGGAAAGTGTTGTGGCCCAGCAGGAGCCGTTGGAGATGCCACCAGACTCCATCAGCGAGGGGCCCTATGAGTCAGCTCTGAAAGATATGGAGGACCCTGGACAGGGTTCCGACTCCGAGCAGGGCGCAGAGAGGCTGGTTGGCCACCAGGAGGCACCTGAGCCTTGGACCAGTGGGGAGGAGACAAGGGAGTGTTATCCTGACGTAATGCATTGGAGCAGTGAGGAGGAGACAAGGGAGTTGGTCCTGGATGCCTGGCAATGGAGGGCTAATAGGCGTAAAGAACAGTTACATAGTTACAGAAGATAATTGAATTCAGCTGGTGGTAATTAGGCTCCTCTCAAGACTACAAAAGGAATGACTTTCCACACGCTCGTCGCAGGAGTCAACGTATTTACTAGAGCTGGAGAAGCTATCGTGGCTAGCTTGGCAGTCTATGTGTTAATAAATTCTTGAAGTATCTTTGTCTCGACGGGCTTTGGTGAATAAAGGGGCGGTCAGAACAGGAAAGTATTTTTATACAGCTTTAGTCAGGGTTATAGGAAGAAAAGAGGTTCAGTATTATTCCTATATGAGATTGAATCAAAATAATATTCCATTCATGTGTAACTCAGTCTGGTTTTCTTCATACGTTTGAAATGCTGCCAGCCTCATTACGTATCAAAAACCTAACAAAAATATTCATACTTTTTATCTCATGCTTTCAGCTAAATTTCATCATTAATCTAAGAAAATAAAGAATAGCATCTTAGTGTACCTGCACATCATCTTTATACCAAGTGATGATTGGAAACGGATCACCAGATACCTCACAGTACAGACCCAAAGGCTTGTTAATGGTCATAGATGCATTGGTCACTTCGTCTTGATCTTTGATTTCAGGAGGGACTGCAAGCAAAGTAAATACTTAAACAAAGTCGCTTATTTGTATCGTTGATTTTATTTCAATATTCTCAGTCCTTTTAGTTACTTGGCTTTTGCATGTGCAACTTCAAAATAGTTCATTTTTAATTTTTATTTTAACACAGCTAGTGTCAATATTTTAATTATACCTCAATTATCACTTTCTAAAATTTAGAATGAAGTAACATTAACCCCTAGCAAAGGGGTTAGTTTACCATAAACTTTCAGGCTGTAGTTTATTTCTGTGTTTCCAGCTTCATTGATGGCTGTGCAGATATATTTTCCGCTGTTGTATGGTGTGACAGAGGCAATGACCAGCAAAGTTCCATCTTCCAAAATTGAAATCCCAGGTTCATTGCCCATAAGCTCCCTGTTGTTATGTAGCCATTTTATCACAGGCTTTGGGGTACCTATATCATAAAACAAAGGGTTCTAAATATTCCACTTCATTTGAAGTAAAAAAAAAATAGATTGCATTTCAGAATAACATATTTAATAGTTTTCAACAACGCAATTCAAGAGCCTCTGAACTGGCTCAGACCTCCTCCCCAAAAAGAGAGAGAGCCGAGGTGGCGCAGTGGTTAAATGCAGCACTGCAGGCTACTTCAGCTGACTGCAGTTCTGCAGTTCGGCTGTTCAATCTCACCGGCTCAAAGTTGACTCAGCCTTCCATCCTTCCGAGGTGGGTAAAACGAGGACCCGGATTGTTGTTGGGGGCAATATGCTGACTCTGTAAACCGCTTAGAGAGGGCTGAAAGCCCTATGAAGCGGTATATAAGTCTAACTGCTATTGTTAACTGCTAAAAACTCCTCAAAATTCCTATACCTTGCCATGCTTGAAATAGCAGATAGAATTATCTACAAATTGCCTCTCTACATTCTCCATTATATTTGTTATTTCAACAAGTGGCACTCATTATTATCATATGCAGCAGAATATAGCAAACTGGCTATTAACACAGCAAATCAGCTTTAAAATATTGGAAAAATAATCAAACTTTGGTGGCGTGATCCAACGTTTGGCTTCTGCCTGCAGGGTAGTATTAATTTATTATTTTAAAAATAATAATAACACAGTCATCGTAGCCAAGTGATTATTGTAAAAGATGGAAGGCCTAATCCACCCATCCCAAGAAATTAGTGAAGTGCCGATTAATTAATTCAAAGTGCTGGTTATTAACTATCAAACCCTGTATGGCATAGGACCTGGATCTCAGAGAAACCATTTATCTCCAACTATTTCTGTCTGCTGAGGTGGTGCAGTGGTTAGGGTGCAGTACTGCAGGCCACTTCAGCTGACTGTTATCTGCAGTTCAGCGGTTCTAATCTCACCGGCTCAAAGTTGACTCAGCCTTCCATCCTTCCGAGGTGGGTGAAATGAGGACCCAGACTGTGGGGGCGATATGCTGACTCTGTAAACCGCTTAGAGAGGGCTGAAAGCCCTATGAAGCGGTATATAAGTCTAACTGCTATTGCTATTGCTTAGTATGTTCCAACAGCATGAGTGTGCTCCAGGTCACATTGTCATCTTGTAGCATCTAGGAAGCATTCCTCCTCTATTATGGCCCCACCATCTGGAACAGCATACGCCCAGAGATAAGGATGCCCTCTCTGCTGGGGTTCCAGAAAACCTGATTTCAAGATTTTGAAATGGGCCCACTTAGATTATTTTATTCTGAGTGATTTAATCTGGGCTGTCTGTATGGGTCAGTTGTTTTCAATTGTTTTTGTGTTTGCGTTCTTAGTCCATTAAAGTTGGGTACCAAATAAATGTAATTAAACAAGAAATAATAAAATCATCAGGTTACAAAAGTCAACGTTCTCCAAAATGGAAAGTCTCCACTTAGCAATTTATGGTGCTCTGTACCTTTGACGGGACATGGGAAGGCAATTTGTTCTTTTGCTACTCTTTCTTGAAATGGAGAGTTGTATGGTGGATCACGTGCTCCAACTGTTGGAGGTTCTAATACAAAATGAACAGAATATGAACTTTATTTATACTATTGGGTAGGTTTCCCAAATTCCATTTTATAAACCTTTGAAATGTTCAAAATGGCATACATTTAGACACACACACACACACACACACACACACACACAATATAATATAAATTTTAACTATTAGAGAGCCGAGGTGGCGCAGTCGTTAGGGTGCAGTACTGCAGGCCACTTCAGCTGACTGTTATCTGCAGTTCAGCGGTTCTAATCTGACCGGCTCAAGGTTGACTCAGCCTTTCATCCTTCCGAGGTGGGTGAAATGAGGACCCAGACTGTGGGGGCGATATGCTGACTCTGTAAACTGCTTAGAGAGGGCTGAAAGCCCTATGAAGCAGTATATAAGTCTAACTGCTATTGCTATTAAAATTTCAATATATATTATATATAATATATTACATTTTTGTTTACTTGGTTCAGAGGCTTCATGGTATGCTAAGGAAACTCTGAGGAAAAAAAAACTTTTCTGTGTACAAATATCAAGAAACAGAAGCAACATCAGGTAAATCATAATTCACTGTTATATTCCTCAGTATATTTGGAGATAAATTAAGAATTTTCCCAGAAACTGAATTTTTACCTTTCTGTTGCAATCTACTGATTAGCAAATCAGAGAAGGAATGATACCCTTCTGTTATTCCTATCGACTACCATAGTCAGATTTAGATACTTAAATCCTGCTAAAGTGAAATGTTTTTTAATATTGCCATGATTTTATCCTTACTGACATAAAATTAAATATTTTTTTTCAATGAACATATCTAACTTTATATATGATGGTGGCCATCCTTCTCTTCTGTCATAACTACCAACACAATTTGCTTCAGGGTGTAATAAAAACTTCCACTGAAAGTTGGGAATTTGGAGAAAGCAACTAAGGGTAGATAGCATTAGGTAAAGTGGTAGTCTGACTGTATGAAATTGCCTATGTCAGATATAATTCCTAATATCAATAGTTAATCTTCCAAGAAAGACACCTCTCATTTACTATCCGGTTTCCCTGAAAATAAGGCCTCCTCAGATAATAAGCCCAATCGGGCTTTGAGCGCATGTGCTAAAATAAACCCTTCCCCCAAAATATTGCAACACAGCAGCAGCCATGAGGTGACCACACTCACCACCTCCTGCACCTCAAAAATAATAAGACCTTCCTAAAAATAAGACCAAGCGCTTATTTCAGGGATCAAAAGAAAATAAGACCCTGTCTTATTTGTGGGGAAACACAAATAAGTTCAGTTCACCTACTTTAATGCGGAACTGTAAATGTTCTTATATTCTACAAACAATTGCATTGAATTCTAGCAAACATGAACTCCTGTTAAGCTTTTGTTGTCAATTTCCTTTTACTTTATTTATGTTTTATGAATGTTTTTAGAATACGGATTGGAGGAGAAATCAACCAAAAAATAAATAAACTTACTTCAGGATTAGTTGGTGGTTTACAATTATAATTCAATTGCCATAACTAAAAATTTCAAAACAGAGTTAGCATATCTAATTTTGCATTTTTGAAGCAATGGAAAAAGTGAATTCTGTGTCTTTAGAGTTTTCCATTAGATTCATTATAATAAAAATATATGTATTGGAAAATATACGCAGACATATATATGTGTACAGAGACAGAGATAGAGATATATAGACATTTGACTGGTTGAAAAAAAATCTCTGCTATGTCTGATTGTATGTGTGTGTATGTATGTATGTGTATGTATGTGTGTGTGTGTGTGTGTGTGTGTGTGTGTGTGAGAGAGAGAGAGAGAGAGAGAGAGAGAGAGAGTATGTGTGTATGTATGTATGTATCTATGTATGTATGTATGTATTTAGTGTCACAACCCCTGGTATGCCCAAATGTGGGAGGAAGCTAACTGCTTCCATTCTCTGTCTATCGGCTCGTCACAAGAGACCATCATGACAGAGACCCAATATGGACATTTGGACTGAATATAACAAAGGCAACAGTAAAAATATTGGGTTTCTGTCGTGATGGACTCTTGTGACGAGCCGAAGGACAGATGATGGAAGCAGTTAGCTTCCTCCCATAATTGGGGCTTACCTTGGGTTGTAAAAAAACTAATATATATATTATATATATATGTGTGTGTGTGTATGTATGTATGTATGTATGTTATATTTATGCTGATAAATAAATAAAGGGAGACTAGTATAGATCTATTTCAAGCTATTTAGCTCTCATCAGCTAGCCATACCCTTGTTGGGAATCGAACCTGTGCTCTATTGCCTCTCAGGCAGATGTGTTAACCATTGAGCTACAAAGCTCGACTCCTTATCAGCCAGCCAGGGTGAGAGGTATATATTTAAAGTCACAACCCCTGGTATGCCCAAATATATATATGCAGTAGTATATTCTCCCTTAATGTTATACGTATGTGTTTTAATACTCTTAGTAAAAGCAAAAAAAAAAATCTTATCCAATCATTTGCTGTAAGTATAAACATAACCTCTTTTAAAAAATGATAATTCTTCTTATGCACTTTTCACTATAATGTTAATATTACCTTGAACTTGGATCATTATCTCAGCTTCATCATGACCAGCAATATTACTTGCCACACATTTATAGATTCCAGCATCTGAAAGCACAACTTTGATGATACTCAGTGTTCCATCCAGAGAAGAAGCATATTGTTTGTTGTCTATCAAAAAGGGGTTGTTGATCTTTAAGCCAAGTAATTCTTGGAGATGGGATTCCTTGAGCACTGCAATGTATATCAATTCTATTACCAACCTTTGCTTTAATCACTCGAGGCCCAGGTTGTATCTTTGGAGGAACTAAGTAAAAAATAACAACAACAATAATAAATTAATACAGAAAGATTTTAGATGATCATTCAGTAAAACATGAAGAACACAACATAGCACTTGGCCCCTACATATTTAAAGATATTTACATACACTCAATGCAATCATTCAAATAACCTAAATATTTCTTTATCAATACAATACCATACAAGCCACCCAGAGCCATTTGATAGTGAGGTGGGCAGCATATAAGTTTAATTAATAAATAATTACCATTTCCAAAAACTTCCAGAAATATTTGCAAGACATAAACTTACAAGACTTGAGGAATAGTTAAAAATCATTAAAGAAATTACCCATGAATTTGTGTTAAATCACTGAAAAAATTACCTTCTGATGAGTTAATTTATACGAATAAATGTTAAATAACTGACCTTTAATGATTAGGTAAAATTAATGATTTCCTTCTCCCGTCATGTCTGACTCTAGGACACAGTGTTCATCTCTGTTTCTTGGCCAAGGGAGCCAGCATTGACCAAAGACATTTTCCATGGTCATGTGGCCAGCATGGCTATATGCTAAAATGTAAATTGTGTTACCTTCCTGTTGTGGCTCAGCAGAAGCCGTTGGAGCTGCCACCAGACTCCGACAGCGAGGGGCCCTATGAGTCGGCTCTGGAGGACCCTGGGCAGGGTTCCGACTCCGAGCAGGGCGCAGAGAGACTGGTTGGCCACCAGGAGGCACCTGAGCCTTGGACTAATGGGGAGGAGACAGGGAGTGTGATCCGGACATCAGCAGTGAGTTGTTCCTGGATGCCCGGCACCGAAGAGCTAATAGGTGTCAGGAACAGTTGCGCAATTACAGGAGGTAATTGCACTCAGCTGGTGGTCATTAGGCTCCTCTCCAGACTATAAAAAGCTACTTGTGCAAACGACCCTCTTTGCAGGATCGAATGTCGGAGAACATTGTTAGAAGCTTGGCAGGCTGGATTGCTGCCAAGCTTATCTGTGTTTATTGCTGTCCAAGTTTGTCTGTGCTGGGTTGCTGCCAAGGACCTATCTGTCTGTTAATTAAATGCCATAACTTATCTCTGGCTCGGAGTGTGCTTTGGTGTGGAACGATGGGTCAGAACATCTTCCCATCAAAGTGGATACCTGTTAACCTATTCACATTTGTATGCTTTCAAACTGCTAGGTGGGCAGGAACTGGGGCAAGGAATGAGACCTAACCCCATTGTCCAGGGCTCAAGGCTTGAGCCTGGGCTGTCATCTTTCCAGCATCTTTAACCATTGAGCCATGGCACCCCATTTTAAATTTAAGAGCCGAGGTGGCGCAATGGTTAGGGTGCAGTACGGCAGGCCACTTCAGCTGACTGTTATCTGCAGTTCAGCGGTTCTAATCTCACCGGCTCAAGGTTGACTCAGCCTTCCATCCTTCCGAGGTGGGTAAAATGAGGACCCAGACTGTGGGGGCGATAGGCTGACTCTGTAAACCGCTTAGAGAGGGCTGAAAGCCCTATGAAGCGGTATATAAGTCTAACTGCTATTGCTATTGCTAAATGATTATCTTTTGAAAAAATGCATATTATTATAGAGGTGCGGATCTTTTTCATTTAATGAGCACAGATCGTTCCTGTAAACTGTGGCCAAGCAGCAAGTCTTATTTAGGCTGTTGAGATCTATGAGAAGCTATTATGTTACCCAAGAAGATTCAGAATGTCAGCAAATAGGAGCAATGGGTAGTTTCTGGAGTCTTGTGGAAGGCGGAAATTAAGAAAGATAATGGAGGTTGTGAATGGGTTGCGGGTATCCATGGTGCAGGGAGTGGAAAAGTAGTGCATTGCACTGAGAAATGTTTTTAAAAAATTAACTCTCCACTGCATAATTTTGTGTGGCAAACAAACACTAAATTGATTTACTGGGCCAAAGACAGATTGAAAAAAATATTTAAAAATAAAGTTCTGATATTATTACTAATCTTCTCCCCTAAGCACATCCATCAAAGATAAAGAACAGCCTCGGGATTCCTCATGCCCCAATCCAATTTGATTCCGATGCCAGTAACCTTAGTCATATTTAATTAAGTTAATATTATTTGAGTTACTAATTCATTCAATACCAGTGGTGGGTTTCAAAATTGTTGGAACCTACTCTGTGGGAGTGGCTTGCCACTCATGTGACCGGATATGAAATTATGAATTAGTACTTAGGTCAGTCCAAGTAGCTATTCAGAAACTCTGGCATTGAAGCATGCAAGTCTTAAAGCTGTCAAGTTACAAGATCCTTGCCAGTGGTGGGTTTCAAAAAATTTTGGAACCTCTCCTGTAGGTGTGGCCTGCTTTCCGGGTCCACTGGTGGAAACTCTTCTAACCAGTTCGGTAGATTTGACGAACCGGTTCTACCAAATAGGTGTGAACTGGTAGGAACCCACCTCTGTTCAATACCTATTATTAATTTAATTTAATTCAATATTTATTATCGAAAGTAGAGATTCTTACCATGTACATTTAGTTTTATTTTTTGGTTGCATTTCCAGCAATATTTGTGGCCACACAGATGTACAAGCCAGTGTCTGATACCAATGTCTCAGTAATCTTCATTGAGCCTGAAGAGAGTAGAGTATGTCTGGGGAGGAAATACAGATGACTATAAATATTTATAAGAACATGAAAGTCTCTTACAGGAGCATTAATAATAATTGTTGCACATCAAAGAGCATCTGTTCAGTATTACTTTCGTACAGACAAAATCTTCCATTTTCCCCCTTAATTGCTCTTGCCCTCTGACTTCTTCATTCTGCATAGCTGAGGAATGAAGTAAGAATCAACAGTCCGCAGATTTCATTTCAAATCCAGTTAACAACCAAGTTGGAGGCATTTTCTGTCCTCTTTTACATTTTTTAAAAAAACGCATAACTCCAAGATACCAAAACAGTATATATGCTAGGGATTCAAAGGTTGCTGTGATGGTCTCTATGAAAAACCAAACCAATCAGAAATGGTGCCTTTGGGATGATACTCTCCGAGTCAGAGGTGGGTTCCTACCAGTTCGCACCTATTTGGTACCCGGAAAGCAGGCCACACGTACAGAAGAGGTTCCAACAATTTTTTGAAACCCACCACTGGTCCTTGGATATGATTATTCTACACTATCATGCTCATATTTATAAAACTCAGTGCCTCTGTGAAAGGTAAGGATGACTACTGCGTTTGTGGTGCAATCAGAACATTGTGTGTGTTGAAGTTGTTTTAACGCAAACCAAAGATGCCTTTTAAAAAACAAGTTTACATCCTATTCTTATGCATGCCAGTGCTGTGTGTGAGGTAATTTAAGGTGGTTCTGACAAGTGTCGGCGGCATCTTCATATCTGGTCACATGGGCGGCAAGCCACTCCCATCTGGTCACATGGGTGGCAAGCCACTCCCACAAAGGAGGCCACACCCACAGAGTAAGTGCGAACAATTTTTGAAACCCACCACTGTCTCTGACCTGCAGAATTCCTTTCAAAAGATTATTTATTCTATTTTATTTTATCATGGTTTTGAATTTTATTTTTGACAATTTTAAAATAGTTGACTGTATCAGCTTATTTTTAACCATTGAATGCTGTAGCAATACTGCGAGCGCTCATTGTATTCTGTGCATATTTCCATTAACCAATAACAACAGCCCCCAAAAAAATCAAATGACAAATAAATTTAATGGATCCTCGTGTATTCTTAAATCATGCATATTTATTAAATCTAAAGATAATAAGGGAAGAACTAGGGGAATTGTGTGGACTCATAAAGACAAAGGAAGACTATCGTGTTTCTGTCAACTGCAATGCTACTTTATAATGAAGAGTGGACCGTACATTTTGTAAGTCAATAAATGCATATTACACTGTCACCATGGAAACTTTGAGTTGATGAAGAAAGACCCAGGAAGCTTTCTAGTTTTGTGGGGAAGAGAAGGATTGGCAGAGTCTGGGGAGGAGTCAAAAGAGGAATCAGACTAGATTCTTACAAATGATCTAAATCCAATCTCTCTTGAATTATGTCAACTCTTATCTAGTGCCAAAAGGGAACAGTACATGAAAAACCTCCCATCTATCCTGCAAGGTAGAACAGATCTGTTAATGCCTTAATCAAATTAATTGCCTATCAGTGACTACCAACATTCATGCTGCCAAACTCAGTCCTCTCTCATCTCCAGACTGAACGAACTCTTTCTTAAACGATTCAAGATAAGAAAGGGGAAGAAGTAAGAAATACCATCAGCAGACATCACTTCTAATCACCCCTTTAGTGATCCAGTTCTTACAATGGATGTGTTGTTAAAAACTCAACAACACGGCAAGATGTCAGCAAGCTACATGGCTTCGTTATGGATTTCTGAGATAAGCCAAAAGCTCCAGGCCTTTTGATGCTTCCTCACAGATATTCAGAAGATATTCTTTACCAGAAAAAAAAGTATTTTCAAAGGGAGTCATAGAAGGAGGAGGAGGAGGAGGAGGAGGAGGAGGAGGCAGGAGGAGGAGGAGGAGAGAGAGAAGAGAGAGAGAAGAAGAGAGAAGAGAAGAAGAAGAAGAAGAAGAAGAAGAAGAAGAAGAAGAAGAAGAAGAAAGAAGAAGAAGAAGAAGAAGAAAGAGTGGTGGAGAGGTAGGGAAGAAGAAAGAGGTAAGGGAAGGTGGGTAGAGGGGAGAGAAAAGAAGAAGAGGAGGGAGGAAGAGAAAGAAAGAGAAGAAGAGAAGGTAGGAAGGAGAAGAAAAGGGTAGGAGTAGGGAAGAGGTAAGGGAAGGAAGAAGGGGATGGAGATGAGCAAGGAAGGAAGTAGAGAAGGAAGGGAGGGAGAAAAAAAAGAAAACGGGTGGTGGTGTCGTAGCAGGTGCGAAGGATGGTAAACAAAGCATTTTAAACTATATCTTGTAACCTTTCAAATGGATAATAATAATATAAGAATGGCAAAGAAAAAGAATAATTATGTGAATGTATATCTATAATCTGTATGTAAGAGAACAAATGACAGTAAAAATATATAGCATAATATAGGTGAATAATATTTGGTTATAAGTAGCTAAGTTTAAATAAATAAATAAATGTACATACAAATGGAACGAATAAGGAGATTATGAATGAAAGATAGAAATGTATAGAAGGGAAAACATCAACTGCAAAGAAACCGATTCGGAACTCCGGTATGATATACGATGGAACTTGTTCCTATGTGTTTTAAGTTATGGTTTGTTTTTGTTGATGTGCTTATGTGTTTAAAATTTTAAAAAAATATCACAAAGGGAGTCATACAGAGGATATAGATCTGAAAGCAGCATTCTTGATAAATGTATCTGTTATCTTTTTAGTATTCATTCTATAATGTAATAGATTACAAGGATGATGGAAATTACAGTCTACAGTATATGGAAACTACAATTTAGCACACCTAGAAATCACGTTGTGAAAGGACTCCAAATGATTGCTTAGGATACTGGCATATACTACACATATTAAATGCCCATTATCCTTTAAATAGGTAGGGACTGAATCAAAGTGTAATATGAATGCTCAATTCTTGGCGATATTAATCATCCATACAAAGGCCAGAGTTTTCTAGCAGCCTCTGATCACATCAGTGAGACAACTTGTCTAGAAATTCAAACAAAGTAAAGTAAGAAATGATATAAAACTTACCGTGGAGAAAATGGAGAGATAAGCTGCATTTCTTTAGCCCAGGTGATTATCGGGGGTGGTAAACTTTTCACTTCACAGGGAAGTGTCACTTCTTCCCCAGCTGTTACTGACATCTCAATTGGGTTCTCTGATGAACTTCCTTGCTGATTTCCAGGTCTGGAAACTCTTGGTTTTACTAAAACAAAACATGCAGATTACATTATTAACTCGCTCCTGCAACAATATCTCATTTTAGGTTAGTGGGTTAACTCCAATTGTTCTGTAAGCAAAACAGCTCACTCTTTCCATCCTTCTGTCCCCTCTTCTACTTACACAACATAAACTTTCCAAAGGGTCAAGGCCACTTTTAACAAAGGAGGATATGTTGTATAAAGTTCCAGTACAAGAGGAGAGAGGATATTCGCCTGAACTCACAGCTCCTGTGCCAACAGAACATTCCCAATAAATGTGGACATTATTACAAAAGGCAGTTGCGGTCAGACATAGCACATGGGAAGATGAGATGAAATACTATTTATTGTTCCAAGGTCACCTCAATGAATCTAACTCCAAATATAGATTTTAGTCAAAACTTCCTGTTAGTATGGACACTTACTTTCAGAGTGGGAGTAAATGTAGGAAGGAAGGAGGGGTAAACCACACAGTTATCCTACAATGGTCTTCTGAAAGGGATCCTGGTTATGCAGGGATAACCTATAAAGGTTTTATCATAATAGACATTATAGCAAGAGCTGCTGTAAAAGTTATAGCAGAATAGTAGGGAAAGAGGCCTATACCCATTGAAGCTAAATCACATCAACTGGTTCAATGAACAGGAGGCAGAGTTATCATGAAATGGTTCTTGTAACCATTTTAGCTCCAAATTATTACTGATATTGGCAGTTCTTTTTATTATTATTTTTTATTTTATACACATAAGCACATCAACAGAACACATAAACACAAAAATGGTTAACAAAAATAACCACATAACTTAAAAACAAATAGGAACAATAAGTTCCATCGTATATCATACAGAAGTTCCGAATTGGTTTCTTTGCAGTTAGTGTTTTCCTTTCTATAAATTCTATCTTGCGTTCGTAATCTCATTACTCATTATCCATTTTATATACATATTCTTTATTTATTTATACTTAGTACTTATGATCAAGTATTATTTACCTATATTGTGCTTTATATTTTTTACTGTCATCTATTCTCTTACATGCAGTTATAGGTATACATTCACATAGTTATTCTTTTCTTTGCCATTCTTATATTATTATTACTCCATTTAAAAGGGTATAAGGTATAATTTGGAATGTATTATTTACCATCCTTCACACTTGCTATGACACCACCTTTTCTCTTTCTTTTCTTTTCTCCCTCCCTTCCTTCTCTACTTCCTTCCTTCCTCCTCTCCTTCCCTTCTTCCTCCCTTACTTCTCCCCTATCCTACCCTCTGTCTTCTCCTTCCTACCATATCTCTTCTTTTCTCTCTTCCTCCCTCCTCTCCTTCTCTTTCTCTCCCCCCACCCACCTCTCCTCACTCTTTCTTCTTCCCCTACCTTCCTCCACATCTCACCTTATTTTCTCTTTCTTTTCTTTTCTGATATTGGCAGTTCTGTATAGAATAGGGATGCTCAATATTTTAAGGCCGAGAGCCATATTATCTTTGATGGCATACTAAAAATAATGTTACAAAAGAAGGCAGGCAGGACAAAAAATAAATGGGGTGGACTGGAGCAACAATTAGAAGGGGCTTAACTTGCATTTAAATTAACATTATAATTTGATTACAAACTATATAAATTCCCCACTGCCTCTTCTTAATTGCAGATGGTTTGCAACTTCTAGATCAGTGGGGGTTTCAAAAATTGTTCGAACCTACTCTGTGGGTGTGGCCTCCTTTCTGGGAGTGGCTTGCCGCCCATGTGACCGGATGGGAGTGGCTTGCCACCCATGTGACCGGATATGAAGATGCCGACGACACTTGTCAGAACCGCCTTAAATTACCCCACACACAGCACTGGCCTGCATAAGAATATGATGTAAACTTGTTTTTTAAAAGGCATCTTGGTTTGCGTTAAAACAACTTCAACACACGCAATGTTCTGATTGCACCACAAACGCAGGAGTCACCCTTACCTTTCACAGAGGCACTGAGTTTTATAAATAGGAGCATGATAGGTGTAGAATAATCATATCCAAGGACCAGTGGTGGGTTTCAAAAAATTGTTGGAACCTCTTCTGTAGGTGTGGTCTGCTTTCCGGGTCCACTGGTGGAACCTCTTCTAACCGGTTCGGTAGATTTGACGAACCGGTTCTACCGAATAGGTGCGAACTGGTAGGAACCCACCTCTGTTCTAGATGGTTCTGTTTCCTGGTTTCAAAGGCTATTTACAGACTTGAGAGTTTAGACTGAGCCCACTACTTCATTCTTAGAGAGATTACACTCATGTTTCCTTACCATAGACTGTCAGCTGTACTTTCGTGTGGCATAACTGCATTGGTTGCAGTGCAGATGTATCCCCAGACTCCGCACCTCCCGGAGAAACCACATAAAGACTTCCATCAGACCCAGCGGAATACATTAAAACTGCTGGGAGGAATCATTTCTCCTTTCTGTAAAAAAAGACAGTAAAATAAAAATGAACTTTTTTATGGAACATGAAGTAAAAACTGCACAGTATGTCTTAATAATGGTCTGTGTAACTCAGCATCTTCACAGCTTGCCTCAAAGTCACAGTCTCATTTTTGCTTTCTTTTAAAATTACAGAGTTCGCTGTTATTACTTACTGGCTCAGTTACATTAAGAGTTCCTCAACTGTCCTTTGAGAATTGTCCTCCTTTTACACTGCTTTAAATCTATAGCTCTGAAAAGTACATGCTAAACTACATTTAACAATTAGACAAGCTTAATCTGAAAGCTTGCATCATTGTCCAAACTAACAGACTAAGTGGAGGCAGCAAAACTTAGTTAGATGCCTTAAGATAGCATTCTTGACCATTATGCTTTCTCAATGTGTTGGGACTATTAAATGGTGGCACACGCTGTCTAGACAGAGTGTAATCTGTTGTAGCCCAGCAGGTGCCGTTGGAGATGCCACAGACTCCGACAGCGAGGGGCCCTCTGAGTTGGCTCTGGAGGATGTGGAGGACCCTGGACAGGGTTCCGACTCTGAGCAGGGCACAGAGAGGCTGGTTGGCCACAGGAGGCGCCTGAGCCTTGGACAGTGGGGAGGAGACAAGGAGAGTGAGCCAGAGCCAGTAGTGAGTTGTTCCTGGATGCACACCATCGAAGAGCTACTAGGCATCAGGAACAATTACGCAATTACAGGAGGTGATTGCACTCAGCTGGTGGTCATTAGGCTCCTCTCCAGACTATAAAATGACTCCTTGTGCATATGCCCTTCTTTGCAGAAGTCAACGCAGGATTGAATGTTGGAGGACATTACTGTGAGCTTGGCAGGCTGGATTGCTGTTTATGTTGCCTGAGTTTGTCTGAGTTGCTGCCAAGGTCCTTATCTGTTTGTTCTGCTTGGCTTTCAGCCACCGAGGTTTTGGTGTCTTGCTATTAAAGTACATTCCAGTTAAGCTTGTCTCAGCATTCGTTACTGGATGGAGGAGGGGGTCAGAACAGTAATCTATCAATATTTTAAGTACATAAAAACAGCCAACTCATTAAAGTTCCCAGTTCAGTTGATCAAAACATTGCAATTACCTTGGACCATATGATGGATGGCCTAGGAACTCCACTGGCTTTGCAAGGCAACGTAACTGGGACATCTCTATAGTACTGAAGATCTGTTGTCCATGCTGAATTATGGGTGGAACTGAAAACACAAATATGCAAGTATCTTACAAATCATTTCTTGTTAGATGTTATTTTACATGTGTGATGTTGCTGTTCATTATAAGGCATAATCTATTAACACAGATAGCCCTCATAGTTTTTTTTAAGTTTCAGTCTTTTTACGTATGGAAGGTATAGGTAATGTAGTCAACAGTCAATGATGTGATGAAAAATACTCAGACTCTCTGTTCCACTTGACTTTTTAAAAAGATTATTTTAATTACAAATATTAAATAAGAAGCTGGCACACTGCTAAGTATCATCTTCTTACACCATATTTGTATCTATGTAAAATTGATTTCCACAAAGATACAATGGGATGTCAGAAAGAATGTGAGTAGATCTGTTAGTTCACCTTTTGATAAAAGGTTTTTGTGAGTGGCTGTGTCCCCTTGGCAATCATTTCACAGCCAAACAAATCTCCCTTGTAGCCACTTCATAAGTGTACTTGTAATGTCTTCTCAAAAGTCCCTAGGTTCCAAAGATGGCCATTCCTGCATTATGCCTTATATTTAGATTAGACAACAAGGAATAGCTTCCTTTGTCTCTCACACAAAACTTAATAACAGATTTGTTGGTTTAGGTTTCCTGATTCCCTAAGCCAGGAGTACAGGGGGGGACCTCCTCATGAAGCCCATCCTGGAAGTGGCAGGGAAAGACATCAGCCACTGTTTCGACCCCAAGACCAGAGACATACAGACGCACATCAATCCACTCGTGGGCTGCCTCAAGTACTACACACCCCAGGGCCGGTTTGTGCACATCCCGCCACCTCTTCCGCTCGGACTGGGCCAATGATTTTGGGGTGGCCCGGTGGAAAAATCCTATGTACGAAATGGGCACCTTGTCTGTCGTTGTAAGCCGCCCGGAGTCATCCGGGATTGGGCGGCCTATAAATTTAATAAATGAATTTAATTTAATAAATGAATGAAAACCCGGAACATTCGGATCATCAACACGCTGACTTCTTTTGGATACAAATAATTTTTCTTTCACGTAGCTGTTTAGCACATTCTGCATGCATAAGAACTTTAACAGACATACACATCTCATCTGCCTTTCATGAGCAGCTGGAATCAGTTTATTACCTTCAGCATTCCAACGAAACTCCTTAGCTATACTTACCCTATGAAATGAGACATTTACATAATATACGGTTGTGTTGGATCTATTTGTAATTGAAAACACAGAACTTAGTGAAGACTTATTTCTTTATTCCACAAACTATCTCTTACTAATCTAATCAAATCTTTGTATAGACAAAGACCAGCAGAACACTACTTATTATGATGATGCCGAATATGAGAATAAGAGATGACCATAGACTATAGTTCTATAGCAGAGGTGGGTTCCTACCAGTTTGCACCTATTCGGTAGAACCGATTCGTCAAATCTACCGAACTGGTTAGAAGAGGTTCCACCAGTGGACCCGGAAAGCAGGCCACACCTACAGAAGAGCTTCCAAAATTTTTTGAAACCCACCACTGGTCCTTGGATATGATATTCTACACTATCATGCTCATATTTATAAAATTCAGTGCCTCTGTGAAAGGTAAGGATGACTACTCTTTGTGGTGCAATCAGAACATTGCGTGTGTTGAAGTTGTTTTAACGCAAACCAAAGATGCCTTTTAAAAAATAAGTTTACATCATATTCTTATGCATGCCAGTGCTGTGTGTGAGGTAATTTAAGGTGGTTCTGACAAGCGTCGTCGGCATCTTCATATCCGGTCACCTGGGCGGCAAGTCACTCCCATCCGGTCACATGGGCGGAAAGCCACTCCCAGAAAGGAGGCCACACCCACAGAGTAGGTTCGAACAATTTTTGAAACCCACCACTGTTCTATAGTGAGGTTTAATGTATTTCTTATGTCTTTCAGGGAAAAGAGGAAAGATAGCAAACAGGGAACCAACTGAAGCAGGCAAAATTGCAGAATGTAGGAGTGGAAATTTTGCTTTCCATTTCATCTGAGTGTTTATCTCTTTTATTATCCTATGAACACTGTAGGACGCATCAAGAAGAGATGGATTGAGTAAAAACATGCACTTCGATGAGCTGCATGATGGTGTTCTATCCATTTCGGTATTCACTTGAAAGCAATATCTCAAGGATTAAATTCCGGTCCTAGTAATGTCAGATCTTGTTCCTCATCAACTAGCAGGCTACTGGCAGATTATAGATCAGGCCATTGCTCACTCATCTGAACTGATCATTTGCAGAGTTTTTAAACTTAGTGTGCAATTTCAGTGACAATCTACCAGTGACGTGCGGTGAGCTTTATGGCTGGGGAGGCAGCAATTTTTTTAGACTTGTGGACTTCAACTCCCAGAATTCCACAGCCAGACATGCTCAGTTCCAATTTAAAGTGACAGCATTTGTTTTTCTCCTTTGCTAAATAAGTTTTCCATTCTTTTTCTTCTCCCCCCTCCTCCTCCCTCTCTCCCTCCCTCCCCCCTCTCTCAAACAGACAAACGCACAGAGAAGTTGGATCCCTTGTCACTCATTCACTCTCAAACAAACACAAAGACAGAAGTTGGATTGGATATATTTTCCAATGGCTTGAAAGCAGCTCCTCTGCATACCACCCCCCCCCACATTCTCCTGCTGCCTTCCGATCTAGCCTTTGATTGCAGGTGGAGCCACGTTGCCTTTTCAAACTTGTAATCAGTGAACTGGGCTTATATACTTTTATCCAGCTGTGTGTGTGTGTTGTGTGGTGTGTGTGTGTGTGTGTGTGTGTTTGAAAAGGCAACGTGGCTCTGCATGCAATCAAACTTTTTGAATTCCTCCCCCCTCCCCCACACCCCACCTTTTCCAGCTGTTTCAGAGAGGATTTCAACTCTCTTTTGCCTGCCCTCATGAAAAAAAAAAACCTCTAAAAATGCCTCTACAGGAGAGAGAACCACGCCTCCTTTCATAAGGATTTTTCGCCTTTTAACCCTTGCTTAACTCTGCTCAAGTGATCATAAAGCTAGTAAAGGAGGCCCGTAGTTCTCTCGCCTCCCCTGCAGTTAAGCACTAAGCAGAGTCATCCACTGCGACTCTGTCAGCAACTACCTCAGCCTTTTTCCTTTTAATTTTTCTTTTCTTTTCAGGATGACAGTGGTGAGGCCCCTCCTCCCCTGCCTCCCCGACTGCATCCCTGCAACTACCAATCATCGTGGGATGACTAGAGTACTAGTGAATTCTTAACACTGAAACGTAAGAAAAACACTAAATGTTTCACTCACCAAAAACATTGACAGTGGTTGTTTTGTTGTCTGTCCCAACAACATTGCTGGCCATGCAAGTGTAGCCTCCAGCATCCTGCAGTCGAACTCTTTCAAGGTGAAGGCTCCCATCACTCCGGAAGCTGATGTAGGGAGTCTGGACTACCTAAAGTTGGAACGGGGAAGGCAGATAAGACTTATCTCCATTCTCCATGTAGTCTGGTCATTTACACCTGGCATATTCTGGTGGTTTTTTTTTTAAATTAACCAATGTTTTCCAGCAAGGCTACTTAAAAAGGAGCAGTCTTGTGAAATTTTGATTATGCTCTTTCTTGCACCTAGATACCTAAAGCCATTTTGCATCATTTAGGTACAGAATCATCCAGAGTTCAGGAAGTGCTTTTTACTTCAGTCCTCCTCTTTCTCCTCTAGCAATAGCAACAGCAGTTAGATTTATATACCACTTCATAGGGCTTTCAGCCCTCTCTAAGCTGTTTACAGAGTCAGCATATTGCCCCCAACAACAATCCGGGTCCTCATTTCACCCACCTCGGAAGGATGGAAGGCTGAGTCAACCTTGAGCCGGTGAGATTTGAACCGCCAAACTGCAGTTAGCAGTCAGCTGAAGTGGCTGCAGTACTGCACTCTACCCACTGCGCCACCTCTAAATGAAAGACACCAGGGCTTGGGAAAGTGAAAAAAGCAATAAATGACTTCAAATCATACGGAAAGCTTGACTTTTTCAACTGGGATATAGCAAAAGTTCTACTCCTTTCATGGCTTCCATAATAGAATACAAAAGGGTATCAAAAATGATTCAGTCTAAGGGCTGCATATGGAATTATCTCCCTTTGAAGTCTGTCGACTTTCCTGGAGTATGGTTCAGATTTTCTTCTTTCTGGTTGTAGCATAGTGTCACTGAATTAATTATCAGTACATGTTTAAAATGTGTTTTCCTGTCTTTGTCAGGGCAACTGGAATCTGTAGCTTATTTTCTCCACAACTTTCCATTCTTTTAGCCTATAAATATATACATAACTATACTTTGTATATTCATGCATTATAATTTTATCTGCACAAGCCTATAACAAACATTCTATGGAAGATAAAATTGAGTTATATTTTTTTTAATATACTTTTTTATTTTCCATTTCATAACATATAGTCGCATGTATACTATTACAGCCAATATCCTATTGTATTAAGTAGTAATTACATCAGTTCTCTGCATCAAGCCCAGAAAGATAACAACCCATTATTAGCTCTTCTGCACTCCATACACCTCTTTCTTCTACCTCTCTCCTACTCCTTTCTTCCCTCCATCATCCTTTCTACTCTACTTCCCCTTCCTTCTCCTTCTCCTCTCTCTTCATTCCACTCCTCCTTATCTCTTCATCTTCCCCCTTACCCTCTCCTATCCCTCCTTCCTATCTTTCTTCTTTTCCACTCTTCCATATATATTTTATATATGAAAAACTATCTACACCAGCATAGTCAACCTGGTCCCTACCGCCCTAGTGGGTTCCAGCTTTCATGGTGGGCGGTGGGGGTTTGCTGTAACTCTGCTTTGTAAATTTTATAAAGTAAAGTTACTTCCCTACTTTATAAATCACCATTACTGTGGAACCGGTGGGCGGTCAGAAAATTTCTACTAACAGAGATACAAAAGTGGGCAGTCGGTATAAAAGTTGACTACCCCTGATCTACACCAATGATTCTCCTGAAAGAAAAAGTGATTGTTGTGTACAGATTAAGTCAAACTGCCTCTACATGAATCTTAAAACTTAGAAATTCCCCATTACAACTGCAGCTGAAAGGAAGCTGAATGACACAATATTTCTGCTTATCTTCACTTCCAACTGGTGACACTTGGAGACAAATTTAAACCAAAGCCCTAGTTCAGATGTTTATCCTTTCCTCACTGCAACATCAAAAAGCAATGATATATAGATAAGGTAAAGGTAAATGTTTCCCCTTGGAACGAACTACCCCCAGAAATCCGGACCTCACCCACTCTCATGTCCTTCAGAAAAGCTGTCAAGACCTGGCTTTCCGGCAGGCCTGGGGCTGTTGACCTCATTGTTGAGTCCAGCCCGACCGAAACTAATGTATCTGTGTTTTTTTTAACTTGTCTATTTTATTTTATTTTATTTTATTGTTTTCTTTCCCCTCACTGTGAGCCGCGGAGTCCTCCGGGATTGGGCGGCCTATAAATAAAATTAAAACTTGAAAACTTGAGAACTTGTCCAGTTGTGTCTGACTCTACTGGCTGGAGAATTCTGGGAGTTGAAGTCCACAAGTCTTAAAGTTGCCAAGTTTGGGAACCACTGCTCTAGGGGTCAGTGCTCATCTCTGTAACTAAGCCAAGGGAGCCAGAGATTGTCCAAAGATGTTTCCACAGTCATGTGGTAGCATGGTATCACACCGCAGCATAGAATGTGCCGTAAACACAGAATGCTGTTACCTTCCCACCGAAGTGGTACCTATTTATTTACTTGCATGTTCATGCTTTTGAATTGCTAAGTGGGCAGGATCTGGGACAAGAACAGGAGCTCGCCCGGTTATGCAGTGCTTGGGTCTCAAACAGGAGCTTTCAGTTTTCCTGCTGACAATCTCAGCTTCTTAACTGCTGAATCATCGTACATATAGATATGTAATCACAAATCCTTCTCCAGAAACAGAATTTTGCAACAGATGAAATAATTTCCAGATGGAGTTAATTTATGGGTGTCAAATAGCAAATTAGCAAACACAACAATGCAGGCATCACATTACAACTACGGGAAACCTCGGGATATCGTGATCATTTATTATATAAGATTTTTCCAAATTTTCAAGAACTCTGGGGAGTCCCGAGTTATTTCCTGCTTCTCAAGAAGTCTGTCCCTGCCAAATGTACTTGGACCCGTATCTAGTGCTTAGCCTAAACTGACTTTCCCAAGTCATCTAGCAGGTAATTTCATTGAGTCAGAAAACAGTCTTCATGTAAATTATGTCCCACCTGCATAAGAGCCGAGGTGGCGCAGTGGTTAGAGTGCAGTACTGCAGGCCACTTCAGCTGACTGCTATATGCAGTTCGGCGGTTCAAATCTCACCGGCTCAAGGTTGACTCAGCCTTCCATCCTTCCGAGGTGGGTGAAATGAGGACCCAGACTGTGGGGGCGATATGCTGACTCTGTAAACCGCTTAGAGAGGGCTGAAAGCCCTATGAAGCGGTATATAAGTCTAACTGCTATTGCTATTGCTATATGAAATGGAATGAAATAATGAAATGAATAGCAATAGCAATAGCAGTTAGACTTATATACCGCTTCATAGGGCTTTCAGCCCTCTCTAAGCGGTTCACAGAGTCAGCATATGCCCCCACAGTCCGGGTCCTCATTTCACCCACCTCGGAAGGATGGAAGGCTGAGTCAACCTTGAGCCGGTGAGATTAGAACCGCCGAACGCAGATAGCAGTCAGCTGAAGTGGCCTGCAGTACTGCACCCTAACCACTGCGCCACCTCGGCTCTTGGTTGCTACTCATAAGAGTTCATGTTTTTGAAAACAGTTCACCATCAAACAGTGGCAGTATTTAAACTTAAGTAAGTTTAAGTAGGAAACTTTAAAGGATATTCAAAATTATCTTACCACCATGCTACTTTTAATCCACTTTCGTCTGGGATTGGGTTCCCTGCCAGCATATACAGAGTCAGTTGTTGTCCTTCAATGACATTAGCTGTTGCCGGACTCATTGCAATGAGGGTACAACTATATCAAAGAGACAGGAGAAGAAAAAATGATCATAACACAAGGATGGTTTATGTTCCTACAAAACTGCATCAAAAATATCCATCCAAAAAAAGATCCATCTTCTCAAGGGACTTAAGAAAAATCCTAGAATGCAAAACTTTTCTTTAAGAGAGACCTTGAGAGACCACCTGCTGCCAATTACCTCCCACAGACCCATTAGATCTCACAGGGTTGGCCTCCTCCGGGTGCCATCTACCAGCCAATGCCACCTGGCTATTACCCGGGGAGGGCCTTCTCTGTGGCAGCTCCGGCCCTCTGGAATGAACTCCCCGCAGGGATTCGGACCCTCACCTCTCTCCAGGCCTTCCGAAAAGCCGTCAAACCTGGCTTTGCCGCAGGCCTGGGGGTGATGAGTTCCCTCCCCTCTCGACATGTATGGTTGTGCGACTGTTGTTTACTTTTATTATTTGTATTTTGTTTTTTATGTTCCCCTTTTTTCCCCCTTGAATTGTTCGCCGCCCTGAGTCCTCCTGGAGAAGGGCGGCATACAAATAATAAAATTCTATTCTATTCTATTCTATTCTAAAATGGTTTACTTTAATCTTGAATTATAAATAAATCTACTGGACTACTGATGTATTGTACTGTGTGGAACCATGAATCCCAAAATAATCTGTTATCTATTACAGCATGCTACTTCCATTTTTATTTGGTTGTTTATTATGGTTGGTCAGCCAGATGTTTTGACTGGATTTGGCATTTATCCACCTATCAAGTCCTTCCCAAGGACTTGGCTGTGTTGTTGTTGTTGTTGTTATCGCAACAACAGAATTGTATCACAGCAGCCAGTTGTTTCGCCAGATTTGGCATTGGTTACTAGTCGGGCCCCACCCAGGGGCCTAGGACGTCGTAATGTATTTTCGTAATATGCGTGCAGATCCAAGCAGTGTGGCTTTTTGCATTTGACTGATGGTGATTTTGTCAACTTTTAACTGTTTTAAATCTAATTCCAGTGCTTTTGGAATAGCACCCAGTGTGCCAATTACCACTGGAATTACCACTGCTGGTTTGTGCCATAATCGTTGAATTTTGATTTTTAAGTCATGGTACTTCGCGATTTTTTCATATTCCTTCTCGTCGAACCTGCTATTACCTGGTATTGCGATGTCTATGATTGTAACCTTATTTTTCTCAACCAGTGTGATGTCTGGTGTGTTGTGTGTTGTTGTTGTTAATCTTTGGTGAGATTCACAGCCTTTTGGGCTTGTTGGTACCTCAACAGGTCGAGTCCTAACCGAGGACCTAGGAACTGTTAAGGTAACGTCGGAGGATATAAGCTGTTCCGAGTAGGTTGGTTTTTTGTAGAATCAGAATGTTCAAGTCAGGTAAATTTAGAAATTTCAAATAGCGAGGTAGCTCTTTAGGTATTGCTCCAATACAATCAGGACAACACACAATTTCTTTTTCCACAGTCACTCAACTTCAATTTGCAGGTCCCGGTACTTTGTGATTTTTTTCTTGCTGTTTACCTTCAATTCGTGCATCTCCAGGTATTGCAATGTCAATGAACATACTTTTTTTTCTTTTCAACTATTGCTCATTATCATTATCATATACTTTATCATTAAACATGAAACTCAGCCAACTGAACATTCAAAAATGCATTACAAATACCAGTGACTGGTACTAATGGTTGATACGGATTGCTGCCAGTCCTAGGTATCAACCAAGGACCTTCTTAAAATAGATGTTCCAAGCACAATTTTTTGCAGTTCCGCTGGTGGTATTGCAGGAAGCTGCAATTTGTTGATATATCTTGTAATATTCTTGGACATGATGCCAAGTGCCCTGATGACAATCGGTATCACTGTTACATGCTTCATCCATAGCTGTGTAGCTTTGATAGCCAGGTTGCGATATTTCATTATTTTTTCTAGTTCTTTTCTTCGACTCTGACATCTACAGGAATAGCGATATCAATAAACTGTACACTTCGGCCCTCTACAACTGTGATATCTGGCGTGTTGTGCTCCAAATGACGATCCCTTTGTATTCGAAAGTCCCACGGATCGTCATTTGGAGCACAACAGCCAGATATCACGGTTGTAGAGGGCCGAAGTGTACAGTTGTTGTTGTTGTTGTTGTTGTTATTGTTATTATTATTATTATTCACTCAATGTGAAATTACAGCTGCCAGTTCTTTAGCTGATGTTGGCCTTCATAGACATCGAATTCTTCCTAAGAACCTAGGATATTGTAATGTATTAGCATAGTACATTTGCAGATCCAAGCAGAGTAGAATGATGGAAATGTTGCCAATGTGCAGATTTTCTAAGTGTGGTCAAGACTTTTTGGTATGGCACTCAGTGTACTGATAAGTGCTAAGACCATCTTGAACGGTTTATGCCATAATCTTTCAATTTTGATTTTCATGATTTGATACTTGATCATTTTCTCCAATGCTTTAGTATTCAATTCTGTTATATCTGGGCATTGCCACATCAATTATCCACACTTTCTTCTTTTCAACTACACACTCTTAATAAAGTATTAAGCAAATTTGCATACAGGAAAGAGGTTTCAAGCTCATATACGTTACTATTTAACATTAAACGCATCAGCATTCCGATGCTCCTCAAAAGAAATCTAATGTGGATTTATTTATTATTTATTTGTTCAGTTATTTCTCTTTGTCAATAAATGATTTATCAAAGCAATAAAATTCTGTTTGGATTTAACATAAATGTGATTTTAAACATAACGTCAGAGCATGCTGTTGTTTCACACCCTACAAGCACTAAAGTAAGTGGAGAACACTTTATTTCTATGCTAAATATTCTCAAAACTTCATATTATCAATTCATTACCAAGTCCCATCACAGTAACTGTGGCATGGCTTGAGATAATCTTTCCAAACTGGTTTTCAGCTTCACAGACATATGTTCCTTCATCGTCAACCCATAAATCTAAAATCGTATAAAAGTTTTAAAAGGGGAAAAAAAACAAGCAATAAGTATTTTGCATTAAAAGCATTGTCCTTAAACAAATAGATCTGAAAATACACATTCCCTTGGAATAATTGTTTTTTTTAATTCTCCTATTTTTATTCTTGTTCTTGTTTCTGTTTGACAAATTCCAATAAATTAATAAATAAAATAAATATTATTTTTCCAGTTAAGCTAAACCTAAACATAGGTCACATCATTTTAACAGCTTGAAAGCAATTACCAAGTTGTTCCAGAGTTGTTTTTCTGATTGCTGGGTTATGCCGATGTGGCGCAGTGGTTAGGGTACAGTACTGCAGGCCACTTCAGCTGACTGTTATCTGCAGTTCAGCGGTTCTAATCTCACCGGCTCAAAGTTGACTCAGCCTTCCAGCCTTCCGAGGTGGGTGAAATGAGGACCCAGACTGTGGGGGCGATATGCTGACTCTGTAAACCGCTTAGAGAGGGCTGAAAGCCCTATGAAGCGTATATAGTCTAACTGCTATTGCTATGCTATGTAGGTGACCTTCTAACCATCGACAAAGGACAAGCCTTCGCATTATTAATTGGTTGTCAGGCAGATGCTGAATCAGGCTGCGGCTAGTTTAAGGTGTTCCGTTCTGAAAGTAGCATTTTCCCTGCTAATTCAGCAGGTGACATCCAGTGCAGACATTATGTTAAGGCACAGAGGAGACGTCTTTGGAGATTAGCAATCTGCTGAGCTTCAGTGGTTCCTAGCAAATCTATCCCTAGTTGGAAGATTTTGCATCTCCATGGCCATTTTTGCTGTGGCTGCTACAACTGGAACCACAGCAGTGGTGAGATACGACTGGTATGCCCCAGTAGGAACGCACTGGTGTCTACTGCAAGGACCAGGTACCATTCCGGTACGGTGCTCCAGAGGGTCCACCCACCGGCCGTTCTCCTTATCTCTATTTGAGCTGACGGGGCATTTGCGCAGGCGCGTGGAGCATACAGCGCCTGCGCAACGCTCCACTGAACAGCTGAAGCATCACGGATGGGTACACATGTGTGCACTGCACGCATGCATGTAGTACTAGTTGCAACGGGAGATGGAACCCAACTACTGAACCACAGCCTGTTGTTATTTTTCATAGATTGGAAGGGTTCAACATAAGAGCCGAGGTGGCGCAGTGGTTAGAGTGCTGTACTGCAGCCACTTCAGCTGACTGTTATCTGCAGTTCAGCGGTTCTAATCTCACCGGCTCAAGGTTGACTCAGCCTTCCATCCTTCCGAGGTGGGTGAAATGAGGACCCAAGACTGTGGAGGCGATATGCTGACTCTGTAAACCGCTTAAAGAGGGCTGAAGAGGACTTGCCTCACCAGCCATAAACCTCCCCGCTTATCACTGGTAGGCAGCAATAGAAACTAGCAGAGGTAGACTTTGGAGGGAGTGCTTTTTCATACCAATAAGCTTTCCTCTGCAGTCACTCAGGGAGTGGGAGGGAAGTATACTATCACAGACGTTTGAATGAGCCCATAAATAGTCTTATGTATTTCTTATTTCTACATACTGTGAATGGAAAGAGCTCCTGTTCTGAGTTGAGTGACAGAGCTAACTGCAAAATGTCTTGAGAAAGTGGGGCGCCGTCCAGCCGCTGCCACTTCACCTTCGGTTCTGGATAACCCTGAACATAGCAAGCCAATGTTATGTTTGAGCCATATCCATAGATACATCACTAGGTCTTGTGTGAAACTGGAGGAGCTATAAAAGGAAGACAGAGGAAGACAGACATCATAGAATTGTCAATACAATTGTAATGTATTTGTAATTAAAATCAGATAAGGAACCCCAACTCTTCAATACCGACTCAGAGCCATTCACATAAATTATTTGCCTTGTCTAAGTTTATTGGCACAATGCCACCATTTCTCGTGATATGGCTGATTATCTGTAGCTGATTACTTGTAACTTAATCTGGGGGTTGGCTAAAATGCATTGAGGAATAGATCTGCAGCATTACTGCTACAGTTGTGAGATGGATATTTTCCTGTTGTGGCCCAGCAGGTGCCATTGGAGCTGCCACCAGACTCCGACAGCGAGGGGCCCTCTGAGTCGGCTCTGGAGGATGTAGAAGACCCTGGACAGGGTCCGACTCCGAGCAGGGTGCAGAGAGGCTGGTTGGCCACCAGGAGGCGCCTGAGCCTTGGACCAGTGGGAGGAGACAAGGGAGAGTGATCCGGATGCCAGTAGTGAGTTGTTCCTGGATGCACGCCATCGAAGAGCTACTCGGCGTCAAGAACAATACACAATTACAGGAGGTAATTGCGCTCAGCTGGTGGTCATTAGGCTCCTCTCCAGCCTATAAAAAAGACTGCTTGTGACACACCCCTTTTGCAGAAGTCAAGCATTGACTAAAGAGAACGTAACTAACTTGCAGGCTGGATTGCTGCCAAGGTTTGTCTGAATTGCTGCCAAGATTGTCCAACTTGCTGCCAAGGTCCTTGGTCTGTTTGTTTGCTTGGCTTTCAGCCACCAAGATTCTGGTATTGCTATTAAAGGACATTCTAATTTAAGCTGTCTTGGCTTCGTTACTGGACGGAGGATGGGGTCAGAACAGTTTCCCATTGGCATGAACTCATCCTGTCTCTCCAACATTGTCCCTAACTCTGTCAAAAGATACTATCATCTCAATCGCATGGTCCAGGATTATTCTGAATGAACACTTAAGAATTCAGCGCACTTTCAAACATGTTATAAATATTAAGTACTCCTCCAATAACACTGTATGTACACGCTGGTCATACACATTGTTTCTGCTTTACTTTGCAGAATGCACTTCTTTCTCAAAGATGAACCCCTGAAAGTTAGCAAATCCTCCGAGCAGCGCAAAAGGATTCAAGAAAACCCGGGAAATCGTTCCCTCCCAGCAGTGGGGAATCACTTTCCATCTACACAAAGTAAATGCATATAGTATCAAATAATATTAATACAATAATTAGTAATATTTAATAATATTAAGGAATGTAACATTAATATCAAAGACTATCAATTAATATGATAGCAAATAATATTCATGCAATATTATCCTTCACTGGATAAATGACAATAGAATGGATGGATCACATCTGGTACAAAATACCGAATTTGTGTGCTTTGTTCTAGTGTCATACTTACAACCGACAATCAGAGTTTATTTTACCCGATGCAGATCCGCAACATTTGTGGCAACACACATATAATCACCAGCATCCAGATCTTGCGTTTCCTGAATTCTCAGTGTACCCCGGGAGAAAGTCAATAATAAGAAATTCCGTTGCCCTCAGTTCTAAGTCCCCTAGACCCAGGGAAAGAATAATGACATTTTTGTTTAAATCACAATAATAACACCTACTCAGGAAATTAAATAGCTTCCTTAGAAGCAGCATAATGGCTCTATTGTTTACAAATGTTCAAGAGACTTTACTATCTGCCAATCTCTTGAAAACAAGCACTCATAAAATACAGTGATATTATCTCTGTAAAGTTTACAATGGAGTTATATCAAACTTTGCCTGAGGGGGAAAAAAAGAAATTGAATATGAGCCAATGCATAGTCTTGTAGAAGTGGTGGCTTTAAAGCTTTTCTTGCCATCATCTATGCTCATTTCCTCTTCCTTAGATATTTAAGAAGGGGTTTCCTCATGTTAGCTAATTTATGATGTCCATTTCAAGCTGTCCATAGGTACTCTATTTTTTATTATTTATTTATGGGAAATAGGTAAGTGCATTTAAGCACAAAACAAGATACAGAGTCATCACATTGTCAAGAGCTGAGGTGGTGCAGTGGTTAGGGTGGAGTACTGCAGGCCACTTCAGCTGACTGTTATCTGCAGTTCAGCGATTCTAATCTCACCGGCTCAGGGTTGACTCAGCCTCCCATCCTTCCGAGGTGGGTGAAATGAGAACCCGGATTGTTGTTGGGGGCAATATGCTGACTCTGTAAACCGCTTAGAGAGGGCTGAAAGCCCTATGAAGCGGTATATAAGTCTAACTGCTATTGCTATTGCTATTGCTATTGCTATTGCTATTGCTATTGCTATTGCTATCTATCTATCTATCTATCTATCTATCTATCTATCTATCTATCTATCTATCTATCTATCTATCTATCTATCTATCTATCAAGAGCCGAGGTGGCGCAATGGTTAGTTTGCAATACTGCAGGCCACTTCAGCTGACTGTTATCTGCAGTTCAGCGGTTCAAATCTCACCGGCTCAAGGTTGACTCAGCCTTCCATCCTTCCGAGGTGGGTGAAATGAGGACCCAGACTGTGGGGGGCGATATGCTGACTCTGTAAACCGCTTAGAGAGGGCTGAAAGCCCTATGAAGCGATATATAAGTCTAATTGCTATTGCTATCATCTATGCTCATTTCCTCTTCCTTAGATATTTAAGAAGGGGTCTTCTCAAGTTAGCTAATTTATGATGTCCATTTCAAACTGTCCATAGGTACTATATTTTTATTTATTTAAGGGAAATAGGTAAGTGCATTTAAGCAACAAAACAAGATACGGAGTCATCACATTGTCAAGAGATACATTTTAAAATTAGTTTTGTTTCAATCCACATACCTTTAAACCATTTAATCAGTGGAGGTGGGACTCCAGTGCTTTTGCATTCCATTAGAGAGGTGTCCCCAAGGGGCAATCAGAAGTTCATTTTGTACTACAGTTACCCTAGGGACTTCTACAAGGAGCAAGAAAAGAAGCCTTAGAGATGTAGATGCCTGATTCATCTTTTCAATTTTTTTTTAATTATACAATCTTTATTCTAATTGAGGGGTCCTTGGTGCTCTCTCAGCTTGCACTGATGGTGTTACCTAGTTAGGGTAATGAAACATCTGCAAAAAAACCAGCAAGCTCAGAGTACATCAAGGACCCCACATTTCAATCAGTGGTGGGATTCAATTTTTGTTTTACTACCAGTTCTGTGGGCATGGCTTGGTGGGCGTAGCTTGATGGGCATGGCAGGGAAGGATACTGTAAAATCTCCATTCCCGCCCCAATCTAGGGGAAGGTTACTGCAAAATCCCCATTTCCTCCCGATCAGCTGGGACTCGGGAGGCAGAGAATAGATGTGGGCGCAGCCAGTCAGAGGTGGCATTTACCGGTTCTCTGAACTACTCCAAAATTACACTACCGGTTCTCCAGAACTGGTCAGAACCTGCTGAATTCCACCTCTGATTTCAACCTGAGCTACAAATATTCTCCTTTATTGATATTCTAATTTAGCTTTGCTGGTTCAGGATATAATTATAAAAGTCTACCGATGCACTGGGGGCAGCTAAATTAATGGAGACCCACTCTTTTTTTACAAACAGTTTGAATCTACCATATGATTCTACTTTACTTCCAGGAAGTCGGAAGGATATCAATAAACTGGTATTTTATAAAAAAATCCTATGAAGCAGGTTTGGTTGAGAATGGCTAGTTTTATCTTCTATTAAGTAATAGAAGATAAAACTGGGACTCTTTTGAGTCAAAACCTTTTTTGTTGCCAATGGAAGGATTCATCTAAACTTTCTCATTTATACATTGTATGTCTGTATTGCCATCACCTAGCAAGGGTGATTTCAGATCAGATTCCCTGTTTTCTTAAAAGTAAAAAAGTTTAACCAGGAAGTAGAGTAAGACAACACATCTTTTACATATCCTATAGCCTAGTCTTAGAATTAGTCCCTTGTGGAATAATTTCAGAATAGTTAGGTAGACAGTTGCCAGTGCTCCCTTGAAAATAAACAAATCTTGTATCCCATTTTTTTTCATGTAATATTTTCACCTATTAGCTGTTCAGGCTGATAAAACAAAACACTCAATAACTGAGATGCTGTTTTGGGGTCTTTGTGAATATTCTTGCCTTAGTGTTCAAATAATCGTACACTGATCACTGGCATCCACAAACATTCTGATCCATTGAAATTGGCAACAAATACAGGAAGTAATCAACTGCACTCTGTGATAGAGCCAAGGTGGCGCAGTGGTTAGGGTGCAGTACTGCAGGCCACTTCAGCTGACTGTTATCTGCAGTTCGGCGGTTCTAATCTCACCGGCTCAAGGTTGACTCAGCCTTCCATCCTTCCGAGGTGGGTGAAATGAGGACCCAGACTGTGGGGGCGATATTCTGACTCTGTAAACCGCTTAGAGAGGCTCAAAGCCCTATGAAGCGGTATATAAGTCTAACTTCTATTTACTTATTTATTTATTTTATTTTTTTATACTTGCCAATGTACGTGAGGCCAGCTGTTCCTTTGACTGTTCCAGCTGCATTGCTAGCCAAACAACCATAGGCCCCTTCATCCTTGGGCACTGCATTTTTTATAATTAAAGAACCTCCAGGAGTTAACCTGTACCTGTTAATAAGAAATCGGTAGGTCCGTCTGATACTCTTATTATTATTTTTTTAAAAAGAAAGAATAATACCATCATAAGAGCTTGAAACCGTGCAGTTTTCATTTCTGCAAACCCCATTCTGAGTTAAAGGACAGATGTGCCTATTTCATATTATATGAAATAATTTACAGAGCAATTTTTTTTTAAAAAATGACTGTTGTTGATGTTTGAAAAAGTCTCAAGGCTGCTTCCTGTTCAGATCGTCAGTCATCACAGCAAAATAAAAAGATAAATGCATAAGTCCAATTATTGTAGCCTAGAACAGGGCTGTCAAACTCCCAGCCCATTGGCCGGATGCGTCACATGTTGGCCATGCCCCACCCAGTTTAGCAAAGAGGGGAAAAGTCCCGATACATCACATGACAACGTTGTGATGATGCGAGTTAGACACCTCTGGCCAAACCCTTGAAATATTTCACACATAATTCAGTGTTGTGGCCCAGCAGGAGCCGTTGGAGCTGCCACCAGACTCCAACAGCGAGGGGCCCTCTGAGTCGGCTCTGGAGGATTTGCAGGACCCTGGACAGGGTTCCGACTCCAAGCAGGGCGCAGAGAGGCTGGTTGGCCACCAGGTGGCACCTGAGCCTTGGACCAGTGGGGAGGAGACAAGGGAGAGTGAGCCGGATGCCAGTAGTGAGTTGTTCCTGGATGCACGCCATCGAAGAGCTACTAGGCATCAGGAACAATTGCGCAGTTACAGGAGGTAATTGCGCTCAGCTGATGGTCATTAGGCTCCTCTCCAGACTATAAAAAGCTACTGGTGCACACACCCCTCTTTGCAGAAGTCAACACAGGATTGAATGTCAGAGGACAGTACTGTGAGCTTGGCAGGCTGGATTGCTGCCAAGCCTTATCTGTGTTTATTGCTGCCTGAGTTTGTCTGAGTTGCTGCCAAGGTCCTTATCTGTTTGTTCTGCTTGGCTTTCAGCCACCGAGGTTTGGTTTCTTGCTATTAAAGTACATTCCAGTTAAGCTTGTCTCGGCAGTCGTTACTGGATGGAGGAGGGGGTCAGAACAATTCCCTATGCTCTTATTGCTGGCTGTGCTGGTTAAGACTGAAGAGAGAAAAGATGAAAAAAAATACTTAGGACATCAGTCTGTCTACTCCACTACTGAGCCAAGGTGGCGCAGTGGTTAAATGCAGCACTGCAGGCTACTGCTAGATCAGCAGGTCAGCGGTTCAAATCTCACCGGCTCAGGGTTGACTCAGCCTTCCATCCTTCCGAGGTGGGTAAAATGAGGACCCAGATTGTTGGGGGCAATATGCTGACTCTCTGTAAACCGCTTAGAGAGGCCTGAAAGGCCTATGAAGCGGTATATAAGTCTACTGCTATTGCTATTGCTATATTGCTATTTGCCCCTGCTTTAACATTGCCACTTGGGAACCAGAACTCTGAAATAAGAACTGTATAATTAACTGTAGCTTTGGAACTGGCCATTATGGAAAGGAGGGAATTTGAAGAACTACGTGAAATTAAATGCATAAATCATTAAAACCAAGTCTAAATAGAATTCTGAACTCAGAAAAGCAGGAACTGAAGGAAGAAGTGAAGGAAGAGGGGGGAGGGATAATGAAGGGGTAGAAACAGTGGGGAAATAAAAAGCAGACAAAAAACTTCATTGAGTTCGACAGTGGTATAGGGAAAATTGAAAGGGGTGGTGGTATGTCCCATCAAAAGGAAATAAAAAGCAAACAAAAGACCTTACGGAGGTTGACAGTGGCATAGGGAAAACTGAAGACGGGAGTTACACACCAACAAAGGAAAATATAAAACATTTATTTGGGTTTGACAGTGGCTTGAAGAAAATTGAAGAGGGTGAACCTCTCAAAGAAAAGGGAGAAGGCAGGAACAGAGAAGTGGGACAAATGACTTACAAGGAAAAAAAATCAGACAGTTAGAAATTGTTATATGGGAAAATATAAAGCTAAGATAAGAGTTTTATTCCTAAATATGACAATAAAATGGAGTTGCTAACTGACTGGATAGGATAATGGAAAGATAGCTAAATAAAGATTAAAATATACGAATATGGATAAATATGAAACTGATATGGGGAGATTGTAAAGCAGAGGTTTGTGATTCACTTTTATACATGATAATTAAACTGAGTTGCTAATTGATTGAATATGACAATAGAAGGACAATTAAGCATGGGTTAAAATATATGAAACATGGACATATATAGAACTTTTAAGATGATGAATAAAGTGAGATGTTTACTTATTATTCTATATAATAGATTAAGGGAATTGTAATGAACTTTCAACAGTAAGGATTGTTATTTAAAGACAATTAAGGCAAGATATGGAAAAATGGAGCAGGAACATGAAATATACTTACAATGGGAAATTACTGAGATTTAACGACAGAATCACAAATTTGGGGCCTGTAAGGATGCATAATTATATAAATATAATGATGAGAATAGCTGGGAATTGTAACCAGGTCTATATCTCGCCCAAAAATAGGCTGGGGGGTGGTTTTAAAAACACAATTACTATATATGTATAATTTTTCCTCTCTCTCTTTAAAAAAAAAAGAGGAAGATATCTGTTAAAATTAAATATGTATATTGAAAAGAAATTATAGATACCTCCAACATAAAATGGACACCAAGTAAATGAGATGAAGATTGTGAAGTAGAGGAGAGAGATAAGGGAAGAAGAGAGGGATAGGAGAGAGAGAAGGGGGAGGAGGAGAGAAAGGAGGAGTGGAAAGGGGAGAGAGGAGAAGGAGAGAGGAAGGGGAAGTAGAGAAGAGAAGGATGACAGAGGGAAGAAAAGAGGTAGGGAGGAGAAGGAGAGTGGGAGAAGAAAGTGACAGATAAGGTACAATTATGGTGTATGGAGAGCAGAAGAGCCAATAATTGTTTAATTGCTTTTGGGAGTTGATGGTAAGACGAATTGATGTAAACATTTAATAATATAATACGATGCTGGTTATGTAATGGTATACATGTGGTTATATGAAAATGAAAAAATAAAAAACTTGCTTATGGGTCATTTCCATGTTTTGCCAGGGGTGAAAGACATATAAATTCAGGCAATGCAAATTATCAGGTAGCACCTTCCATGATCCTAAAAAAAGATCACATACTTGGAAAGGTCTATGTATTTTCTGGCAGGCCACCAAAGTTCTGAAATTGTACAATAAGCATCTCTCCTTGTTAAATTTGATAATAGACATAAATTGTTGATAAAAGAGAGCTTCATTCATTTTTCTCTCTCAGTGATGGCAACATTGTTGGTGGATAGGGGGAGAAAGACCCTGAACATACCTGCTGGATGCCATAAGGAACATATCATTATGTGTCCATACCACAGTTGGCTTTGGGTAACCTGTTGCAGAGCAACTGATAGATACTTCAGACCCTTCCGTAAATGACTGATTCTTGGGTGATACAATAACTTTGGAGGGTTCTGTTAAACAAAATAGAACACAGATTGATTATTATTCTTTTGCAATTTTTAAAATTTTTAAACATAAAAAAACAACATTATTTTTTTTCCTCATCCATTATATACAGCATGTCGTTTGGTTACAAGTGTTTTTGCATCCATATTCTCAATTACATTTGCAATCACAGATTTTCCGTCTAATATAACCAGATACCTCACTTTCATTGTACAAGGTCTATTCAATTACAATTAATTTTTTTTTTCAATAAACCTAATTCCCTTACATTCTTGGCTGTCTGTTTAATAACAATATACCTTTGTATAATCACATTTCCCGATATGAAAAAGATTTACCAACCATTTATATTTGTATATCACTGTTTTCAATTATGTATAATCCCACCAATCATCTATCGAGTCTGCTTATGTTCATTATTGTCCTTGTACATCATACATTCAAACAATCTTCCCATTTCACAGATAGAGAATGAGTAAATAAGTCTACTAGATGTTGGTTTATATTAAAAATTAACAGTCAATCTGTTTTGTTCCATTGTTGACATATGGTACACAAATAAGTAATTAATCCAGAATACTTCAGTGTCCTTTGGTTTACATTTTGCTTAAAAAGGGTTTGAATGTTTGAATGTTTATTAACATTTGTAGGCCGCCCTTTTCCCTGAGGGGACTCAGGGCGGCTCACATAAAATCAGGAAAGGGAATACAAACAATGACGTAGGCACATATAATAAAAATAATAAGCAACATTCATTCATCATTCAGGAGGGGTGGCTATCCTTGTCCCCAGGCCTGACGGGCTAGCCAGTTATTAAAAAAACAATGAAGTTTCACAGAGACTGAATTTATTTATTGTGCTAAGCTGTTGTATGATTGGTTCAATTTTGGCTGAGCTGCTGCGGTATTGTTGAAAGAAATGTCCTTCTGGGTTCAGCTCCAAGTGGGGAAGAAGACACTGGAGACATGGAGGCTGCTTGGAAAGATGGTTTTAATGGTAGACAGGACCACATGGGTTGAGCCCTGAACAGAAAAGGTGATCGCATGCTTCATTGTAGGTGGAGAAGAAGAGAAGGGCTGAGGGAGGGGCTTGCTAGAATTTTTATACCCTGTTTAGTCCCACCTCTCTGATTCCTGTTCCTGTGTAAGAAATGTATTCTGATTGGTTGTCAGACTCCCATGGTGCCATGCAGGGGGCTACTCTCTAGGCTGTTTTGAATCCATAGATGAGTTCTCAGATGCCATGTGGAGAGTTGAGTAATATCCCTTCCCCCTACAGCTGCAGTGGAGAAGTCTTTATTATGTAAAGTGGGCTAACCTGGCCCTCTCAATGGCCTATTGACAAAGTGTGGATGGGCAGGAAGCTACAGGCAACTATTCTGTCTTTTAAAGCCTGTTTGTTTCTTTCTTTTCACATCCAGAGAAATATTCTGACTTTTCAATATTTCCTAGAATATCTCATTTTTCTGGGAGAGGGCTGGATGATAACTTCCCACAGTATATTCACCATGCTTTATGAATTAGGGCTGTTAGGACCCACTAAACCACTATTGTTTGTTCCCCAAAGCATGCTCAAAGCAAACAATGGCTTAGCATGATGTGTGATCTCATGTGGCAATTGTGTTTGCACAATTGCGTTTGCACAAAATAGCAATAGCAATAGCAGTTAGACTTATATACCGCTTCATAGGGCTTTCAGCCCTCTCTAAGCGGTTTACAGAGTCAGCATATCGCCCCCAACAATCCGGGTCCTCATTTCACCCACCTCAGAAGGATGGAAGGCTGAGTCAACCTTGAGCCGGTGAGATTAGAACCGCCGAACTGCAGATAACAGTCAGTTGAAGTGGCCTGCAGTACTGCACCCTAACCACTGCGCCACCTCGGCTCACTAAAATGGATTAATAGGGTGTATTATGTGGCAAAACTAAGGAAACTAAGGCAAGCATACGAGCACAAGCTCAAAATCCTGCTACCAATTTACCTATATCCAATGTTCTCCATACTTTATGAGTTCACGTCAAGAAATATCGATGAAACCTGAAGGTTTCACTTACACTGCTTCAAAAACATGGGTAGGCAGACATATCTGATAGGCTAAGCAGTTCTAGAAATGAAAGACTGGGATCAAATCCAAATATAGATCTATATGTTTTTTTCAGTGTATCTGACAGAACTGTTCCGAAGTGATCTGCCATGTGGAATGTTGCCTGAGCTATTTTAATTCCTTTTTAAACATTGCCAGGAACCGACCAAGGGATGCTTTGAATGCTTTGTGGGTTGAAGGAAGATCAGCTCTTCCACTGACATTTGGAAACTAAAACTGGTTCGTGTGAAAGTACACACTGTGCTTCGACATCACCTCTTCTGACAAACACAGTGTTATTTTATTACACAATACATGAAATATTCAGCAATAAGGTTCTTTGATTAAGAAGTACGTTTTGTATATTATAGTGGTTTGGCTTGCAGAAAAAGTCAACATCCAGCACACCAACATCTGGAGCAAACACTAGCTTTGTTTTTTTTTAATCCCAGCAGTACCCAAATGACAAGGATAGGGGGGGAAAAAACGCCAATATAGCATTATTCTCACATGTGGCACGTTTCCTTTTTAATGGTGAAAGAGGAAAAAAATGTTATACACAAATGTCACAATACGGTGATCGTTTCCAGATCATTCTTTAGTCTAAAGGCTCTCCTTCTCCTTCTTTGATTTAAGACATTTTCTCAAGCATTTTCTCTTCCATGGATTGGGATTTCCTGCTCAGGAGCCTCTCATACCTTGATCACAGCTAGTGTGTATGGTTGCAATGCATTCAATTCGATTCCATTTCAATTTAATAAAAATTTGTATGCCGCCCATTCCCTTGGGACTCTGGGCGGCTTACAGACAGATAAAGAAGCATTTAAAAATTTAAAGTTTTTATTATTTCCTTTGTCTTAATATATTTTAGACTGTGTTTGTTAAAAATCTATACCGTGTACGGGCTCTGGGAAGTCAGGGGGGGGGAAGGGAGGTGGGGTGTTAGGTGGGAGGGGGGGATATACAGTATGTGTTAGATTTTAAAGTAACGCGATTGCACTTGTATACTGTTGCTCTATAATTCCACTGTAAAAATAGGATAAGCTGAATATATTAATAGATAATAGAAATACATTGAAGGGAGGAGTAGAGGGATAGAAGAAAGAGGGGTAGAGAGGGTGGGAGAGAGGACTGGAGGGAGGGTGAAAAGGAAGGGAGGGAGTGTACCGGGAGAGGGGAGTCGTAGAGGGGGAGGGGAAGTAGGATAGAGGGGAAGGATGGAGAGAAGATGGAAAGTTGGAGGGGGGCGAAAGAAAGGGTGTATGGAGGGTCGAAGAGGGGGTTTTGTTGACAAGAGGAATGGCTGTGTTTATTGTTTAATGTTATATGACCCCGGTTATGCACAGTATATATGTGACTGTATGAAAATGAAAATGGAAAATAAAACACATTTACACTGAAAAAAAAAATTTAAAGGTAAAAAATACAATTGTTAAAATTACACACCATCCATTCTGTCTAAGTGGGGCTGGACATTGATCAACAGCCCCAAGCCTGCCGGAACAGCCAGGTCTTAGTGGCTTTTCAGAAGGCCGAGAGAGTGGAAGGGGTCCGGATCTCTACGGATAGATCGTTCCACAGAGCCGGCGCAGCTACAGAGAAGGCCCTCCCCTGGGGCGTCGCCAGCCAGCATTGTCCGGTCGATGGCACCTGGAGGAGGCCCAACCTGTGAGATCTTGTTGGTCGTTGGGAGGTATGCGGCAGGAGGCAGTCTCTCAGGTAGCCAGGTCCTAAACCATGTAGGGCTTTAAAAGTAATGACTAGCACCTTGAAGCGCGTTCGGAGACCAATGGGGAGCCAGTGCAGCTCGCGGAGGATGGGTGTAACATGGGTGTATCTAGGTACACCCAGTATCGCTCGCGCGGCTGTATTCTGGACCAACTGCAGTCTTCGAACACTCTTCAGGGGCAGCCCCATGTAGAGCGTGTTACAGTAATCCAGTCTTGAGGTGACTGGATCTATATAGGGCTGTCCTTGAAAACTATCCAGAATTCGCAGTTGGTTCCAAAGACTGAGTTATTGAATGCAGCTGGCATCTCGTTGGTCTAGTTTTCTTAGTGTTGTTGGGTGTGTGTTTTTTCTTTTGTTTTTAAAAGAAATTTATCAAGAACAAATTTACCACTTGAACGGCAATCAATTCCATGTCTTGTTGTTGCTTATTGAAAAGAACATTTGTTTCCTTGCCTGATGAATATATTGTCAGCTTGATTTTCATGTTGTCCATCTGGTTTTATTCATGTAATCAAATAAGGGTTTTTTGCAATAAATATTAAAATGTTCTTGGCAAAATTCTGTTACTCGTTTTCCTGCTGGGCTTTGTACACTGATTTTCACATTATTCCAGGTATAATTTTACTATACAAACACACAATAGCAATAGCAATAGCAATAGCAGACTTATATACCGCTTCATAGGGCTTTCAGCCCTCTCTAAGCGGTTTACAGAGCCAGCATATCGCCCCCAACAACAATCCGGCTCCTCATTTTACCCACCTCGGAAGGATGGAAGGCTGAGTCAACCCTGAGCCGGTGAGATTTGAACCGCTGAACTGCTGAACTAGCAGTCAGCTGAAGTGGCCTGCAGGACTGCACTCTACCCACTGCGCCACCTCGGCACAAATACAGACACACACACAGTGGTCACAGATTGAGGACTATCTTTATCGTATTGATACGGCCCTGGTTGTGATCCATATGGGATCTAAATTATATTTGTAGCTTTATTTTTTTTTAATATATTCAAGTTTAAATTGTAGCAAGGAACTCCATTTACCATCAATGTTAATGTAATGTTAATTTAAGTTAATACTAACATTATTATACTAGTATACTTAATATTATTCTTTCATACTTTATTCCATGCTTCCAAACAAAAAAAAAGTTCTGATTTATTTAAGAAGAATTTATTCTTATTATTAAATTTAAATATATATTTTCTATAAAAACAGAATTGATAAACCAGATTAAAGTGGCATTAACAGAAAAAGGACAATGTTGCATTATTATTATTATTATTATTATTATTATTATTATTATTATTATTTTAAAAAACTGTATATCCTTTTTTGTTCTGTTCTGATTTATTTAAGAATTTATTCTTATTATTAAATTTAAATATATATTTGCTATAAAAACAGAATTGATAAACCAGATTAAAGTGGCATTAACAGAAAAAGGACAATGTTGCATTATTATTATTATTATTATTATTATTATTATTATTATTATTATTATTATTTTAAAAAACTGTATATCCTTTTTTGTTCTGTTCTGATTTATTTAAGAATTTATTCTTATTATTAAATTTAAATATATATTTGCTATAAAAACAGAATGGATAAACCAGATTAAAGTGGCATTAACAGAAAAAGGACAACGTTGCATTATTATTATTATTATTATTTAAAAAACCTGTATATCCTTTTTTCCATTTTACCTTGCACTGTAAGGAATACAGACGCCCTGGTGAAACCGCCTTCGTTCGAAGCCACACAGTTGTATCCTCCGGCATCTGAGATTTTGACTGCTTTGATTTCAAGAGAGAGATTGCTCATCATCCGCATTCTCAAGGGCTCCAGGAGTTTCACATTCCTGTTATCTCTGTGCCAGGTGAGATTGTAACGCACTGTGCTCATAGTTAAGCAGGTAAGAATGGCTCTGTCACCAGGAGGGACAGTAACATTGTTCGGAACCTGTATGACAGGTGGAGGCTCTGTGCAGAAAAAAAAACACATGGAAAACAATATTCCTTCGATCAAAAAGTTAACAAAAGCGAAGGTGAATTCTCAATTAATTAAGCAAGAGCTCTTTCTTGTTTGAGAGTCCCAAAGGTGCTTCTTTTTTTCAAGAGGCAACTGGACTTTCTGCTTTTTCTTTGAAGACATTTCACTTCTCAGCCAAAAAGCTTCTTCAGTTCTGACTCCTCTTGAGAAAAAGAACCTTTTGGACAACCATGATTTGGATGACTGAGAATCTCCATTGAGTTTCTCACCATTTGTGCATTCATTGCTACTTCTCCATCACTCTTGCTTCCTTGCTATTAATCCATATCATCTCATCTGCTGTTACCTAGCTACAGAACCATGTCCACCACTGCTGGGTCCTCTTTCTTGCCTCAAAACTCTTCTTGTCTACTCACCTTGCGCTCTACATGGGGCAGCCCTTGAAGAGTATTTGGAGACTTCAGCTCGTCCAGAACACAGCCGCGCGAGCGATTGTGGGTGCACCTCGGTACACCCACGTTACACCTATCCTCCGCGAGCTGCGCTGGTTACCGATCAGTCTCCGGATACGCTTCTAGGTGCTAGTCGTCACTTATAAAGCCCTTCATGGTATTGGATCTGGGTACTTGAGAGACCACCTGCTGCCAATTACCTCCCACAGACCCATTAGATCTCACAGGGTTGGCCTCCTCCGGGTTCCGTCTACCAGCCAATGCCACCTGGCTATTACCCGGGGGAGGGCCTTCTCTGTGGCAGCTCCGGCCCTCTGGAATGAACTCCCCACAGGGATTCGGACCCTCACCTCTCTCCAGGCCTTCCGAAAAGCCGTCAAAACCTGGCTTTGCCGGCAGGCCTGGGGGTGATGAGTTCCCTCCCCTCTCGACATGTATGGTTGTGCGAATGTTGTTTACTTTTATTATTTGTATTTTTTTTTTATGTTCCCCTTTTTCCCCCTTGAATTGTTCGCTGCCCTGAGTCCTCCCGGAGAAGGGCGGCATACAAATAATAAAATTCTAATTCTAATTCACCTGAGAGCCTACCAGTGATTATACATTTTCTAACATGGAAAAAGGCATCTCCTTTTCCTCTTCCTCCACCATTAGAGTTTCACATTAGGTGTCTTCTTAAGAAAAGAATTCCTGGGAATATTAAATGTAATATTATGTAATATTCCCAGGAACTCTTTCCTTTTTTTAAAAAAAACAACCTTATGTGAAACTCAAATGGTGGAGGAAGAGGAGATGGCTTCTTCCATGCAGCTAAATCAATCAAATGATGCCTTGGGAAACATGTCACTATTGACAGCACCAGAGAAGCAACATGTTCTAGTGGCCACAAGAATGCACAAAAGCAGTTTCTTTTTTCCCCCCTCATTTATATATTTTGTATTGTTTTTATAACACAAATTTCTAATTTGAACAGTGTGGTTTCTGTTGTGGCCCAGCAGGAGCTGTTGGAGCTGCTACCAGACTCCGACAGCGAGGGGCCCTATGAGTCAGCTCTGGAGGATGTGGAGGACCCTGGACAGGGTTCCGACTCCGAGCAGGGCGCAGAGAGGCTGGTTGGCCACCAGGTGGTGCCTGAGCCTTGGATCAGTGGGGAGGAGACAAGGGAGAGTGATCCAGAAACCAAAAGTGAGTTGTTCCGGGATGCATGCCGTCAAAGAGCTACTTGGCATCAAGAACAACTACGTAATTACAGGAGGTAATTATGCTCAGTTGATGGTCATTAGGCTCCTCTCCAGACTGTAAAACAGACTGCTTGTGCCACGCCCTTCTTGAAGAAGTCAACGCTTTGATTAAAGAGAAACAAACTTGGCAGGCTGGATTGCTGCCAGAGTTTGTCTGAATTGCTGCCAAAGTTTGTCGACCTTGCTGCCAAGGTCCTTATCTGTTTGTTTACTTGGCTTTCAGCCACCGAGAGTCTGGTCTTGTTATTAAAGGACATTCTAATTAAGCTTGTCTCGGCTTTCATTACTGGACGGAGGAGGGGATCAGTACAATTTTACACATTTTAACAGTAGCCAGCATTGCATCTGCACAATATTGGAAAAATGAACAAACCCCCAAAAACGATAATGTAATCAAAACATAATAATAATCGGATGTGCAAAAATGGACATGTTAACATTAAAAATGAAAGAAAATGAGGATTCTGAATATTTTTTGACATGGGAATAAGTTAGTCGATAAATCCAGAGATCAGACAAAAGCAGTTTCTGATTGGTTCAAGCAGTCTGTTTTACAGTCTGGAGAGGAGCCTAATGACCATCAACTGAGCATAATTACCTCCTGTAATTACGTAGTTGTTCTTGATGCCAAGTAGCTCTTCGACGGCGTGCATCCTGGAACAATTTATATTCTTAGAATTTTTTTTTCTTTTAAAAGATCATGCTTTTAAAAATATTTTGAAAATTAAAAAAATACCCTCTCTTGAGCAATAAAATCCATTAGTAGACTTTCAATATCAAAGTTTTATAGTCTCCCCATCTTATGAAGTCTGTGGCAAAATATGCTCTGTTTACGAAGTGGCACCATAGAATGTTCAGTTCAATCATTTGTCTGAATTATTATAAACACACTGTTATTGGCATTCATTTATTCTTCCTTACTAATTGTTTTTAGAAAGACTTACAGTTCAAAACTAAACAAACTCCATACTTAGTCCACTTTCATTGACAAGTTTCCATTTATCTTCCTTAATAGATTCTCAATCATCCAGCTCATGATTGTCCCAAAGAGGCTTTTTTCCAAAAGGCAGCTGGAATTTCTTGGGAACTGAAGAAACTTCTTGCATAAGAAGGGAAATATTTTCAAAGCAAAACCCAGGAAATTCTAGTTGCCTTTGGAAAAAAAGCACCTTTGGGACGACTTTAATAGGTTTCATTTTATTTTTGAGGGCGTGTTAATATAATGCATATGTATGTTAAAACTCCTGCTGTTGTGATGACTATCTCTATTCTTAAACTGTGTAATTTTTTTAATATTTATAGATTAATTTTTGTTAGCTGAGTTATTATATTTGTCATATTTTATAATCTGTATCATATAATATTAAACTCTCAGTTCTAGAGATACTTCCTTGAATTTTTTCCCCCATTAGGTAAAATAACTGGATAATCTTTCCTGCATTCCCCTGAAGGAAATTTATTGGTTGCTCTATGTTAATGATGGCTATAGTGTAAGTAAATATAGATGAAATAGATTGAACATGCTAAACACAGCAACTAATTGATTTTAGGCTATTTTTGAAATTTGTTGAAGTCACAGTAGTGTAATCCAAGACTTTTAGGATTATAGATTACCTACTTTATAGATTACCTAGATTACCTGAGAGACCGCCTCCTGCCAATTACCTCCCATAGACCGATTCGATCGCACAGACTAGGCCTTCTCCGGATTCCATCTGCCAGCCAATGTCGGCTGGCGACCCCCCGGGGGAGAGCCTTCTCTGTTGCAGCTCCGGCCCTCTGGAACGAACTCCCCATGGAGATCTGGACCCTTACGACCCTCCCGACCTTCCGCAAAGCCACTAAGTCCTGGCTGCTCCGGCAGGCCGGGGGGCTTTTGAAGTATCCAGCCCCACGGTAACTATGAATGTTGTTGTATTTTAAATTGTTGTTTGTCTTATTTATTCCCTTGCCCCTTTTTATTGTAAACCGCCCGGAGTCCTCTGGGAGTGGACGGCATACAAGACTAATAAACTAAACTAAACTAAACTACCTCTGAGGACAATTTATTTATGGTTATATTATGAGAAATGATCACTCCAAATGAGACATAGAAAAATTGTGGAAACTCCAGATGCTTTAAGAATTTGTTCTTTGCAAACTTGAGAGACCGCCTACTGCCAATTACCTCCACTAGACCGATTCGATCGCATCGATTAGGCCTCCTCCGAATTCCATCTTCCAGCCAGTGCAGACTGGCAACTACCCGGAGGAGAGCCTTCTCGGTGGCTGCTCCGACCCTTTGGAACGAACTCCCCGTGGAGATTCAGACCCTCACCACCCTTCAGTCCTTCCGCGCCGCTTTAAAGATCTGGCTGTCCCGGCTGGCCTGGGGTTAAGATTCTAGCCCCACCCGAATTGTATGACTGTGTGACTGTTGTGCTCTCTTTTTTAATATGTTGTATTGTTTCCATGTGGAATACTGTTTGTCTTCCCCCCCCCTTTTTGAACTGTGAGCCGCCCTGAGTCCCCCCAGGGAAAAGGGCGGCATACAAAGAAAGGGAAACGAAAACTAAACTAAATGTCAAAATAAACTAATTTCATCCGTACCTCCTATCCTCCCTACACTAAACCAAGAAACGGTTTCTTAATCTGTCATCATCATTATAAATAGTAGTAGTAGTACTACTACTAGTAGTAGTGCCATTAAATTTATTATAACCACCCACTCCAATGGACTCTATATGCTTACAAAATATAGTTTAATTCAACCAATTAAAAATATACAATAGTCACTGGTTATGCCACTTTCCCGCATAAACATCTTAATTTACATGACAAAATAATCAAAGACATATTTATAGTAGGCCTCAGAAATTCCAGTAAAAAACACATTATAATCTGACTTGTTTTATAACATTGCACCACAATAAATATATATGTGAGAATCAATAGTAATAGCGCTAACCTGATACATCCAAAAATGTCTCTGCTTGTCCGGTACCCGCAGTACTGCTAGCGATACATTCATAATAGCCCTCATCCAAAAGAGATACTTTGGCAATCTCCCAATTTACAATAGCAGATTCTCTGCAACACAATAACAGCAAGAAAATATTCAGAATTACGGAAAATCTCTCTAACGTTGGCTATAGAATTCCATGTGCAAAATCTACATAGCTTCCTGTTGTGGCCCAACAGGAGCCGTTAGAGCTGCCACCAGACTCCAACAGCGAGGGGCCCTCTGAGTCGGCTCTGGAGGATGTGGAGGACCCTGGACAGGGTTCCGACTCTGAGCAGGGCGCAGATAGACTGGTTGGCCACCAGGTGGCACCTGAGCCTTGGACCAGTGGGGAGGAGACAAGGGAGAGTGATCCAGAAGCCAGCAGTGAGTTGTTCCTGGATGCACGCCATCGAAGAGCTACTCAGCGTCAGGAACAATTATGCAATTACAGGAGGTAATTACGCTCAGCTGGTGGTCATTAGGCTCCTCTCCAGACTATAAAAAAGACTGCTTGTGCCACGCCCTATTTGCAGAAGTTAACGCTTTGACTAAAGAGAAACTAACTTGGCAGGCTGGATTGCTGCCAAGGTTTGTCTGAGTTGCTGCCAAGGTCCTTATCTGTTTGTTTGTTTGGCTTTCAGCCACCGAGATTCTGTTCTTGTTATTAAAGGACATTCCATTTAAGCTTGTCTCAGCTTTCATTACTGGATGGAGGAGGGGGTCAGAACAGCTTCCCTACCATCTCCAAACTTCATACCAAAAACAGGAAACTGGAACTGGAACAGAAGAAGATTGAGTGCAAGACACTTGTTGTTCAACCAAATTTAGGCAAAAGGAGTTTCTACTATTTCTATGTAGCAATTTCATGTATTCCTTAGCCCTATCTTCTTTCACACTTAAACTAGCTCTGGTGGACTGACCTTTCACAGTCCTAAATTGTGCAAATATTAAAAGATTAAAGATTAAAAACAAATTGCAACGCAGCAGGGTTATGTCACTGAAGACACAGAAAATTATGAATACGGTGTAGCTTCGTGTTTTTAAAAGCATACAGTACATGCTCTAATTATTATTTTAATGAATTGTACCATCTTTCTCGTATGAAAATGTTTCCCAAAATTTTAGTTTGATGGATGCTAAAAAAAGAAAAACCTGCTTCAAAATGCATTCCTCATAAATGTTGAACGTATCAATATATCAAAAGTGTTTTTTTTAAAAAAAAAATCAAGCAATTATTTCTTTCCTGATTTGTAGACTGAAGAAGTAAATCTGATCACATTGCTATCACGTGATGTTTCGTGACTTTTTTGCATTCACAGAGCTGGGATGGATGTGGTCTACATGTGACACATTGTGCCCAAGGGAGTACAGTTTGACACCCCTATTATAGAGAGAGCCGAGGTGGCGCAGTGGTTAAATACAGCACTGCAGGCTACTTCAGCTGACTGCAGTTCTGCAGTTCGGCTGTTCAAATCTCACCGGCTCAAGGTTGACTCAACCTTCCATCCTTCCGAGGTGGGTGAAATGAGGACCCAGACTGTGGGGGCGATATGCTGACTCTGTAAACCGCTTAGAGAGGGCTGAAAGCCCTATGAAGCGGTATATAAGTCTAACTGCTATTGCTATATAACGTTCTATGATTGGGCCGATTGGGTCTGAATCACTGAAAATTAAAAAAAAATAGCTTTGTGAAGGAACTATTATGATCAGACTACTAAAATATTATCTCTGCCTACATTTAATCAGGAAAAACTGACATAATATAGAACTTGAACTGTTTTAAAAATTATTTATTGATTTATTCAGTTAAATTTTTTATAATTTAACATGTATTCAATTAATTAAATTAATATTTTTAATTCATACAAAAGAACAAACTTCGGGGGCAGCAACAGAACAGCCATTTAAATCCCATTATTTCAGGCTGAATTCTCAGTCAGTCTATCTTATTATTTAATGTAATCAACATATAACAAGACATAAAAATAATCAAAAGGAAAAAAACCCAAGCAGTTGGAGTTTAAAATCAGACCCAAGGAAGTATGTCTCTAGAGTGACTTAATGCAATTTCATAAAAAGATTGTGTAATAAATTGGCAGCAATTTATATAGTTGGATTACAACATCCATATTGTTAATTGATTAATTAAACAAAAAGGCATAATCACACTATTGTTTATTTTGGAAATATGCAGGAAATCCCTCAAACTGTTTCTGCTTCCTTTTTTTTATGTTTTAGTATTATGAAATGCAGTTAAAAGATTCTTTGCTTAGACAAAGGATCTTAAAGAAATAATTATTGCTATTGTTTTGGAACATATAATGCCTATAAAAATGTAAACTGAATCCAGACTGAAATCAGGGGATCAAAGTAGTTATGACTTAATCCCATTAAGTATGATTGACTTAGTCCAGATTGGAACATAATATAATTAGATCACTGTTTTCAAAATACCTAAGAAATCTTTTCCATACTTATTTTGGGACTACCCTGTGTACAGAGGATAGAGAACAAGGTTCTGAGAACTGTTATAAGCTATCCACACAATCTGTGTGCATTCCAGTGCAAAATCTAACTTCTATGCTGTTGTATTCTAAGGAGAGTAATAGTTAATGGTCATTTCAGGTCATCCTGTTATTGGCAGAGTGTGACGGCTATCACAGAAAGCAGAATTTAGATATTGTGATTGAACAGCATACTGGAAAATTTGTCAATACTTAATTTTTATTATGTGGAAAAGAAAGTCAAAACTACCTTTCAATTAATCCTCCTTGGAAAAACTTGAGTTTTTCCAAAAACTAATATGAAAATAACATTAATTTCAACATTCCTACTCTGATTATTTTCAGCAAAGAGGTATACTATGAAATTCTCAGAAGTACATAGAACACTGAAAAAGCCCCTGAGATTTAAAGACAGAATTACAAACTGTGGAGGTATAATTATATAAACTTAATGATGAGGATAGCTGGGAATTGGAATGAGGTCTACATCTCGGCCAAAATTAGGCAGGGGGGGTGTTAAAAGTATAATGACTATATACGTATATTTTTTGTTCTTTTTTTTAAAAAGGAGGAGGAAGATATATGTTAAAATTAAATATGTATACTGAAAAGGAATTATAAATACCATCAAGATAAAATGGAGCTCGCTCAGAATCTGAAATACACCAAGTAAATGAGATGAAGAGTGTGAAGTAGAGGAGAGAGGTAGGGGAAGAAGAGATGGATAGGAGTGAGGGCAAGGGGGGAAGAGGAGGAGAGAAAGGAGGAGTGGAAAGGGGAGAGAGGAGAAGGAGAGAGGAAAGGGAAGTAGAGAAGAGAAGGATGACAGAGGGAAGAAAGGAGGTAGGGAGGAGGAGGAGAGGAGAAAGTGATAGATAAGGTACAAATATGCAGAAGAGCCGAAGAGCAGAAGAGCCAATAATTGTTTTTGGGAGTTGAGGGTAAGATGAATTGATGTAAACATTTAATAATACAATACGATGTTGGCTATGTAATAGTATACATGTGGTTATATGTTATGAAAATGAAAAATAAGATAGATAGATAGATAGATAGATAGATAGATAGATAGATAGATAGATAGAGAGAGAGAGAGAGAGAGAGAGAGAGTTATAGATATAAAATAGGAGCACCAAAGTTTCGCCATAATTTTACCCTTGCATAATGAAGGCAGCTGTCTTCTTTTACCTCTTCAATTAAATTTAGGAAACATTACTTACTTGGAAAATTGATCCATTCCCAGTTTAATTCCATTTCTTCTAAAGTGAACATTAAAAGGTATGAGGCTGACTATGTGGCAAGAAATATGACTTGGTTGCAAATAATATCCTGGGGTTTTCTTGGGCATGCTGACTTTTGGAGCATCTAGTGAAAAACAATGTCAAACTGGTTATTTTTATAAAGGCTTGTCTTGCAAATTTATTTAATGTACATATACAGTACATAAATAGCCTATATCTATATTTCTGTCTGCCTTTCTGCCTACCATCCATCTATCCATGTCTGTCCATCTTCAGTGGGACCTCTGGTCCCGAATGGCTCAGACCATGAACAATTCAAGTGCCGCCAAAAAAATCTGCTAAATGTTGCATTCAGGTCATGAACACATCCTCGGGTGCCGAATAAACACAGTTGCAGCGATTTTCCCTGCTGCAGCAATTTCCCCTTATGCGCCTTTTTTTTTTGTGCGCACACATGTGCAGTAGTCAGTCTTGCTTCTGGTCATGAACAAATCGGGTGGCGACTGAAATCCTGGAACAGATTAAGGTCGGCACCTGAGGTCCCACTGTATTATCTATCTATCTATCTATCTATTTATCTATCTATCTATCTATCTATCTATCTATCTATCTATCTATCATCTATCTATCATTAACATCTATCTACCATCTATCAATCTATTTATCATTATCCATTTGTCATCTATATCTAACATCTATCTATCTATCATCTATCCATCATCCATCATCTATCTATCTATCATCTATCCATCCGCCCGTCCGTCCGTCCGTCCGTCTGTCTGTCTGTCTGTCTATCATTAACATCTATCTACCATCTATCACTCTATTTTCATTATCCATTTGTCATCTATATCTACCATCTATCTATCTATCATCCATCACCCATCACCATCATCTATCTATCTATCTATCTATCCATCCATCCATCCATCCATCCATCATCCATCCATCCATCCATCCATCCATCCATCCATCTATCATCTATCTATCTATCTATCTACCATCCGTTCGTTCGTCCATCCGTCCGTCCGTCCGTCTGTCTATCATTAACATCTATCTACCATCTATCAATCTATTTTCATTATCCATTTGTCATCTATATCTACCATATATCTATCTATCTATCTATCTATCTATCTATCTATCTATCTATCTATCTATCTATCTATCTATCCATCCATCCATCATCCATCATCCATCATCTATCTATCATCTATCTATCTATCTATCTATCTATCTATCTATCTATCTATCATCTACCTATCTATCTATCCATCCATCTATCCATCTATCCATCTATCTATCTTCCTATAAAGCTAAAGATTAAGATAAATGCAAATGCTACTAAAGAACTCCAAATCATATACAGATATGACTTAAAATAGTTACCAGGAATAATATTAGAAAATGAAACACTTGAAACCCTCTGAAAGAGGTAATCTTCTTTGTCGTAGCCAGTTATTTTAAGGAAAAAGGCTTCATTTGGTGGAATAAATTCAGAGACATTCCAGATTCCATAAGGATTCATTTCAGGAAAGGGTTTTACAGGAACAGTCTTGAGGGGGTCTCCAGCAATGCTTAGCAGTTCTAAACGTTCTACTCTAGCTGGAAGATGGATTCCTGTAGTATTGAGCAGAATGAAGGTAGGTATCCCTGTAGACCAAATGCAAATGAAAAATCACACCAATCATTCATTTTTCATTTTTCTTAGGCAGCATAATCTTCTGTTATGTCACTGGAAGAATTTGATATATTTTAGTTGCTCTAAAACAGAATGGGAAATCTGGAACCTCTGTCTTGGAAATCTATTTTGCCTCACAAAACCCAAATTGACTATATTGCTGAAGGTTAGTTCTGCTAAAAATCAACCACAATATATTCTGTTTTTTTGTTTGTTTGTTGAGACAGGAATGACACAAAAAAAACAGAATAAACATAAATCCAGTTAAGCAAAAGAAAGAATATTCTTCTAAAATTTCAATAGGTAAGTACAAGTCCGTCAAGCTGCATGTAACAATACCGTCCACTTTGCATTACAAGCCCATCCTTTTAAAGACTTATTCCTCCAACACCAAAACATTGGCTTTCAGCCCTGGAAGTTGGCCATTTACTGGAGGAAATAAAAGATAAATAAAAAGACAGTCATATGGCAAAACATGGCTCTCTTGATTTGGGAGGAAATGTGTCCATGCAGTCAACAAATGTTAACCTTCACTCAAATGAGACTACTTTTATGGAGCCGAGGTGGCGCAGTGGTTAAATGCAGCACTGCAGGCTACTTCAGCTGACTGCAGTTCTGCAGTTCAGCTGTTCAAATCTCACCGGCTCAAGGTTGACTCAGCCTTCCATCCTTCCGAGGTGGGTAAAATGAGGACCCGGATTGTTGTTGGGGGCAATATGCTGACTCTGTAAACCGCTTAGAGAGGGCTGAAAGCTCTATGAAGCGGTATATAAGTCTAACTGCTATTGCTATTGCTGTTGCTATTTTATATTTCATGAAATACCTTAACCTTCAATCTTATAGTTGAGGGAACTTTCAGAAGGTTCAGTAGTACTATTTAAACTGATTTCTCTAGGAAAAGCTTGTCTGTCTGTCTGTCTGTTTGTCTATCTATCATTTCTGGCTAGCCTTTATTTGCATTCATTTATTATAAAAAAAATAATCTAATTTTCCATTTGTTTGGCTAATTTTTATAGCATTAAACCATGCTGGGAAACATCATTCCATTCTCAGAAGACCACAATTCAGTATAACTTTAAGGTCAAAACAGAAGACATACAGAAGTCAACGTTTGAATTCAAAAGCCACACTATTCAGAGTCCCCTTCAGGGGAAAAGCGCGACATATAAATATAATAAAATCAATCAATCAAATCAAAATCAGATGGACTGAGTTCTAATAAGCATTATTAGAACTATTCACCATTAGTTACAACCAAATGAAATAGGTAATAGTCATAGACATTTTAAAGCAGAAAAATAATCTTATAGCCATTTACGAAATCAAGTCAAGATTGTTCTCAAAATTGAACCTGTTCCATTGCAGAAAATAAAACACAACATTTATCAGCATATCTATTTGTATGCTCTACTGAAATTAGGCCTTTTAGTAATAAGCAACAATTCTGTAAGGTAAATACCATTCAAATGCAAGCTAAATATAACAACTAACCTTGTACTGGCCTGGTAGAGGTCATTTTGAAGTCTAGGGTAGGTTTCCTGGAAAATCCAGCTCTGAAGTCAATATTGCTAAGTCCAGTGATACGAATTGAGTGTCGTTCACTACTTGATGTCTACCAAAATAGTGATGAAGTTATTGCAATGTCATAGTATGAAGGTTTACGTTCCACAAAATGTTACTATACGTTTAGTTTATAGTTCTAGCATGTAAGGAAACACTGAAACAATGGACTTTCTTTTTCTTGAACATCCCGAATTCACTTATTTACAAGCTGTTCACTGCAAAACACTTAGCATATTTAAACCTTAGGGCGTCTGTAAACTTAGCCGTTAAGGGAACATTGAGAGGAGAGGTCCTACATATGAATTGGATTGGATTGGATCATGTTTAGATACTTATTGTAGCCATCTTTTCATTTGTTTTATTTCTGGTGCTCTTTTATTTGGATGCAATCCAGAGGTTCCAACCTGTTCGCAACTGTTCGGTAGAACCGGTTCATCAAATCTTCTGAACCGGTTAGAAGAGGTTCCACCAGTGGACCCGGAAGGCAGGCCACACCTACAGAAGAGGTTCCAAAAAAATTTGAAACCCACCACTCACACACACACACACACACACACACACACACACACACACACAGACTGACAGAGAGAGAGAGAGAAAGAGAAAGGAAGGAAGAAATAAATAAAGAAAAAAGAAAGAAAGAAAGGGAGAGGGACATGAAAGAAAAAAAGAAAAAAGGGACAGAGAGACAAAAGGAAGGAGAGAGAGAAAGAGAGAGAGAGAGAGAGAGAACACATGGCCGGCAAGCCACTCCCACCAGGTCACATGGCTGGCAAGCCACTCCCACAAAGGAGGCCACACCCACAGAGTAGGTTCCAAAAGTTTTTGAAACCCACCACTGATGCAATCTAAGTCTGAATCCACATGTTGACCCAGCTACTAACACAGATTAGAAGTGGCCTCAAATGAAGGAAAAGAATCACTGCTAAAAACATAGAAATTGCAAGCAAATAAATAGTTAACATGCAGTTAAAATTACTAAAATTGAATGGAGAATCTGCAAACCCCTATAATAGTTTTCACAAGCAGAGGAAAAAATTAAATCCTATCAAATTTGAAAGCATGTATGGATTCACAGCTACCAAATCTATTTTGTCAAACCAAAGTGGTATATAGCAAAAATATTAAAATAAAGATGTTGTCTGTGAAATTAATGTTTAGACAATCCGGTCAGACAAATCTATCTGTCTTCATTGGAAAAGCCGCTATTTATTTCTGTTACTTAACCTTTCGCCTCTGTAAAATCATCACACCAAGGTTTTTTTTTGGCAAAGCCAAGTCCCTGTCAAGATCAATGGATTAGCAAAAAATATTTCTTTCTTTTTGGACTGCCAAAATAACTCCTGCTATCAAGTGATAATTAGCTGCTAAGCGTGAGCTGGGCAAAAAATGCCAAAAACTGATCTCTTTTACAAATTGACACAATATATGCAATTTATAACAGGATTAAAGTACTTACGCAACTTCCTTTTTTTAAGTCGGGCCATGCCATTTAATTACCAACAAACCAAAAGGAAAATAAAGTTGTATTTAGTAGTGAAAACATTTCAGGGCAAAGAAATGGAAGGCTTGTTTCTTCGTGGCCAAAGGAACTTTTGAAATTGTCATTCTTAAATTCTAAGCCAGCTGCCAGTTTTGAGAAGGGACATCATTCTGGCAACTGCAAATTGCAAATTGTTCACTAAGGCCAGCCAGAATCTTTGGGCTAGTAATCCTGGCAAACAGATCGTGCAAAACCATAATGGGCAGATACATGTAACAGGTTAAGCCAAAACTAAACAAACCACACTATGGCTTTGTAATATTTGTGAATCAGTTCACAGACACAGTTCAATTATCTTGACAAATCTGATTTACTACCCCAAGTTTTAGTTGTAACAGGGAAACCAAATTAATTTGGTAATCTGATTCAGAGGGATGAAGGTTAATCCTTTCATAAATGCATCCCTGTCTTTGTAACACAACAGCCTGTAAACGGAGAATACCAATTCTTTCCATGGGTATATCCACAATTAACTTTTAGAATATTCCTGTCCTGTGCTAATACTGGCTTGCTTCTGTTGTTGGCATTTTGCCAACAACTTGCAAAGTATAAAGTAAAAACAACAGATTACCACACACTTCCTATGGACAATTCCATTCCCACCCACCTTTTGGTCCCAAGAAAGTAACAGGCAATCATTTTCCTTCATATATATATTGGGTTTCTGTCTGGATGGTCTCTTGTGACGAGCCGAAGGACAGAGAATGGAAGTGTGATCTTCCTCCCATATTTCGGCATACCAGGGGTTGTGACTTTAAATGTGTGTGTGTGTGTGTGTGTGTGTGTGTGTGTGTGTGTGTTTTATTTGTGCTTAATGGCTAAGACGTTTGCCTAAGATGCAATACAGCACAGGTTCGAATCCCAGGAAGGGTATGGCTAGCTGATGAGAGCTAAATAGCTTGAAATAGATCTATACTAGTCTCCCTTTATTTATTTATCAGCACAAATAAAAAACACAAATATAACAAAGGCAACAGTAAAAATATTGGGTTTCTGTCGTGATGGACTCTTGTGACGAGCTGATTGACAGATGATGAAAGCAGTTAGCTTCCTCCCATAATTGGGGCTTACCAGGGGTTGTGACTCTAAATATATATATATATATATATATATATATATATATGTATGTATGTATGTATGTATGTATGTATGTATGTATGTATGTATGTTAGTTATATTTGTGCTGATAAATAAATAAAGGGAGACTAGTATAGATCTATTTCAAGCTATTTAGCTCTCATCAGCTAGCCATACCCTTACTATGAATCGAGCCTGTGCTGTATTGCCTCTAAGGCAGATGTGTTAACCATTGAGCCACAGAGCTCGAGTCCTTATCAGTCAGCCAGGGTGAAAGGTATCTATTTAGATTTTACAACCCCCAGTATGCCCAAATATGGGAGGAAGATCACTACTTCCATTCTCTGTCCTTCGGCTCGTCTCTTGGATGGATGGTCTCTTGTGACTAAAGCTGAAACTCAAAGACTTTGGTCACCAAATGAGAAGAAAGGACTCACTGGGAAAGATTTTGATGTTGGGAAAAACTGAATGCAAAAGGAATAGGACATGGCAGAAGGTGAGATGGTTAGAGAGTACCATTGATGTAAATGAACATGAACTTGAACAAACTCCAAAGACAGTGAAACAGGGGCCCCTGGCATATTATGGTCAGGGCCGGATTTTCCTATAGGCTAACTAGGCTTCAGCCTAGGGCCTCAAGATCAAGAGGGGCCTACATTCAAATTGTTAGCAAAATTAAAATTACACTATTCTAAAAACAGTGAACACTAAAACACTGAACCGAAAATAAGGAGAAATTCTACGCATATGACTAATAAACAAACATAAAAATGTATTGGTTAAGATCGTTCCAGCGCCGCGGCAGTTGGGGAGCCCGCCCACGTTCCCGGCACCGGCAGTCGGGCGAGAGGCGCGGCCGCTCCCACTAGCCACCCCGTCGACGCGGAGCCCACCAGCGGCCAGGCAGGTGAGGGCGAGGGGGCCGAGCCGGGCAGCTGAGCGCAGCAGGGGAGGCGGCTGGCCTCGCTGCCTTTGCCGCAGAGCAGAGCCGCCCTCCGTCGGGAGGCCAGCTATATATATTGATATATATTGATATATATCACAGTAATGATGTATTTTATTGTCTCTCATGTAATTTACAAACTTAAAAATGGGAGGTGAAAGGGCCTCATAAGTGGAATAGCCTAGGGCCTCTTTTCATCTAAATCCAGCCCTGATTATGGTCCATGTGGTTGCAAAGAGTACGACACAACTTAGCAACTGAACACCAACAACAATAGTCCACCAACTCATTTACCTGTCCTCCAATGAGTGGGTAACATGAGTACCACCAATGGAGCTGCTCTTTAAATTATATTTGCATTACTTTGGGTAAATCCAACTTATACATTTCTTAAATTCGCTCAATATTCTTCAGAAACACATTTTATTATCCTGTGGACTCTGTTTCTTAAGGGGTGTTTCTCGTTTTGAGAACAATGCATGTAGAGATGGGGAGGCATAGCTCAGCAACATTGCAATTTATATATAATTACAGTGTATAAATATTGGGTTGGGAAGCCAAGTATTTTAACAGGAGAAGACAGCAGTGAAGTGTGGAATACGTTTGACATGCCTGCATTACACTTTTGGATTATCAACACTAGCTACAATTATCCTCTGGAGGGGATGGTGCACTGACAGCAGCAGAAAGCTGAGAATATCTCATTTGCAAAACATACATTAGTGGTATGTTCAATGCACATATTTTGGACATTTATTTCACTTCATTGGTTGATGACAGACCACATGTATGTTTTACTTTGTCCAAAGAAACCAAATAGGCATGGAATCAAGAAGAAATATAAAAAAGTATGGAATCAAAATTCCTTCGTTTGCTTAAGATGAATATCTTAATCTTCTTGCCTAATGCATACATTACACAATTAATTTGATTTTTTTAAAATTGTTTATGCCCTTGGCGTACTGAAAGCAAGTAAACTGTGAAATAGCCATCACTTTTCAGAGCTATATCTTGCTTTCAACCCTATTGGGCCATGAAAATCAAGATAAAACTGGAGTTAAGTATCTTGATACTTAAGAGTCGAGGTGGCGCAGTGGTTAGAGTGCAGCACTGCAGGCTACTTCAGCTGACTGCAGTTCTGCAGTTCGGCTGTTCAAATCTCACCGGCTCAGGGTTGACTCAGCCTTCCATCCAGTGGTGGGTTTCAAAAAATTTTCGAACCTACTCTGTGGGTGTGACCTCCTTTGTGGGAGTGGCTTCCCAGCCATGTGACCTGGTGGGAGTGGCTTGCCGGCCATGTGTTCTCTCTCTCTCTCTCTCTCTCTCTCTCTCTCTCTCTCTCTCTCTCTCCTTCCTTTTGTCTCTGTCCCTTTTTCCTTTTTTATCTTTCATCTCTCTCACTTTCTTTCTTTCTTTCTTTCTTTCTTTCTCTTTCTCTCTCTCTGTAAGTCTGTGTGTCTGTCTGTCTGTCTGTGTCAGTGGTGGGTTTGAAAAAATTTTGGAACCTCTTCTGTAGGTGTGGCCTTGCATTAGAACCTCTTCTAACCGGTTCGGTAGATTTGACGAACCGGTTCTACCGAATAGGTGCGAACTGGTAGGAACCCACCTCTGCTTCCATCCTTCCGAGGTGGGTAAAATGAGGACCCGGATTGTTGTTGGGGGCAATATGCTGACTCTGTAAATCCCTTAGAGAGGGCTGAAAGCCCTATGAAGCGGTATATAAGTCTAACTGCTATTGCTATTGCTATTATCAAGATAGCCACCATTTGCAACAGAGCAATGGATGGATTCGAATAGCAATTCTGTAAAACCACCTATGTTTAGCAATAAGCCTGAAAATTCTACAAATAAATCCTTTACCTTCAGTAACAAGAAAGGTAGGGAATAAATAAATAAATAAATAAACAAACAAATGAAACTTTTTGACATACATTTTCTATAACTTGAGGCAGTGGAAAATAAACTGCAGTATTATTTCATTAAGGTTACCTGAATAGGTTTAATTACAGACTGTACAGTTATAGAGACTAATTTGATTCTGAACTTAACAACGGCAGCAAGATTGTTGGTGGCACAGTACCGGAAGAAGGAAGAATTGCCTACTATTCAAGAATGGACGTTAAAAGTAACAAACTTAACAGAGATGGCCAAAATCTCAGCATATCTCAAGGACCACTCAAATGAGAGATATAAACTGGAGTGGAGAAGATGGATCGACTATACTCAAAATAAATATGGGACTAAGAAATTCCAGATAACTTATGAATGAATGAGTAAGGAATGTTACAACTTATCTAAAGTTAGCTTTACAAAAGGGGAGTTAAAAGTACAAGCGAGGGATGATACTAAAGTTAGTTAGTTTATTTTAGTATACAGTTGCTAAATGTTTATACCCTGTATTTGCTGTGGAAGGTTGTGGGGGGGGATGTGGGTAGGGGGGGAGGGAGGGAAGGTATATAATTGTAAAACTCTTTAAAACTTTAAATTAAAAAAAAAAAGGTTACCTGAATATTCCATGTTCCTGGTCCTGGATCTTTTATGTTTACTACTTTAGCAGAATTTTCAATATTTAGTAATTCATTCAAGCCAGATCCTTTTTTCACAAGTTTACCTACAGCACAGGCAAAGAATGAATATCTTTATTAGTTATTTCAGTAATTCTCACATCTGGACTATGTTCTATGCAACACGAAATAATTTTGCGTTTCTGCAGCTTTACCACAAACAGGGTTATGTTACCAACATATATATCCCATTTGAATCATGCATCCATTCATATATGGAGTGCATTTAACTTCCATTAAGTTAAATTGCTATAATAAGGATGTTCTCAGAAAACAGTGAGTTTGTATAGAGAGTTGTCTGTGGCTATGTCTCTATTTTAATTAAGTGAGTCACTGCTGGATTGGATTAAAGTCTGCAAGCAGAAACAACTGATTTAAATTTAATCATGATAAATTAGTGGTATAATTAATGGGCTAATCCCAGGATGAGCAATTAGGGAAAACAGCAGTCCCCAACTTTTTTTTAGAACCAAGAACCAGTTTCATGGAAGACAATTCTTCCACAGACTGGGAGGAGAAATGTTTCAGTTTTGCTGACTCAACCACCATTCATCTCCAGTTTATGCAGACTGGTTCCTAACAGGATGGGGGTTGGGGATCATTATAGGAAAACCATCTACTTTAGATAGATTTGTGATCCTTTGAAAAAGGAAATGTGTTAATTTGGGGTAGTTCAGGTCCAATTTCTCACTGGACAATAAGTCTACTTTCAGCTCTTGGTTTGCCTTCTTTAGCACTTACTCAACTGTCCCAGATGCTTCAGATCATATCTAATAAGATCTTCATTGGAGAATGGAGATTTCACAAAGGCTTCAACTGTGCAGAATACTGCTACTCTGTTACTGAGCAATATGTTTGATTGCTGAATCATTATTCTTCTCTGTTTCTTCATTACCTATTTCCCTATTTTGCCATATGCTTGTGTTCTGACCCCCCCTCATCCCACACCAACACACACTCTGAGCCAAAGATAAGTTACGGCATTTAATTAACAGACAGACAGGTCCTTGGCAGCAATCCAGCACAGATAAGCCGTGGCAGCAATCCAGCCTGCCAAGCTCACAATAATGTTCTCCAACATTAGTTCCTGCGTTGACTCCTGCAAAAGCGGTGTGTGCACAAGCAGTCCTTTTATAGTCTGGAGAGGAGCCTAATGACCACCAGCTGAATGCAATTACCTCCTTTAATTGCACAACTGTTCCTGACGCCTATTAGCTCTTCGGTGACGGGCATCTAGGAACAACTCCCTTGCCTCCTCCCCACTGCTGACATCAGGATCACACTCCCTTGTCTCCTCCCCACTGGTCCAAGGCTCAGGCGCCTCCTGGTGGCCAACCAGCCTCTCTTCACCCTGCTCGGAGTCGGAACCCTGTCCAGGGTCCTCCACATCCTCCAGAGCCGACTCATAGGGCCCCTCGCTGTCGGAGTCTGGTGGCAGCTCCAACGGCTCCTGCTGGGCCACAACAGCTTGATAACATGTAAGATCCTAAATTGCTTTTTGGAATGTCTCTTCCATTATGTAAGATTTAAGATATATCTGTGTTTTACTGAAGGCTAACCTCTTTTTTTCATCCTTTAGCCTACTAGCAGTCATTTCTCATTATCCAAATATTTATAGGTAATGCAATTTGCTAACATTATTATTTGCCAGCAGATTGTCAAATGCAGGAAATATGTACTCTGTATGGGCAATGGAAAAAAATGGGTACATCATTCCCTTGGTCAATAGTTATATGAATTGGGTAGACAGTAGCACTCAATATAAATACCACTAAAATCATTTTTGTGGTCTTCAATTGAAAAATGAGATAGGAAGTCACCAATCTTCTTCTGATATTCCAATGTTACCTGTTGTGGCCCAGCAGGAGCCGTTGGAGCTGCCACCAGACTCCGACAGTAAGGGGCCCTATGAGTCGGCTCTGGAGGATGAGGAGGACCCTGGACAGGGGTTCTGACTCCAAGCAGGGTGCAGAGAGGCTGGTTGGTCACCAGGAGGCGCCTGAGCCTTGGACCAGTGGGGAGGAGACAAGGGAGTGTGATCCGGACACCAGTAGTGAGTTGTTCCTGGATGCCCGGCACCGAAGAGCTAATAGGCATCAGGAACAGTTGCGCAAGTACAGGAGGTAATTGCACTCAGCTGGTGGTCATTAGTCTCCTCTCCAGACTATAAAAGGACTGCTTGTGCACACGCCCTTCTTGCAGAAGTCAACCCATTGACTAAAAGTTGGAGAACTTTTGTAACTAGCTTGGCAGGCTGGATTGCTGCCAAGGCTTGTCTGAGTTTCTGCCAAGGTCCTTATCTGTTTGTTATGCTTGGCTTTCAGCTAATAAAGTACATTCCAGTTAAGCTTGTCTCGGCATTCGTTAATGGATGGAGGAGGGGGTCAGAACAGTTACCTATCTTAGAAAACTCAAAATGCCTAAAACATGTCCAAGTCATATTTAAACCATTGAGAATGCTTGCCCACTTTACTGTCATTTCTACTTTTAAAGATCCTTGATCTCCTTTCCAACGTCCTAGTCTTCATTAATTTTGGATTTGCCATTCTGGTATCCTACCATTCTTATGTTCTTATGCTTTAATCTCAGGGACGTTTTTTTAAAGTAGGAGAGATATATTTGCAAAGAAGAAGATAGCACTCTTTAAGTCCCATCCCATAAAATGCTTCAAGAAGTTGAGTCAGAGCCATCCAATGGTAGAGGCCAATCAAATATACTTCATAAACCATCATAAAAAGAAATAGACTAATGTCTCACCCAAAGGGTTATGAATTTCAATTTCTGGAGAAGGGCCACTTAGGGCCACTGTAACTTCTTTCAGGCTAGGATCAAAAGGGATCTGCCAAAAGCTTCTTCCTGAAGTCAAACGGTCTATAGACAATAGATGAACTTTGGAGGCTTGCACTGCTTCTTCTACCCATTTCAATACCTGGAAAAATAAATAGATCCAGAACTTATTCCATAATCAAATATGTTAGATGCATGCCAAATAAGGGTTCTTTTATACCATGAATGAACTCTTCAACGTTCATCCAACAGCTAGCTTCAACATACATGCCCCATGGGTCAAAAAAAAAAGAGCCAGGGTTGTATAGTAAAATAAAACCAGGGAGATCCAGATTTAAGTCCATCAAAGGTTTTTCTGAGTTTTTAACATTTAAATAAACAATTATCTTGCATAAAGTCTATTATTATGAAATAATAGAGAGCCACCATCATTGGAATTAGTTTCAAAAATGTGTTTTTTTACAGTTCTGAAGAATGGCAGGGCTACTTGAAAGTCTTGCAGAGATGTATTACCTTGGCACTCTTGTGGTTGCAGTGTATGTTACAGGAGTTTTTCAGAAAGTGTGATTTTATTTAAAAAAGTCAAAACAATGTTTGCAATGGTGTGATCAAAATTCTGCCCTTTTTGTTTAAACATACTCTATGGATACCCTAGCACTCTGCATTGTTTTATTAGATATATATGGCTAAAAGTAGGATGCTTGCTAGAAACTGAGTTATATAAGGTAACCATTATTTGGTATGTCCTACAAAATAATTCAGTGTTTCTATTTTCTGTAGTGTAGATTGGTGTGTGTGAGAGAGAGGGGGGATAGGGATAGAGAAATAGAGAGAGAGAGAGAGAGAGAGAGAGAGAGAGAGAGAGAGAGAGATATGATAGATAGATAGATGATAGATAGATAGATAGATAGATAGATAGATAGATAGGGAGGGAGAGAGGGAGAGGGATAGAGATAGGGATAGAGAGATAGAGATAGATAGATAGATAGATAGATAGATAGATAGATAGATAGATAGATAGATAGATGATAGATAGATAGATAGATAGATAGATAGATAGATAGATAGATAGATAGACAGGGAGGGAGGGAGGGAGGGAGGGAGGGAGAGTGGGATAGGGATAGAGAGATGGAGATAGAGATAGAGATAGAGATAGAGATAGATAGATAGATATATGATAGATAGATAGATAGATAGATATAAAGATATAAAGATATAAAGATAGATAGATAGATAGATAGATAGATAGATAGATAGATAGATAGATAGATAGGGAGGGAGAGAGGGAGAGGGATAGAGATAGGGATAGAGAGATAGAGATAGATAGATAGATAGATAGATAGATAGATAGATAGATAGATGATAGATAGATAGATAGATAGATAGATAGATAGATAGATAGATAGATAGACAGGGAGGGAGGGAGGGAGGGAGGGAGGGAGGGAGGGAGGGAGGGAGGGAGGGAGAGTGGGATAGGGATAGGGATAGAGAGATGGAGATAGAGATAGAGATAGATATATGATAGATAGATAGATAGATAGATAGATAGATAGATAGATAGATAGATAGATAGATAGATAGATAGATAGATAGATAGATAGATAGATAGATAGATAGATAGATAGATAGATAGATAGGGAGAGAGAGGGATAGGGATAGAGAGATAGAGAGATAGAGACAGTAATGATAGATAGATAGATAGATAGATAGATAGATAGATAGATAGATAGATAGATAGATAGACAGACAGACAGACAGACAGACAGACAGAGATAGAAGGGGGTAGGGATAGAGAGATAGAGAGATAGAGATAGAGATGATAGATAGATAGATAGATAGATAGATAGATAGATAGATAGATAGATAGATAGATAGATAGATAGATAGAAAGACAGACAGACAGACAGACAGACAGACAGAGGGGGGATGGGGGATAGAGAGATAGAGAGATAGAGACAGTGATGATAGATAGATAGATAGATAGATAGATAGATAGATAGACAGACAGACAGACAGACAGACAGACAGACAGACAGACAGACAGACAGACAGACTATAGTAACAATGCAATTTACTAAAAACTAAGGTGATCTTCTGTGTGTTCCATAAAGAGCAGAGTCTAGAGTTGAATTACAAGTTCCAATAAATGACATTACATATTTGGAGAAAGCCAGGAAAATATTCATGCATTCATCCCTTACTCATTCATTTATTCAATCAATTTATATATATATATATATATATATATATATATATATATATATATATATATATATATATATATATATATATATATATATATATATATATATCCAATAAGGCAGTGCAAGTCTCCTTTTTTTTTCAATCAACCATGGAAATAAGTGCAAATCTACATTTATAAAACCTTAGTGTAACCTTTTCTTACTCTTCTTTAGCATAAAAACCTGAGTGTTCAAGCAGAAATCACAGACATACAAAATACATGGGTGATTTACACCTGAAAGCAATTTCAGAAACTGGTGTGTGTATATCTGAAACTAACAGAATCTGTCCAGGAAAACTCAATATTCCAAAGCTGCTAGAAGCTATTAAAAGAGGAAACATTATAATCAATTATACCATATGTCCAAGTTTACTTTGCCACTTTAAGATCCAAAGCAAAGGAAGTGCACTCAGAGCCAATAGTGGTGCGACTCATATTGATTCAAGCTAATGTTCCAGGCGATGTGAAACATGGATTCTTGCATAAATCACGTTAACTGATCGGACTCCAAAAATGTGAATTCCTTCCATCAAGCGGTTGCTGCTCTTAAAAATGACAAATAAGCTGGTCGTGAAATGGAGCTTTCTCATTAAGCTTCTATCACTGTTTGTTTTTACAAAAAAAGGCACTAGGAAAAGCATCATAGGCTGAAGAATAAAGTGGAAGGAGCAATTCTTCGCTCTTGGAAATGCAGAAAGCATTTGTGTGATGTTCAATCTGCAGTGAGACAGGGAATGAGGTAATATGGAGCTGGAGAAGGGAATTTTAATGAAAAACAAGACCGAAAGCCTAAAATTTAAGTGGTCTGTGGTCAATTATTGCTTAGACAAATATGCAATACAAAATTATGACATTTGATTGTAATTTGACATATGCTTTCAATTTAAAAGTCTGTGACAAGTTTTGTAGATTCCCCCCCCCCACTCTCATAAATAGGCTGCATTTACAGTACATTCAATATACAGAATTAAAGAGTGCAGGGGAGAAATAAGAATGCATTTATATTAGCAACACAAGAGAACCCATTTCATCCGACAAACTTAAGGATTTTTATAGCCAGTTGGTAAATCAGTCAACATCAGCAGCAATGAATCAAGTCACAATCATAACTGCTGTTTGCTTTTTCTATTTTCTATTCTAATGGAAAATATTTAACTTTTATTCCTAAATCTAAAGGACTGGGACACAAAGCGAAAAATATGTAGATGCAGTCAAACAATGTTTTATTTAAATATATTGCTTTATTTTGATGGGAAGCCATCCTAAACTTGCATTCAGTTTTGGCATATTCGATTAAGTCGTCAAAAGTGTGAAGGCAGAAGTTGGAAGAAAATCCTGGCTTTGAATCTAGATCTTTTCCCATAGAACAGGGGTGTCAAACTCGTGGGCCGTGGGCCGCATGGGTCACATGCTGGCCCTGCCCCCACCCGGTTTAGCGAAGGGGGGAAAGTCCTGATACGTCATGTGATGGCACCCTGGTGACGTGAGTTTGACACCCTGCCATAGAACATACAAGACAAGTTGCTTAAAGCAGAGGCAGAGTTTATTTCAACAGCATAACACGCAATCAAAGGGATGCGGTGGCTCAGTGGCTAAGACACTGAGCTTGTCAATCAGAAAGGTCAGCAGTTCAGCAGTTTGAATCCCTGGCGCCGTATAATGGAGTGAGCTCCCGTTACTTGTCCCAGCTTCTGCCAACCTAGCAGTTCGAAAGCATGTAAAAATGCAAGTAGAAAAATAAGAACCACCTTTGGTGGGAAGTTAACAGCGCTCTGTGAGCCTTCGGAGTTTAGCCATTCTGGCCACATGACCATGGAGATGACTTCAGACAATGCTGGCTCTTTGACTTTGAAATGAAGATGAGCACCACCCCCTAGAGCTGGAAACAACTAGCACGCATATGCGGGAGAACCTTTACCTTTAATCTATATCTAGTATACTCAAATATTAAACTCAATTGCATTAAATATTAACATTATCAATGATGTTAACATATCTCAAATGAGAGCATATACCTAGGATTCAGACAGCACTCTCATCCACCGTTAAAAACCCTCCAAAAAAGCATCATCTTAATATGCTTCTAGAGAGCAATACAAATATCAAATTTCCAACAAGAGGCTATGCCAAGGCCATAAACATTAGCTCCTAAATTCCTCTCCCCAAGCTTTTGCATGGCACGACAAAACCGCGGTCCACTAAAGCGCACCCGATTAAAGCATGTCGCTGACGTCATCAGCAGCGCGACAAGGACCGCGGAGAAAAAAGGGCGCTTTAAAAAGCGCTTTTAAAGCAAGCCGATTCACGTAAAGGTAAGGGTTAGGTTTAGGGTTAGGGTTAGGGTTAGGTTAAGGGTTAGGGTTAGGTTTAGGGTTACGTTAAGCGTTAGGGTTAGGGTTAGCGTTAGGTTAACGGTTAGCGTTAGGTTAAGGGTTAGGTTTAGGGTTAGGTTTAGGGTTAGGTTTAGGGTTAGGTTAAGGGTTAGGTTTGGGGTTAGGTTTAGGGTTAGGTTAAGGGTTAGGTTTAGGGTTAGGTTTAGGGTTAGGTTTGGGGGGGTTAGGTTTAGGTTTACGTGTTAATTTTAGCTTTACCGCTCACAGCGTGCTTTTTTCGTCGCGCTGTGATGATGTCAGGTACGCGGTTTCATCGAGCGCGCTTTAGTCGACCGCGGTTTTGTGGTGGAACCAGCTTTTGAACCAGTTACAGGAGTTAGACTCTACATTCCTCAAGACCCTGCAATCCAAAAGCAGAGTCATGAATATAAATATACCTGGAAGCCTACCGTTTACATATATTTTTTTCCAAAATTTAAATCATGATTCTCTTTTTCCCCACTTTTGAGGGAATTTCCATATGACTGCTCCTTACCTGGTCCTGGAGATTTCTGCTATCTATCCCTTCTTTACAAAACAACTTTTCTGGGGCAAGTATCAGAAATTCCTACCTCACTAATTCATATTTTACAGTGATAATGGGTGCTCCAACTCTTTCTTGTAAGGTAAAAAATAAGCCACGGATCCCAATTTATACTTAACATTAGAAATCAAGATTTCTTAAATCACTCTAGCCTACAGAAGAAACCAAATGCACCCAATAAGAAGAGCCGAGGTGGCGCAGTGGTTAGGGTGCAGCACTGCAGGCCACTTCAGCTGACTGTTATCTGCAGTTCAGCGGTTCAAATCTCACCGGCTCAAGGTTGACTCAGCCTTCCATCCTTCCGAGGTGGGTGAAATGAGGACCCAGACTGTGGGGGCGATAGGCTGACTCTGTAAACCACTTAGAGAGGGCTGAAAGACCTATGAAGCGGTATATAAGTCTAACTGCTATTGCTATTGCTATTGTTATCTGCAGTTCAGCGGTTCTAATCTCACCGGCTCAAGGTTGACTCAGCCTTCCATCCTTCCGAGGTGGGTGAAATGAGGACCCAGACTGTGGGGGCGATATGCTGACTCTGTAAACCGCTTAGAGAGGGCTGAAAGCCCTGTGAAGCGGTATATAAGTCTAACTGCTATTGCTATTGCTAATCAAGCAGCTTCCAGATAATATGATGTATCCTTGATGTGCTCTGAGCTTGCTTGTTTTCTTGCAGATGTCTTATTACCTAAACTAAGTAATATCAGTGCTAGTAAGGAGTGAGGTTTGCTCTCAGTTTCTTCTAGTGCCTTGGCCTGTCATTGTTGATGAGGGTGGTCTTGAACTTTTCTTAGTTGGTCTGTATTACTGTCAGCTTGTTTGGCAGTTGATTAGGTTATTGTTTACTTCTTGATTGTTGGTCTGGTGTTAATCTTGAAGTTAATCCATGCTCATCTGGGTGCTGATTGCTGATGACGGGGTGTTTTGGGTCTTTCTGTTTCCCCTTTTGGCTCATTGATGGTCTCTTTTGCATAGTATGTAGAGACTGTTTATGTCTATGAGTCTACTGATGGCTGATTTGTCAGAGTGCCAGGCTTCTAGAAATTCCCTAGTGATGTCGCACTTGGCTTGGTCCAGGATGGTCACAGTTTCCCAGTCGAAATTATGGTTAAGTTTGTCCATATGTTGTGAAATTACAGAGTTTTCTTCTTGTCTTCTTGTAATACTCCAGATATATTTATAATACCCACTTCCCCACTTATGCATATCGATATGCTTCCTTTTCAGAGGTGGGTTCCTACCGGTTCGCACCAGTTTGGTAGAACCGGTTCGTCAAGTCTACCGAACCGGTTAGAAGAGCCAAGGTGGCGCAGTGGTTAAATGCAGCACTGCAGGCTACTTCAGCTGACTGCAGTTCTGCAGTTCGGCTGTTCAAATCTCACCGCCTCAGGATTGACGCAGCTTTCTATCCTTCCGAGGTGGGTAAAATGAGGAGCCAGATTGTTGTTGGGGGCAATATGCTGACTCTGTAAACCGCTTAGAGAGGGCTGAAAGCCCTATGAAGCGGTATATAAGTCTAACTGCTATTGCTATTGCTATAGAAGAGGTTCCACCAGTGGACTCCGAAAGCAGGCCACACCTACAGAAGAGGTTCCAAAAATTTTTGAAACCCACCACTGTTCCTGTTAAAAGGCAAGCTATATACATTCGTGGTTGAAATTTATTTAACAACAATTTGTTGTTACAAACATTGCACTTTCATGTATACTGATACAGAATATATACTGGACAGATATACTGCTCTAGAACCAGAAAAGCTAATGGCAATGTAGAATGTCGTGATCAACCTGACCTAGAATGTATGCATGCAATAATAACACTGTCAAAACTCTGACTACGCAGACTAGAATTCCAAACACTTTGGGAAAAAAATATATTTACATTTTTTTTTTGAAGAATACCACAGACAGCTGATGGAATATTGTATACACAAGAGAATGTTTACAGTTATGGCAAATGGTTCAAATTATCCAAATTAAGAACATGTGTCTTTTTGATTCTGCAAATTCAGTCATGAGTGCTTGCAAAATGGTTATTGTCTATACCCATGTGGAACCTGAAAGTCCTCAAAAGAGGTACAAAATTATTGTATTTTTAACACACTTTTACTATGTTTTGGTAGATATTTGAATGTAGGAAATCCAAATCTGTAGTGAAACTTTGGTTAGTTGCAAATGCAATTATTCAGAATAAGCAGATCCATATAACCCATTCAATCATTCCCAAATTATACTCATAAAAATTATGCATCTGTACATCACAACTTTAGCCTAAAAATACAACATAACTTTAGTCTAAAAATATCCCCAAGACTCTTCAACTTGCATCCATTGAGAAAGTTAGCCTCCAAATCTTTTCTCCCCCCGATCTTGCCACATTCTGATCAAGCTCATTTTTTCTTTATTTCTCATTTTATTTTTCATTCCTTCTTTACCTTGAGATTGAATATAATCGGATTGCTCAATCAGTCATAATGAATAAACAGAACAGAATTATCCACTTTGGAATTGTCTTAATCACTAGAAAATCAGAGTCCAAAATTATCAGCTTATATATAGCATTGTTTCATACTGTATGTTACTACACTATATTACATTGTCAGGGAATATTGAAAATGCAGAGCAGTGATGGGATTCAAATAATTTAACAACCGGTTCTCTGCCCTAATGACCATCTGGATAGGTGGGGCTCGGTGGTCATATGACTGGGTGGGCGTGGCCAACTCAAGGTCACTCTGGTCGATGGACGCTTCACCTTAGCTGTTACAATGTAATAAGGGTTAACCAGAGAGGCATTTTCTGTAAGCAGGTCAATAAAGATTAGGCTAGAAACAACACCAGAATTTTTTCCTTCCTGCCTTCCTTACAGGATTAGCCCTGTAAAGTGGAAAAAAACAAAAGGAGATTTCTTCCAACAATCGGTTCTCTGAACTATTTAGAAAGTTACCAACCGGTTCTCCTGAATAGGTACGAACTGGCTGAATCCCACCACTGACGCAGAGGAAATAGGCTATTGCCTATTAGACTTTTACAGGTACCCAAATAATTGTTATCCTGCTACCTACAGTTTAAAAAGAAGCTCTACATGAAACAATCCAATAAAAATTAGTAAAAAAGGTTTGACTCTATTTGAGTGTAACTAAGATCATTAGTTTTGATTCCACTTAAGAGAATATTGTAATAACTGTCGACTGATTAATGCCATTCACCATTGTTTAACATAGTCACTTCTGCATATTCTAAAACTTACTGCTACTTAAAATATTAAATTGTCATCTGTTGCCAGGGTTTCTGTGCTCCCTAACCAACCTGTACTATCTCTGGCTTTATCTCTATTTCTTTTCATTGAATAATTGTGAAAAAAAATTACTCTATTCCAGGAAAATATATACCATAAAATGTTTATTCTTCAGAAAATGCCATTTCTAATGTTGCATTAGGTTTGGCCTCTTTCCAAACAGAAAGTCAGAGTCTTAGGCTAAGTGATTTTGTCATAGGCTACATGGGGTCCAGTGACTAATGGTTGACAGCCTCAGGGTCTCAAGTGGAAATTGGCATAAATTAAAATAAAATTAACTCCCAAGATGAATCCAGATGTTGTCAAAATTTTCCCTTGTGACCCGCTTTTGTGGCTGGAAAAAGTCAAGTATACCAAAGCCAAGGAGTTGGGCTAACTTAAATCCATGTACTGAAAGCATGTGAAAATCTGTTCCTGTATAATCATAACATGAAATTTGCATGCCAGAATAAGATAAGCCAAGCTTGGGATATAAGCAAAAAATATTATTCTGTTATAATGGAAAAACAATGTCATTCCAATATTACCATGTTGGGTTGTTGCTGTGTCTCTGCTTATGAATTGGCTCTCTACCGATATAAGAGACTGCCAAATATTGTTTTGTGTGCTCAAGGCTAAAATGTTTAAAAATGGCTTTCTATACGTCTGAGAATAAGCTTCACTAGGCAAGTATAAGTGAATTGCCTGAATTATAGTCTTGTGTGGTTATCCGGACTGAGTTCAATTCTATGATGCCGAAGGAAGTGGATGAGGTCATCCAGTCTGTTAGTTTGTCCACTTGTCTGTGAGATCAGGATCCTTCTTGGGTTGTTAAGGAAACCCAGGAGATAATCAAGAGATAGGCCCATGCACTGGCATTGTATTATCCTCTTTGAGAGAAGGATTAGTCCCGCTGGTCTAGAAGAAAGTGGTGGTCGGCCTACTCAAGAGTGGTGGCGCCCACTCTCCTGAGGTTCTGGAAAGCTCTTCATATCTGGCTCTGGCCCCAAGCTGAGGTTAATATGGGAGATTTATGGTGCTATTGTTTTTTATATTATTATGGTTGGGTGTATAGTCAACTGTTCTGACCCTCCTCATTCAACACCAACACACACACTCCAAGCCAGAGATAAGTTACGGCATTTAATTAACAGACAGACAGGTCCTTGGCAGCAAACCGGCACAGACAAGCTTGGGCAACAATCCAGCACAGATAAGGCTTGGCAGCAATCCAGCCTGCCAAGCTCACAATAATGTTCTCCAACATTAGTTCCTGCGTTGACTTCTGCAAGAGGGACATGTGTACAAGCAGTCCTTTTATAGTCTGGAGAGGAGCCTAATGACCACCAGCTGAGTGCAATTACCTCCTGTACTTGTGCAACTGTTCCTGACGCCTATTAGCTCTTCAGTGCCAGGCATTCAGGAACAACTCACTGCTGACATCAGGAACGCACTCCCTTTGGATCTCCCTTTGCATAGTCCTACATCTAACCACTACCCCATACAGAAATAAGAAACTAAGAATTTTTTAGATCTGTCATATACCTGCCACAGATGCAAGCTTCACCCTCCCATGAAAAATAAAACAGTATTTTCTAGCAATTAGGATTTTTTAGAAGGCCAGAAACACTTAGATTCACATTTCTCTTCCATCATGAAGAGGCGTTGAGTAATTACCTAAAAAGAGCTCCTTGATTATTTGATTTTGGTGAATTCTACTGCAAGCTGATTTGATTTGCACCTCCCAAATCCATATGCTAATGAAAAGGAAATTATTCTCTTGAATTTGCATAGCTTTGAATGTTTGGAAAGAACTCTCAAACATATCAAACATGCTTCTAAAATGTGCATTTTAAAATGTGTATTTAAAATTGTTATTTAAATACTTTGCCCTTCCAGATTTTCATACACATGCAGAAACAGAATAGAACAGATTTACAAGTAAATAAATAAATATAACATCCTGGGTTTTAGTTTTATCTCCAAGCATAATTAATTCACAAATTCATTCTCTCTGTCTCTGTCTCTGTCTCTGTCTCTCTCCCTCCCTCCCTCCCTCCCTCCCTCCTCTTTCTCTTGCTCTTACACACACATGCAAAATTCAGGAAACTAAATGTCTCATATTCCATTTTAAAAAACATGATTAGATTATCATGAAGAGAAGCTCCCATCATACCTCGTTAACTTGCTTTTTATCCAAGTGAAAAACTTGACCCGAACTTGTTGAAGCAATCTCTTCATAGACTTTATAACCAATATGTCCTCTATCATCACAGTCTCCGGTTAGAACAAATACAACCTGAATGGGATTTTTTTAAAAAAAATAATTATTATTTAAATAGTCTTCATATGAAAATGAATGAGAAAACTATGCACTATAACATTAAAGAGATAAAAAAGTATAAACACCTGCAATTTCAAAACGATTAAGCCATTCATTTCATAATAATGAAAAATGGCAGGTCACATTGAATATGTCAAATGTTA